>NW_023270739.1:3445876-3482450 GCF_011800145.1 Mirounga leonina | reverse complement strand
GCCCTGTCTGATTCCTTGCTGGCTGGCACCATGGCCCCTGCGGCTGCGCTCCTGCCCCAGGGCTGCTGCTCTCTGGCTGAATTCTCCCTCCCATCCTGGCTCGGGGCCTGGCCCACAGTAGGCGCTCAGTAAGTGTTGGCTGAGTGGCAATCAAAGAAGAACGGGGGATTGGGATTCCGCTAGGCGGCCTGGGCCATGGTGGGCACAGGGCACCAGTCCCTGCAGCTGATGTTCATTTTAAAAGCCTCAAATGTTCATTCAGGGTGGCTCTTGCCAACCAAGGAAGCTAATGATTTCCACGCTTCATTTTTCTCCACCTTAATCCCACTGCCAAGGCTTCAGGGCCTCTGCTGCCACTGCCCTTAGACTGGCGTCAAATCCCTCCCAGAAGGTGCAGTCCACCTGGGGAATGTCCAGGAGGCTCAGGGAGGATCCAGCTGTGCCTCCCTGATACCTGTGAGGCCATAAGAAGCCTCAGGACCACAGGGTCGAGGGTGGCATCTGGCCAGTGCCCATGGGAGGGACAGAGTCACCCAGAGAGCCCTCGTTGGCCAAGGCAGCTGTGATGACTCCCCAGGGCAGGTTCATCCAGTATCCCTTCATCCTGCCGCTTCCTGAGCAAAGAACGGGGGGCGGGGGGGGGGGGACAGGCAAGAGCCACACGTTTGCGGCCGCCAGACACACAACAGGTTTCATTAAAAACGTGTGTCACAAACCCAAGCAGACACCAGGATCCCATTTTACAAAGAAGAAACAAGTTCAGAGAAGATGACCTTGCCAAGGTCACAGGTTGGTAGGATGCTAAGCCAGGAGCCTTCATGGCCCTCCAGAGTGCCCCTGCCCTGCTGGAAAGTGAGACCCCCTCAGGGCTGGTTCCAGAGCTAAGGACTGGTCTGTAATGGAGGAGATGGCAGCGCCTGGATCCCAGAGCTGGCTCTGAGCCGTCCTCCCTCCCAGAATCTTGCACATCTGGGCAAATGCCCAAGACCCTATCTGCCCCACCTCACCCCCAACCATCTCCTGGCCACAGTGGCCCAGCCATGGGCCCTCTGGGTGAAGGGGCCAGAAGGCAGTCCTAGATCAACAGCCAGCAAACACAGGCAAGTCAATCACAAAACACTTTTCTGAGCCTCAGTGTGCCCATCTGCAATATGGGAGAACAGCTAAGCCTCTGGGGGTTTTTCAGGGGCACAAATAAGACAGCAGATGAGGAGGCAAAGAGGAGAAAAGCCAGGAGGTTATGTGCTTGGGTTCTGAGGTGAGGTGGCCTGAGTTCCAATCCTGACTTCCCAGCCTCCCAGCTGTGACTCACCTGTTCAGGGCCTCAGTTTCCTTCTCTGTAAAAAGTGTAGGGCAGATCATAGGAAGACCAACTGACTTAAGAGACTGTAATGAGCCTGATGTGGGGTGATGTGTGTAGAACCACTCAGCAGAGCCTGGCAATCATAAGGCTCAAGGCTTGTGACCTTTATGAGGGAGACAGAAGGGAACGGTTAAAAGTGTGGGCCCTGAGGGGTTCACATCCTAGCTCCACTCTACCAGCCGTATGGCTCTGGGTAACCTCACTGGGCCTCAGTTTCCCTGTCTGTAAAATGAGAATATTGATGGCAGTTTCCATAGCATTGAGTTGTGCTGGGGATTGTCTTAGCTCAGATCCGGTATTCAGAATAGCCTGGCCCTGGTAAGCCTCAAACAGCGTTAGCTCACTTCTCATTACTCTCAAGATGAGTAAAGACAACCAGTCCCAAGTTCAAGGAGACTCCCCTGTTTGTCCTTATGAGACCAAGGGCGTGATTTTCAGCAGCACCCCCCCCCATTGGCCAGATGGGGAACACCTGACCCCCATGGGCCCCTTGACTGTAGGCCTGGGAGGCTGCTTAGGAGCATGCATGCCTTGGTCTAGTGATTGGCAGGTCATGGGAGGACCAGCTGAACCCCTCAGGGCTTAGGATTGTCCCAGAGGCCATGGAGAGGGGCCCACCTGGAAAATGGGCACAGGGACCCTCAGGAAGGACTTTTCTGCCTCTCTCCCCAACTTCAGCAGTTCCCAATCCTCCCATTTCACTGTCTCTGTAGTTACAACCGGTATTTAAAATCATCTTTATTCTGCTGCGTATTATCTGTCTTTGCCCTCCCTCCCTCCACAAGAGGAGGGAAGTTGTGTGAGGACAGGGATTCTGATTTGTCTTGATCTCTGCTGTACCCCCAGCATCTAGAGCCGTGCCAAGCAGATAGTAGGTGCTCAACAAACATTTGACACTGGAGAAAAATTCTCAGATGGTAACATTTAGCTAGAAGGGTAGGAGGGCAGGGCCCTTCTGCCTGTGGGCAGCTCCCCTTCCCAGAAGACCACCCAGTGCAGCCACTGTCCCCTTTGTGAGCTCGGTCCCCTCACGGTGGGTGTTGGGAGGCCTGCGTTCTCCCCCACTGCAGCCAGGAAGCGTGTGACGGTCACTGCAGTGCCACTGGGCCTCTTGGGTGAGGGAGGGACCCGGGCAATTTTCTGGCTCACGGCTCATTCCAGTGCTGTCTGGTGACACAGACGGGCCCGCAGGCCCAGGAAGGTCCTGTTCCAGCAGATGCAGGCTGGGAGTCCTGCCCTGCAGCCCAGCAGGGCTTCTGCACCCCCAGGACTGGAGGGGCTTCCCAGCTGAGCCCCAGGATGTGATCTGGGGGCTGGGCTCCCGCCCCCTCCCCAGCCACAGCCCCTCACATGTGCATGGCACTCCCCCGTTACAGTTTACAAAGTGCGTTCACAGACATTATCACATCGGCTCCTAAACGCCCCCTAAAAACCACAATAAATCTCTCGCTCTGGCTCTGGAGCCCACCGGCTGCTGTGTAATCAGTGAGCAGAGGGGCCTCAGGGCCCAGAGCCTGCCAAAGCTGAAGCCAGCAGGGGCACAGGGGGGTCCACGTGGGTGGGTGGCAGGAGGCGGGTGGCAGGCCCAGCTGGGGCGCTGCGGGAGGGAGGAACAAGTCCTCAGGCCCAATCCTGCAGAGGAGAGAAGTGCTGTCTGGGAGAGCCAGCCAGTGGGGCTCAAGGGGAGAGGTTTACAGGAGGGAGAGGTGGGGCAAAGGTGAGGGAGAGGACCAGAGGGTGCCTTAGCACTTAGGAACGCCATCAGGGAGGTGGGCTGGTGGCCAGGCACAAGGGGCGCAGGGACAATCAGCCCCAGCCTGGCCTCTGACTTGCTTCTCTTCACCCCCTAGATAACAGCCCTCACCCAGATCCCCTGTGTGCCAGGCCCTTGTGCATGCTGTCCTCTGTCTGAATGCCTTTACCGCCTTCTTGAAATCCTAACCCTCCTTGAAGGACAGTCCAGAACCCCCCATTTGTCGGTCCCTCCCCAGCTCCCAGAGGCTACGCATCAGGCCCCCCCCCAGCTATGCCTGGTCTTCCTTTCCCTGAATTGTCAGGCCCCATCTCCTCTTTGTACCTTTTGTGCCCCTGGGGGCGGTGAATTTGCAGTGGCCGAGACCCCATCCCCACCCCTCACACCCTGCACAGAGTCACAAACAATGGCATGAGGCTGGAGGGTCACTGGCTGGGCAAACACCCAGCCCAGAGGGTTGTAGGAGGTTGTGAGACCCCCACGTGACCGGCCCAGCAAGCACAGCCCCTGTGTTCTCTGCCTAGCACCCAGCCCTGGGCAGCCACAGAGAAAGAACCCCCCAAATGTCTAAGCCAAATCAGCCAGCAGCCACGGTTAGGTTTTGTGTTTTGTTTTGTTTTGTTGTTTTGTTGTCATTTTTTTACCATTTCCCTTGATTCTCAAAGTTATAGGAGCTCAACTTACAAACTGTGGAAAGTTCATGAAAGTTTAAATAAGCAGGGTGAGGGAGGGCCTAGCCCCAGGGGGCTGCGGCTGCCCTGGCAGGCGTCCCTCCCACAGCACAGTGCAGCGGGGGCCACTTCCCCGCCTTCTGCTGCCTGTCCATGGGGTGGGCATCCGGGGAAGCCGCGGGCTCGACCTCTGGGCCGTGGAGGCGGCCAGCCTGTCGCAGCTGGGATCGTGGCCATGTCGAGCGGGTGCGGACAGGTGCTAGCTTCTCTGCAGTCACCTCTGCGAGGATCAGCATTTTTCCTTTTCCTTGATATGAAAACCAGCTGCTGGGCCGGGGCCCAGATGGGTGGAGGCACCATGGTCCCTGGGAAGTGTTCGCCATGTGGTGTCTGAAGTGGGTCAAGGCCGTGGAGGCAAGGGAGCTGGAGGGGGAGGGTGACTCATGGTGCAGATGCCCACCCTTCCGGGGGATAAGGGAGCCCCTCCGTGAGGCCCAGGGCACAGACCTTGGGACTAGGAGTGTGGAGCTCAGGGAAGCCCCAGGGCCTTGCTCCTTGGCCTGGTGTTCTACCTCATTTCTCCCGATAAGGGAGTTGTACCCAGAAATACAAAGAAGTCTTACAACTCAACAATAAAAGGACAAGTACCCCAGTTTTTAAATGGGTAGGGAATATGAACAGACGTTTCTCCGAAGAAGATATACAAATGGGCGATAAGCACAGGAAAAAATGCTCAACTCATCAGTCATTAGTCAAAACCACAGTGAGGGGACGCCTGGGTGGTGCAGTTGGTTAAGCGTCTGAGTCTTGGTGTCGGCTCAGGTCCTGATCTCAGGGTCGTGAGATCAAGACCCACGTTGGGCTCCACACTAACTGCAGAGTCTGCCTGAGATTCTCTCTCCCTCTTTCTCTGCCCCTCTTGCTTGTGCTCTCATTCTCTCTCTCTCTCTCAAATAAATAAATAAATCTTAAAAAAAAAACACCAATGAGATACCATTTCTCACCTACTAGACTGACTATAATCAAAAGGCAGGCACTAACAAGTGTTGCTGAGGATGGGGAGAATCAGAACCCTCATATACTGCTGGTGGGAATGTCAAAGTGGGGAAAACCACTATGGAAAAGGGTATAGCCATTCATCAAAGGTTAAACAGAGAGTTACCGCACCCCCCAGTGATTCCACTTCTAGGTATATACCCAAGAGAAATGAAAATACACATCCACACAAAAACTTGCACATGAATGTTTATAGCAGCATTATTCACATTATTCATAATAGCCCCCAAGTGGAAACAACCCACATGCAAAATGTGGAAATGTGGCAATGGAATATTATTTGGCAATAAAAAGTAAGTACCGACTTTTGCTACAACATGAATAAGTGAATCTTAAAAACACATTATATGCTCATGAAAGAAGCCAGACACAAAAGGTCACATATTTTCTGATTCCATAATATGAAATGTCCAGAGCTGGCAGATCCATAGAGATGGAAAGTAGATCAGTGGTTTCCAAGGGGAGGGGGGCACTGCTAGTGGGCACAGAGTTTCTTTGGGGGATGATAAAAGTGTTCTGGAATTAGATAGTGGTGATGATTACACAACCCTATAAATATACTAAAAACCACTGGATTGAACACCGGGGTACATTTTATGGTATGTGAATTATATCTCAATAAAGCTGGGTTTTTGGTCTTTTTTTTAATGGTAAGGTCCCCACAGGGCCTTCTACCCCATAGGCCCCCAGGAGTTGGTCTATCCAGGCTCAGCTCCTGCCCCTTCCAAGCTGCGTTCCTGGATAGATGGTGGGGTGCCGGGCAGTGGCTACCCTGATGTGGGTGGACACAGGACTCTGCTTCCTCCCATGGGCCCATGGAGGTTGCTTCTTCCTGAAACATTCTTTCCCCCACTCCTGCTCATCCTCTGGATCTCAGCTAGGAGGGTCTGTACTGCGTGCGCTTTCCTCAGAGCAACGGGAAACCATGAGGATGAGGAGGATGGCATGCCAGACTCAGGTTCTAGAAGGATCCCTTTGGTTCTTCTGCAAGGGATGGAACAGCAGTACAAGGCTGGAGGCATGAGGCCAGGAGGAGGCCGTGGAGAGACCTGGAGTGTAGGCCTGGAGAGGCAGGGCCCAGCCTGGGGCAGAGGCTGCCCAGGTACAGAGAAGGGACAAGCTGGGGAGGAATTTGAGAGCCAAAATTAAAGTGACTTCAAGATAGGGGACAGGGAGTCTCGGATGGTGCCGGGTTCCAGCGGTGCAGAGGGCTGGCTGGGGATGGGGCCAGTTCTGAGGTGGGAAGCACTGTAGAAGGAGCACGTCTGCTGTGAGGTTTTCTGAGGTGGCCAACTGTGGAACCCCAGCAGATGGCATCAGCCCCACGTCCAGATCCAACCAGTCACTCCCCGTATTCAACCCCCTTGATACTCCCATTTTCTGGGTTAGGTCTCTATACCCTGCACTGGCCAGGGCCACAGCCTTCGCACTGGTCCCCAGCTCAGAAACCATCAGTGGTTCCCCACTGCCCTCAGAACAAAGGCCAGAGGCTCCAGGGGGGCCCACCTGGCTTTGCAGCCTCCCCACACCCCACACTCACTCAGTCCTCCTCCACACACTCCCCCCACCCCTGCCTTTGGGTATGCCATGTTTCCACCACCTCTCTGCCTCCTTGGGAGCCCTTCCTCCCTGAGCCTCGGCAGCATGGGGCCCTTGGCTCTGCCAGTCTTTTCTGAAACACAAACCAGGAGGCATGACCTGACCAGGATTTCCAGTGATCGTGACTTTATTTGAAGTGACTTAGAAAATATATTACCATGAAATCATGTGTAGTCACAAACTTGTTGCATGATCTTAAATAGGAAAGAACTAAGAGTATCCATGGGTCTTGTTCTGTCCTGTGAAGTTGCTTCGAGCCCAGACACACTGCATGTCAAGTCCACGAGAGCAGGGACCCCATCTGCCAAGTTCTTGGATGCAGCCCCAGTGCCTGGGGAAGTGCCCGGATAGTTGGGGTGCTAAGGAGGGGCTGGGAGGGTAGGAGGAAGGACAGTAGAAGGACAGGAAAGAGAGAGGGAGGGACAGGGAGGAGGCCAGGTAGCTGTGTGGGTAAATGGATGGGTAGGAGGCTCAAGTGCACAAGGTTCCTATGGGCGCATAGACCACTTAAGCCCAGCCCCTAGACCAGAGTCCAGAGAGAATGGCTCTTCCTGGGGCTGAGCTGGGATCCATGGATCACCTGGGGGCACAGAAAGAACCACTTCATCCCAGCCCACTCCCTGGTCTCCAGCCTCCCTGAGGGCCTCCACTGAGCCTCTAGGCCTGGCTGGCCTCTCCAGCAAATTGACCAGAACTCTCTGGAGCCATCCTTGACCCGTCTGCTTGCACTTGCACACACTGTCCCTCTCTCCTTCTCTTCTCTCTCTCTCTTTCTCTCTCCCACATCCAATCCATCAGCAAATCCTGTTACATTACTTTCAACAGCCTCCTATCTGGCTCCCTGGCTCTGCCCTTGCCCCTTCCCCAGTCTACTCTCAACTCAGCAGCCAGAAGGATCCTTGTAAATGGTGAGTCCAGGAGGCCTCGCCATCTGGCCCCCATTTCCTCACTGAGCTCCTCTCCCACCGCCTCCTCCTCCCTCACTCCCCTCCAGCCACACTGGCCTCAGCCTCCTTGCTACTCCTCGACTGTGCCAGGCACGCTCCCTGCTCCACACCTTTGCCCTGGCTGTTCCCTCTGCCTGGAATGCTCGACCCCCAGAGAGCCATCTGACTCACTTCCTCACCTCCTTGCCATCTTTGCTCAAGTGTCACTTTCTCTATTAGACCTTCCTTGGACACACTATTTACAAATGAAAATAAAAATCCACCCCTTGTTTCCTTTTCCTGTTTTATTTTTCTTCTTAGCCCTTATCACTCTGGACCAAAATACTTTTTTACTTCCTTATTATGCTTTTTGTCTGTGTTCCTCCATGAGAAGGTGATCTCCATGAGGGCAGGGGTCTTGTCCATTGCTGTGTCCCCAGCACTGAGCACAGGGTCTGCCAGGCACAAATGAGGTGCTCAGTAAACATTTGCAGAATGAATGAATGAATCTCTGGGGTCCAAGCTTGCTCTTACTGGGCTGGTGTGCCCCAGGCCCAACACCCATGCAGGTCCTCATTGCTCCATCACTGCCTTTCCCCTTGGCCACTGACTGATTTAGCCCACCAGGGGTCACTTAAAGGTCCTGAAGTCCCTTGGGGACTGCCTCCCCACCCCCAAAAGGGCTGCCCACGCTCTCTCAGAGGCTGATAGGATGGGCATAGCCAGGGGTGGCTCCCAGAGTTGAGTTCCAGGGAAGACAATCCAGGGCTGGCCCCTCCTGCACTTGGTTCAGAAACATTCATGCGGCCCCTTCCCCGGCGGGCCCACGTGGGCCCTAGCAGCCAGGACTCCTGTGAACACCGCCACTTCACGGTCTCCACTCTCCTGTCCTGCCTGAGCCTCCAATCCAGCCTGGCTCGCTAGACAGAGTGGACAGAGTGGAGCTGCGGGGTCACCTGTTCAAAGAGGTCACGCGAGCTGCCCAAGGCCCCCGGCAAGGTTCCAGGCTTCCCTGGTGCTGAGCCAGATGAGATGGGACGGAGTGTGCCAGCTCCTCCCTAGTTACCCCCATGGCACAGGGGACACTGAGCTGGCGGTGGGGAGTCTCCAAGCGCCATCGGACCCCAGGAGTGGTGTGCCAAGTCGAGCTTCAGTGCTAACAGCTCGGGGACTGAGGCCAACCAATGGATGAGCAGTGACAGCAGGTTTGCGGTTGTAGACACGTGACTCTGGAGACTCAGGGAACTTGTTGGCTGTGGAGGGCGCATGTACACGTGTGCACGTGTGTGCGTGTGTGCATTTGAGTGTGTGTGCGCGTGCGTATGTGCAAGTATTATAGGGCACAGGGCTCATGAACAGGCAGATTGCCATGGGCCCCCAATCCGTGTCCCCTCACCCCAGTGCCTCCAAGAGGGTGGCCTGGAGATGAAGAAGGGCACCCAGGAAGGAGAGAAGGTCTCTGGACCATTCAGCCGGGGGCATAAGAGGACAGCATCCTAACCAACACACAGCACAGCAAAGTCAGCCAGAGCCAGAGGCAAAACCCGATTCAGCTACCCCACACTGGTCCTCTAAGCCTCAACTACACTATCTGCAAAATGGGTCTCATAATTCCCGCATCACAGAGTAGTCGAGATTAAACAAGATGATGTAGGTATCCAATACATGATAACTATTTAGGTTGCTGGTAGTTCTATTAGAGCTCACATTTGAGATGGAGAACAGGCTGCCCATTTGTTCCGGAAGCTATCCCAGAGCCTCCTTTCTGCCTTGCTGGTGAGCAGGGCACAGGACACAAGACCCTGCCCTCAGGGGGCTCGCAGATAATCATGAGGCGTGCGAACCCATGGGTCCCAGGTGGCTGGCTTTTGGAGGCAGTGTGGTTTCCTGCTTTATGAGCACAACCTCACTTAATCCCCTAGAGAACCCTGTGAGGTGGGGGCTGCTACCGCCATCCTGCAGATGAGAAAGAGACGTGAAGTAACCGGTCTGTGGTCACCCAGTAGACGAAGGGCAGAGCCAGGATTTGGGTGGAGGATCTTACCACCACACTCAGGCAGGACAGAAAGCTGTGCGCTCTGGGTCGTTGCCCAAATCGAGAAAGCACCTGGGGCTGTGGGAGCACTGGGGAGGGAGGGTGCTGACTGGGGTGGCTCAGGAAGAGACTGACCCTGTAAGCAGGGACTTAAGGCTACCAAGGCTGGGACAGGAAAAGGGGAAGTGGCCAGGCAGAGAGGGCAGCCTGAGGCAAGGCCCAGAGTGAGGAAAGAGCCGCCAACCCTCCCTGCCCAGATCCTGGCTCTGCCCTCCCAGCTGATGCAGCCCACTCACACCCTCTTGCCTTTGTCTATGCAGCCCCCTGTGTGCATGCCATCTTCCTTCTTTTTTTTTTTTTAAGATTTTATTTATTTATTTGACAGAGAGAGACACAGCGAGAGAGGGAACACAAGCAGGGGGAGAGGGAGAGGGAGAAGCAGGCTCCCCGCAGAGCAGGGAGCCCGATGTGGGACTCGATCCTAGGACCCTGGGATCATGACCTGAGCTGAAGGCAGTCGCTCAACCGACTGAGCCACCCAGGCGCCCCCCCCCCTTTTTTTTTAAAGATTTTATACCATCTTCCTTCTTCTTCCCTCCAGGCCCAGCGGTGGCAGGGCAGGATTTGAAAACAGACCTGTGCATTTCCTGCCCAGCCCTGCTCTGCCTCACAGAGAGGGAGAGACTTAAGCCCGAAGAGACTCAGGGTAGGGTGGAGTCTGCCTGGAAGAGCATGGTGAGCAGGGAGGAACAGACTGTGCAAAGACATGAGGGCAGAGTCTGGGTTGTGCCCTCCTGCCCAGCTCAGAGTCCCCTCATCACACCCCAGGGCTCTGAAGCCAATGCTGCTCCCACTGCCCTGCCCAGGGGATGGCAGGCTATAGACCAGGAATGCTTACACCCAGGGATAGAACTCCGGCTCTCATACTGCTCAACCCAGTTTTTTCCTCTCCCTGAAATATGGCCTTCTCTCCTGTGATGTGAGATCATAGGCCCCACCCCAAGAATTATTCAAGAGGAGGTGAGGAAAGTCCCCAGGCCAGAGTATGTGCTCAACGAACAGCAGTTGCTTAGAGCATCGTGACAGAGCCCATCTGGGTGAGAGTTCCCCAGCTCTCTGGGTCCTGGCATTGAGCCACTCCCTAGGCCAGGAACCAAGAAGCTCTGGAGGGGAGGGAGGCTCTGAGTTTAGCCTGGGTCGGTCTGTAATTAGAGCAGTGAGGTTCTTACAGAGACAAATGTAAACCCAGCCTCTCCTGGAGGCTGGGAAGTCTGTGGTAGCAAGGGGTCTGCTCTGCCCTCAAAGCCATGCTTTCCAAAGTCACTGTGGGGACTCCATCCCCATACTGTGTTACTCCGTCATGGCCCAGCCCATCTGACAGATGAGACTGGGAGGCAGATATCTAGGGCAGTTCACTCCTTACACAGACCCCTCGGCTCCCCAGACAGAGGCAGGGCTGGTGAAGTGGTCCCTTTCTCACTCTGACCTCAGAGCCTGGCCATTATAGAAGTCTTGGAGTCCCAGGAGGGGACAGTGGTACTTACTGGGCACCTTCTTTGGGTGCTTTACAGTGCTCCCAGACTCCTACTACCTCTGACAGCTAGGTCTTAATATTCCCATTGAACAGCTCAGGAAACTGAGACTTGGAGAGGTCAAAAAAATTTGAACTGCTCAGTCCAACAGCCTTTCTTTTTTTTTTTTTTTTTAAAGATTTTATTTATTTATCTGAGAGAGAGAATGGGAGACAGAGAGCATGAGAGGGGGAGGATCAGAGGGAGAAGCAGACTCCCCGCTGAGCAGGGAGCCCAATGCGGGACTCGATCCTGGGACTCCAGGATCATGACCTGAGCCGAAGGCAGTCGCTTAACCAACTGAGCCACCCAGGCGCCCTCCAACAGCCCTTCTGACCTTAACCTTTCCTCCCACCAAATGCAGAGGTTGTTGGAACTCCAGGGATGATGGGGAGCTCACACCAGCAAAGATCCCATCTTGGGCATACCTGAAAGAACATTCTTCTCAGTGTGAGCCGAAACTGGCCCCCTGAAGCTCCCACCAGAGGCCCCAGTGGTCTGCTGCATAGGGAACCAGGCCCTCTATCCCTGAGGCAGGCTTTGGAAATTGAATGTAGCAGAACACCACCAATTAACCAGCATGCCTCCCTTGGACAAGGGCTCCTCTCTGAGCCTCACTTTCCCAAGCTGTACAATGGGGATAACAACAGCCCCTGTGTGAGGGGTAGTTGTGAGGCTTCAGGGGGTTAACAGGGCTGGGAATTTTCCAGGAGCAACCAGAGTCTCATCCAGAGTCTTCAGAGAAGCTCCAGCCAAGGAAAGAGGCTCAGGGGGCTTTCCAGAGGCCTGACTCACCTTCCCCAAAGGAAGGAGTGACCTTGATCAGGGCAGCCTCATGGTGGGGTGGGGGGGCAGGACTCAAATTTGGGGCCTGTCATGATTGGGGATTTCACCCGTACAATTGTTTTTGTTTGTTTGTTTGTTTTTAAGGAAGCTCTACGCCCAACGTGGGGCTTGAACTCACAATCCCAAGATCAAGAGTTGCATGCTCTACTGACTGAATCGACCAGGCACCCCTCGCCTGTTCAATTCTGGCTCCCCCAGACCTGGCACGAGCTCACCTGCCTCACCCAAAGGATGCGGCTCAGTTTTGTTGAAGGACAGCAGAGCTTGGGATCAAGTAGATCTGGGTTCAAGTCCTTCATCTGCCATTTACCAGCTATTTGGTAACATACCTGCCGGTCACCTCTCTGCTCTGAGCCCTGGCTTCTCCAGCTCCAGGAGAGGGCCTGTCTCTCAGGGCTGCGGTGCTCAGCAGGGTGTGAGGTCAGAGCTGGCCATCCCCTTGAGTGCAGAGACAGGTGCATCCCAGGCCCCCACTGGGGACAACCAGTCCACTCCCATCATTGTCGTCCCTGCCTCTCTGTTCGCTGAGGGAGGCACTGAAGAAATGCAGCCCGGAGACAGGCCCCATGTCTTTCCACATTCTGTTCCCCCTGCTGCCATTCTCTTCCAGGCAGACTTCTCTCTACCCTGGGTCCCTCCAGGCTTAATTAAGTCCCTCCCTCTCTGTGAAGTAGGACAGTGCTGCAGGAAAGGCATGTGGTCAGGAGTCTACCGATGGGAAACAGAGCCCAAGAGAGGAGAAGCAATGCGTCCAGGATCACACAGATGCAGAGGGACAACGGGGATTCCAACTCGGGCTCCCCCTAACACGTCTCCAAGCAGCACTTAAGACCTTCCGCAATCTGTCCCCTGCCGGCGAAGCTGTGCACTACATACCCGATACATTCCCGTCTTGGGAAACCCCAACTTGGAAAACCCACCAGGTTCTTGTTGACCTCGAAGGCCCCACCTGTTCTCCTGTGCCCTCCCAGCCCTGTCCTCAGCCCAGTGTACTGCCCACCTGTCCACCCAACCCCCCTTCCTCCAATTCCTCTTCCCCCTCTGGTCACCTCGTGTTATCACCTCCTTCAGGAAGCAACCTCAGACCATGGGACCCATTTCTCCTCTGAGCTCATTCCCCAACACCATCCCACTCCACCCACTTTGTGATTTCTTGCTTGGTGTCCGTCTCTCCAAATGAGGGCTCTGTGGATGCGTGGGATGGAGTGTGGGGGGGTGGTTCTTGTTCACATGTGTCGTCTCAGCACCCAACACAGAACCTGGCATGGACCAGGTGTTCAAGACTTGCTGTTCCTGCATAGCATCCATCCATCTATCTTTTCATTCAGCAGATGCTTATGGAGAAGACAGGCAGAGCCCTGCTCTAGTGCAGTTAGTTTCCACTAATACATGTGTATATTGTAAAGGCAAGTGGGAATAAGCACTATGAGGAGCAACAGTGCAGGGAAAGGACAATAGAGTAGGAAAGGGATGGGGGAAGGTGGTAAGGGAAAGTCTCTCCGAGCAGGTGACATTTGATCAGATCTCTGAAGCAAAGGAGAACGTGATATACACATCAAAGGAAAGAGTATACCAGGGAGAGGGAACAGCAAGTGCAAAGGTCCTGAGGTGGGAATGCACATGGTATGTTGGAGGAAATGCAAGGAGGTCAATGAGGGGTAGGGATGGCAGGAACTGAGGTTAGAGGGGGGTCAAGCAGGGGGACAGAGGCAGGACTCTGCTTTGACACTGACTTAGCCATTGCAGGGTTCTGGGCTGAGGAGTACAGAGTTTGACCCAAGTTCTACCAGGATCACTCTGGCTGCTGCACCGCGAACAGACACCAGGGACCAGGGAAAAGAAGGAGATCCACGAGGAGGCCACTACACTCATACGGTGGCAGGGGACATGGTCAAATTGCTGATATATTTTGAAAGCATAGCCAGTGGTATTTGCTGATGGATTGAATGAGGGAGGAGCGGGGGGGGGGGGGGGGGCGCGGAGAGGAGAGAAAGGGAGGGGAGGAGTCAACAATGTTCGCCAGGTTTGGTGCTTGAGCAAGTGCATGGAAAGTGGAGGTGGCGTTACCTGAGATGGGGAAGATGTGACAGTGGGGCAGGTTTCTGGGGGTGACCCCTGAGGCAGAGGGCTCAGTGGCCGTCCACACGGAGATGTGGCAGAGGGCATCAGCTGCATGGGTCTGTAGTTCAGGAGAGAAGTCCAAGCTGGGTGTGGGCACCCATCATATGAGTCCCCATGTTTTGCACATAGTAGGTCCTTAGTACATGGCTGCTGACCTGGCCTGCAGGGCCTCGTGGGCAACACAAAACTGGCCACAGCCCCACTCCTGGCCTCTAGGGGAGGTAGACAAGGACCCTGGGACCCAGCACAGAGCCACACCCTGAGAGGGACACATGATGACACGGTGGGAGGGTAATCTAGGAAGCTTCTTGGATGGGGTAGTGGGAGAGTCTTGGCAGAGATGGGACAGGCATTGGAAGGCAGGTGCTCCAGCTTCAGGGGTGAGGTGGGAAACAGGTGGAGGAAGGCTCAGCAGAGCCAGGGAGGCTGGGGTGAAGTGGACGGGTGTAGGAGCCCAACCCCTGGCTCCAATTTGGGCTCTGTGACCTTGGACAAAGATCCTTGACATTTTTGTTTTTGTCTCTAAAATAGGAATAATAACCATACCCCCTGCATACATTGGTGTGAAGATCAAACAAGTTAATCCATGGAAAGTGCCCCCAAAGAAAGCAGTGGCAGGTGCTCAAAAAATGTGACCTACCCATTAGTAGCTCGTCCAAAGAAGGCAGTGTCCTCCAGCCTGGGAGGCCCGCTGAACGAAGGCAGAGGACCATGCATGAGACCCAAGTATGAGGTACCTGGGGCTCAGATGAGGAGGGGAACTTTATTGCCTTCAGGCAATGGGGACCCATGGAAAGTTCTGTGCAGAGCGATGAGGAATGTTCCATTCAGTTCTTGATTATCCCCTACCTGTGCTCAGCTTGACACATCCCCTCCCATTCCAGGCCCAACAGTCCTACCGGTCAACCTGCCTGCAGGGCTCAGGGGCACATCTCATAAAAACAGCTGAGGCTTGATGATCCGTTTACTATGTCAGTCCTCACAATGGCCCCATGCATGAGGTTGGCCTTATTATCATAATGCAGATAGTAGCTGGCCGAACTAGGATGTAAAGACTAGAATCTACACTGGCTTCCCTTGGCTCCAAGGCTGTCCCCGGAGCCCTACAAAGGGGCCGGGCATCAGGGGAGTGTCCAGACCTATGGATTCTCCCAGCACATAGGGTGGGGTCCTTGTGCCAGTTCACGGTGGGGCAGAGACTATGAGGTGACGTGACTTGCCCAAGGCCCCACAGCTTGTGGGAGCTGGGACTCCAATCCAGATCGGTGAGACTCCAAATGCCCACACCGGAGGCGTGGCGGGCATCACACACCCAACCCTGAGCTTCCTTTAACCTGGGCCTGCAGCAGGGGTGAGCTCCCTCAGTCTGGAGCTATTTCTGAGCTCTGAGGCGTGGCGGGGCAGGGAAGACAGTGGATCCCCTGACTCCCACGCTGCCCCTTAACTGTCTGCTCCCCTCTTGACTTTGTCCTTTCAAAGAGGTTTTTCATCCCCAAAACCGCCCTGGCTCCCTGTTCCTGGCTCTGCCCTGCCGAAGGGACACTGAAAAGCAGGCTTAACTGCATCCTCTTTACAGTTTCCCAGCCAGAAAAACCAACAGAGGGAAATACAGTGTTTGCAGACCAGGTCAGGTCCAAGGTCACTCTATAAAAATGGATTCCTGGAAAAACATAAACCAGCAATTTACCCCATGAATTTTATTGGCCTCAAAACCAAAAAAACAAAACAAAACAAAAAAACACCCAAACAAACAAAAAAAACTACCCCATTTGAATAATGAAGGGAGATAAACCATTCCCAGTTCCTCTTTTATTAGTGAATAAGGACACACAAAAACTCAACCGAAAGCGAACATGCAGCATCAGGTCTGATTTATTAGACGCTTTCATTTCACAAAAACCAGCATTTCTATTAAAATAGGATGATATCCAAAAGATCTGTTAGCTTAAAAAAAAAACAACTGTCTTTAATACAGGACAAGGCTTAGTTTTATTTTTTGTTTTTTTTTAAACAAAGCTCACATTCTCCTGACTTCACGCCTGTTACTACAGCCAGAGGGAAACTGATTTCAGAATCCATCTGATATGTCGGATTTCTTTGTGGCATCTACTTCATCGCTCAGCAGCCAGCCATGATGTCATAAGCCCATCAGATTTCCGGTAGGGGGGAAACGCTGGGGAATTGGAAAGAATGGATGTTTCTTACCCGTCAGGAAAGGGGGAGGGGGGGAAGGGGCTGGGTGTGTTTGGGAGGTGGGGAGACGGGAGGCAGGCTCAGTGTTTGTGATATTTAATGTCAGGCAGAAACCTGAAAAATCCAGCCACCCAGATGTTTTCTAAATATCCAGATGTCTGGCACTGAGCAGACCACGCCCCCCCCCCACCTCCCATCCCAAGAGGCACCCGACGTTTCAGCTTTGACCTCAGGTTTACAGCGAGGGCATGCTGCCAGGAGCCCTACATCCTCAAGGCTGCCCACCCTCGGGGTTGGGAATTTTTTTCTAAATCTTTACACATGGATGACAGGAGTAACTAGGTCCAGATTTTTAAAAGCTGTTGAAGCAGTGATTTGAAAAGTTCAGTCCCTGGAATTAGCTTCCACAGAATACACTGTATAAGCCAAAAGGGAGGAAAGAGATCCCCTAGCCAACACTCACACAAACATATGTGACTCTTAAGCCATAGGGCGTAAAAACCCAAAACAAAACCAGTGAGTCTGAGAATCGAGGACTCCAGACTGACACCGAGAAGCGATGAGCCCTCCCCCAGGAGCACGCTTCCCCCAAATCAGAAGAACACCAAACAGCTTTGTTCTTCCTGACAAAGCCCCTCGCTTCCAAGGAACAGACAGTACCAACAAAAGCACAGGGTAGAACTAATTTACACTGAGGCTTGGGGCTTCAGGGAGTCACAAAGTACAGAAATGGCTTTGCCGGGGAAGCTGCCTCTCTACAGCCAGCAATGCGGACCCCCTGGCCTGGGGGAGTCCCACAGGCCACAGACAGAGTGGCGTTCAGGCTTCCAGGCACACACGCCCACTGAGGCCACCACCGAGGCCTGTGACATCACGGCTAATTGCTCCTGAAAATGAGCCAAGAACTGCAGGCCCCTGGGGCCCAAACCCTGCGGCTTTGGCTTCGTAGGGAGCCAGGAGGAGAAGCAGCCGGGAGGGGGGCCATCTCCAATTAGAACCGAGCGCTTGGATAATGAAAAAGAGGGTGGCCAAGGGGAGGGTGTCTGGCAGAGGGCTGGAGGAGGTGAGTGGGGGCTCAGGGATGGAGCGGGGGAGGGGGGGCTCTGTGGCCTCATCTCCTAGAACAACCTCTATGCTTTTCAGATGGGGAAATTGAGGGCCAGGAGTGGCTGAGTGGCCCGCCCAAGGTCACCAGGCTAATTAGCGGGACAGCCTGTACCGGGGAACAGAAAACACAGGCCTGGCATTGCACAGCTCTTCCCTGAACGTTATCTAATTTAATCCTCACAACACCCTGTGAGGGAAGGATTATCATTAACCTCAGTTACCAGAGGAGCCAATGGAGGCGCAGAGAGGTTAAGTAATTTGCCCAAGGTCACACAGCTTGTCATTAGCAGAACTCGGCCTGAACCTCTGAGTTTCACCAACTCCACATACAGTGCTCTTTCTGCTAGGTGGGGGAGGGGGAGGGGGGGAGGCGGTTAAGGTTTAACTGGGAGCAGTGAATCTGATTTAAATACATATTTAAAATGCTGGTGATCCCCACAGAACAGAAGGACGTAAATCATTGCAAATTAATTTTTTAAAGCAATTCCAGTCCGGAGGGCTGGCTGGCTGGGTGGGTGGGGAGGCCGCTTTTCTTCGGTCCCTGCCAGAGCCTGAATAAAGCATGCAGACATTCTCTCTAGCCGTGCATGGAGGCAACTCCCTGAAGTGGAGGGGGGGGCGGCTAAAAGCTTTGTTGGGCATCTGTGAGAGCATAATCTGCCACAGGAAAGGTGCCAGGCACACAGGTCTGACAGAGCCAGGGGAGGGAGAAATTCACTAAGTGTGGAAACTACAAAAAATAAGAAGAGTCGATCCTTGGAAGCCTGAGTCCTACTTTCCAGCCAGGAGTTTCAGTGAACGGTGGGGAACCCGGGCAGCTATCTGTGGCCCAGAGGCCTGACTCTGGGTCAGACAGGTGCCGCCCAGGGTCCCGTCCCCTCCAGATTGGGGGAGGAGCGGGGGAGGCCATGCAGTTACTATGGCCCTGTGCCCTGGCCATCCCGGGGACCCTGCTGGCCACCACCTTCTCCAGAGTAGCATTTGAAGGAAACCAAGCCTCCCAGAGCTGGGACAGAGGTTGGACTGGGGACTAGGTTGGTCTGAGCCCAGAGAACAGGACAGGCACCTGTCCTCAGGCCTCCCCCTCTGCAGGTCCCTTCCCTTCCACTGAAACAGCCTTGGAGCTTCAGTGGGCCATCTGTGCCAGGCCTCTCCTTGCTCTCTTCCTCACTAGGCCTGCTGGTTTCTTTTACTTTATTTCAGTGAACTGCAAATGGGGTGTGGAGCCCAGGACTCAGTCCAGGGAAGGAGAGAGAAAAGTTTCTGCCATCTGAATGCCCGACCTGGCTGAGCAGTTTGTGTTTTTCTGGGGAAATTCTACCCATCCTTTATTCGATTTGTCTACTATCTACCCAAAAGAGATTCGGGTCCTGCCTTCATGACGCATTTGATGGAGGGAAACAAACATTAACCCAATAATGACACAAAAATGTCCATGGAAGGAATGGTCCCAGACAATGATAGCCTGTCAACAGGGGAAGTGTCAGGTCAGTGAGGTCAGGGAAGGCTTCCTGGAGGAGGTGATTGGGGCCCAAAGTTTGAGGAGCCATGAATCCCTCTGACAGTGCGTTGAGTGTCGCAGACCCTGCGACAGCCGCTTAGTGAGCGGGATGGTGCCGCGATTTCTCCCGGTGCCCCTGCGCCCCACGAAGCCCCACGAAGCCTTTCCTCACCCAAGCTTGCTTCCCATTCCCATGCCCCATTCCCTTCTGGACTATTATTCATCATCTGTGTCCCTGCACTGGTGTGGAAGTCCCAGACTAGGTCTGCCTTGTTCACCACTGAGTTGCTTGTGCCTGGGATGTTTGATGACTACTTTTTGATCAAAAAAATACACATGTGCAAAGGACCTGTGGTGCAGTAATCAGAGAGCCCAGGAGGGTGTAGGAGTAAGAATGGGGGCAAAAGTCACAGCCAGCAGTGATGGGACTGGGCCACTCCAAGAGCCTCCCTGGATGTGCAGCTATCTCTTCCCTCCTCTGGGCTCCCTTAAGCCTTCCCCCTGTGGCAGAAACTGGGTTTGGGGGTCTTCCTTCTCCTACAGGAGACTGTCACACAGGTACTCCCTCCCACTTGATCTGCCCCAGGCACAGCACCCCTGGGGATCAGGTAGGCGGGGACTAGCATCACCTGCCCAATAGGCTTCCTCCCCACCAGTGCCTTCCCTCCTCCATTCATTCCCTCACCTGGTGCTGAAGGGTCCCCCAAAGCCACAGCGGGAGGCAGATCCAGGAGTCCCAACCCCCCCCCCAAGTCCCATCTCCCCCCCCCCCCCACTACCACGCCTTTCTCCTCACTGAGGCGGAAGTGACAGGAGAGAAGGAGCTCGGCTCCGAGCCCGGACCAGACCGGGTTTGAGTCCCCTCAGCGCGTGTCGTGTCGGTAAGCTGGCCTCTGCCCCTCAGATTCCTCCCAGGTGAACTGGAGAGACCCCGGGCTCCAGCGGGCACAGCGCGGGCGCTTTGGGAACCTGTCTGAAAGGGCGAAGTCAGTCTCCTCTCCTTTCCCTCCCGCGCTCGGTTCAGCTACTCCCTCCCCCCGCCCCCTTCCCCACCCCGAGGCGGCAGCTGGGGCTGGGGCGCGGGGGTCCCGCACGGCGCCGGCGGGCGGCGAGCTGCGGACACTCTCCGGCCGCGCGCCCCGGGCCCGGCGCCGCGCCTCGGTCTGCGCCCGGCCCCCGGCGCGCCCGCCCCGCGCACTCCAGCAAACTTTCCGCGGCCGCCCCCCGCGCGCGTCTACACCGCCCGGCGGCCCTGCGGCGCTGCAGGGTGCCTCGGTCAGAGTCCGCGTCTCCACGGTCTCACTGCCGCGAGTTACGCGGACTGCCTTGACTACCTCGGGATTTCGCAGGCGCCTCAGCCGGACTGACTGCGCTCGTCTACACCGCCACGGCAGCCCCCGGGTCACTGAAGACTCCTCGGCTCAGGGGCCGCGCGTCCACGTCGCCTCCGAGATGCCCCAGCTCCCGGACCGCGTCTACACCGCTCAAGGCCCACGAGGCTCAGAGCGCGACCCAGGACGCAGACCCTGCGACAGCCGCTTAGTGAGCGGGATGGTGCCGCGATTTCTCCCGGTGCCCCCGCGCCCCACGAAGCCGGCCGGGGGTTGCTTACCTTGCCCGCGCCCTCACGCTCCTGTCCTGGCGGTGCGGTCCCTTTCATACATTTTGCACTATTGTCGACAGCGAAAGAAAATATTATAAATCCTCTCCCGGTCACGTGGCTGTCCCCCAACCTCCCCGCTTTCCTCTCTTTTCGGCCTTTGAGACAATACTCGGCCCCAGCCGCCGGCCGCCGGCCAGGGCGCTCCAGGCAGGCGCTGCTGGCCGCGGCGGGGCGGGGCCTGGGCGGGCGGGGGCGGGGCCTGGGCGGGGCGGGGCGGGGCGGGGCGGGGCGCGCGGGCTCCAGCAGGCCTCCCGCGGGAAGCCCGGGCCCTGCTACAAGCGCTCCTGTACCAGCTCTGATTGGTCGGCCGGCCGGCGACGCTGAGGCCTGATTGGCTGAGATGAAGAAGCGGCTCAGGCAGTGGGGTGGGGGTTGCGGGTTTCATTCTTTGCCTTTTCTTTCCTGGGGCCGCGGCTGCTCTTTTGGGCCCTCCTGAGATCCGCAGCCTTTTCATCGCTGCTTCCGTGCACCCCATCATAACAACCACCCGAGTATAACTGCAATTCTTTGCCCTTGGCGACCAAATAGGTAGTACCCTGAGGTCGGGAAACTGGGTTTGTGGTGCTCACCCGTGTATCCCCCAGGGCCTGGAACACAGATGTGCTCAAAATGTTGTTGATTGAATTAATGGGAAATGCGCATACAGGTTTTTGGAGCTATCTTTAAGGCTGGTAACATCCCTAGAAAATGGTATTATTATTCTCTTTCAAGAATGGGGAGACTGGGGCGCCTGGGTGGCTCAGTTGGTTAAGCGACTGCCTTCGGCTCAGGTCATGATCCTGGAGTCCTGGGATCGAGTCCCGCATCGGGCTCCCTGCTCGGCAGGGAGTCTGCTTCTCCCTCTGACCCTCCCCCCTCTCATGCTCTCTCTCTCATTCTCTCTCTCAAATAAATAAATAAAATCTTTAAAAAAAAAAAAAAGAATGGGGAGACTGACGTGTAGAGAAATGCTGTCACCTGGGGAGTGATGGCTGAGCTGATACTGGGACATGCTTACATCACTGGACCTCAGATCTCTACACAGCGATGCACTGCGGAGTGTCAGGGCCTCAGTTTACCATCTGTCAAAAGATTAGATTGATCAGAGGAGAAAGTGGTTTGGAAGGTTATTTCAGTGACTATGCTGTAGGTAGCACTGTGCTTGGCAGTGTGAATGAGACATCTCTAGCCTTCACGTTAAATTCTGGGTCCTCTCCTTTCCTGGCACCCCTTCCCCCACAAATCACAGAGGACGTTAAAAGCACTCTGGTCAAACCAGGCTATCTTACCCATCTCTGAGGGTTTGGGGGCATGTGGGAGGATTTTTCTGGGGGGAGCCACAGGGAAACTAACTTGAGCAGGCATGCTATTCTAGGGGGAGGGGAGTCCTTGGGAAACCCCACTCCATCCCAAACTGGTCCTTTTTTTTTTTTTTTTAAAGTAGGCTCCATGCCCAGCATGGAGCCCAACTGTGGGGCTTGAACTCATGACCCTGAGATCAAGACCTGAGCTGAGATCAAGAGTCAGACATTTAACTGACTGAGCCACCCAGGTGCTCCCCCCCACCCCAGGCTGGTCCTTTTGATTGAAGGGCAGTCTCTGAGATGGGATAGAGGAGAAGGTTTCCTCTGATAAAAAGAGGGTGTAGGAGCTGCTCCTGGAGTTGGGTGAGAGCATTAATTGACCAGAGAAATGCTACCTCAGATCCTGGATGGCCAGGTTCAGGCATGCAGAGGAGCTGGCTTGGAGGCACAGGGAGTTCTCCCTGTGTCTCCGTCTTCACAGGCCCCCTTATAAGGACACTTTTGCACTATTGTCGCAATTGGATTAGGGCCCACGCTAGTCCAGTATGACCTCATCTCAACTTCATTACATCCGCAAAGGCCCTATTTCCAAATCAGGTTACATTCACAGGTTAGGATTTCAACATCTCGTTTTGGGGGACACAATTCAGCCTGCAACAAGGCTCAATGAAGAAAGAACATTCTGGTCAGAGGGGAACAGCAACAGTAGATTATCCTCCTAGTGCCCACTGCTTTCTGGGGTCTTATCTTCAGCTCCCCTCAGTTCCTGGTACCTAGCAGCTGCTGCTTCTGAGTTAGGAGAGAGCTGATCCTCTGATACGAGGCTTTCTCAAGCCTCTCTTTCCAGCAGAGCCCGGCCTGCCTGTCCCCCCTCTTCCTGCCTGCCTGGTCCCCACCCCTATCCACATCTCACATATGAGATGGACAAGGACAATAAAAGCTGTTTCGCAAGCGGGTGGTGATTAATCGCCAAGTTAATTAAAGAGGCAGTAATTACACTCAGATTTCAGAGGAAGGAGCGATGTCTTGGGCAGGGATGGGTGGTCAGCCTCGGTCTCCCTGAAGAGGTGGGGCTGGAAGACAGAAGGGATTTGAAAAGACAGGAAGAAAAAGCAAGTAACATTTTTAACAAGTGGGTACTTCAACCATAGCTGTAATGTTTTATTTGACAGAGTTAGGTGGCGGGCTCAGACGTTAAGCTCATCTCTGTACTTCTCTGTGTCTTTGAAATATTTCATTAACAATAACAACAACAACAAAAAAAGGCAGGGGGGGTTAAGTTTGGGATTTACAGACGGCCTCAAATACCAGTGTGTCCCACTTTACACAACGGAGAGGGCCTTAAAATTATGTGTAAATCGAATCCCGTTTGCCCACCCAGTACATCTTAACATCGGCAATGCTCGATCTTCATTTCTGATTGATTTTCCCTGGCAGAGGCGCAGAAATCTTTGCTTTAAGTGTCAGGCTCTCTCTGTAAGTAGTTAATGACCTATAAAGCACTTAAAATGTACTGGAGGAGATGCTATTTGGAGGCACCCCGTGGTGTACCCTCTTCTATTGTCAGTAATCACCCCTCATTTATTTGCTCTTATTGGTTTAGAATTTGCTGTCGGGTTTCCCTAAAATGAAGCCCATCAGGAAAGATCCAATTCCATATGGGCCTAGATGGGTGCTGGGGTTGGTACCCTGAGGCAGCAGCAGCAGATGAGGGAAAGGGCCTTTCCGTAAGAGCCCTTGACCATGGGTGCACTGGTCACCTCTTGGCACACCTTCCCTGACTATCTCCGCAGCTATGGCCACCACAGCCTTCCCAGTTTCTGCTCACCATGTGTCTGCTGCCTCAACCTGTCCCCTGAGTCTGATCCATTCTTTTGGCTGCCTTTAGGACACCTCCTCCTGGTTGTTGCCCGGATTTCTCCCTACATTGGTGCTCCACTCCTGTACTTCTGGAAACTTCAGTTTCCTCCTCTGCCATGCCCCAGAGCCCGTGCCTACTCTTGGGCAACTGGAAGATGACACCAGCCTGGCAATGTCAGTGCTGGGAGTGAGAGAAGAGGTCCAAGGTTGGCGTAAACGCAGAGCAGCGACAGAACCTCCAGGGTCGGAGCTGTGAGGAGCAACCACAAGGAGCACAGAGCAGGGAGGAGCCACTGACCAGGGGGCCTGGGAGGCTGAATAGGCCTTTCTTTCTTTCTTTCTTTCTTTTTTTTAAGATTTTATTTATTTATTTATTTGACAGAGAAAGAGATAGTAAGAGCAGGAACACAAGCAAGGGGAGTGGGAGAGGGAGAAGCAGGCTTCCCGCAGAGCAGGGAGCCCCATGCAGGGCTTGATCCCAGGAACCCGGGATCACGACCCGAGCCGAAGGCAGACGCCCAATGACTGAGCCACCCAGGTGCCCCTGAATAGGCCTTTCTAGAACGGAAAGCATATTAGTTTTCTATGGCTGCTATAACCCAGTTACCACAAACTCAGTGGCTTAAAACAGTGCACATTTATTCTCTAACAGTTCTGAAAGCCAGAAATGCAAAATCAGTTTCACCAGGCTAAAACCAAGGGGTTGGCAGGGCCACGCTCCTTCCAGATCTTTGAGGATAATCTGCCCGTCACCCTTTCCAGCTCTAGAGCTGCATTCCTTGGCTCATGGCCCCTTCCTCCATCCTCCTCCAAAGTTGACAGGGTAGTAACTTTAAATCTCTCTACTTCCATCCTCATATTGCTTTCTGCCCTCCATCTATAATCCCTCTTATAAGAACACCTGCGGATTGTAAAAACCAGGATAATCTCCTCATTTTAAAATCCTTAATCACAGCCGCAGAGTCTTTGCCATATAAGGTGGCATTCATGGGTTCCAGGAATTAGCATGTGGACATCTCAGGGAGGCCCACTGCTCAGCCTGTGGCAGAAGGCAACTGAGCAAAGAGGTTCAGATCACGGGCTCTGAAGTCACTTCTGGGGCCTGAATCTCAGCCTTACCACTTGCTCCCTGTGTGGACTTGGGCAAGTTGCTACATCTCTCTGATACTCTGTTTCCTCATCTATAAAATGGAAACAGTGCCTAGCTCCAGACGAGAACGTAGTGAGCATGTAAGCACACAGTAGGCAGAGAGAACTCCATGAGCCAGAGCCTGGGAGGACTCTTGTGTAAGAGGGAGGGAGGAAGGGCAGGATGGGGGGCAGGGCAGGCCGGGCTGGAGGGCTGGAGGGCGGTGGACTTGGGCACCATCCTAGGGAAGTGTGTGTGTGTGCGCGCGCGCGTGTGTGAGCACAAGCGCATGATGTGTGCTCTGTGCTCTGTCCTGCAGGTCATGAACAGGGGACACAGAAAGTGTTTAAACAGGGCAGTTTTGGGTTTTGTTTTGTCTTATTAAGATATAATTCACATATCATGAAATGCACCATTTTAAAGCGTATACAATTCAGTGGCTTTTAGCATATTCACAAGGTTGTGGAACCATTACCGTTATCCCATTCTAGAACATTTTCGTCACCCCATAAAGAAACCCCATACCCATTAGCAGCCATTCCCCCTCCTCCAAGGCAGGGCCGGGTTTTTTGGAGCATCTTAAAGTTCTCGGCATCTCCCACTCCAGGCTTGAACCCAGGGAGAAGACAGAGGTGCCCTGCAGCACTGAGCTGTGGGGTGGGAGCACCAGCCATGGGACCAGGCCAGCCTGGGATTGTCTCTCTCCTCAGCCTCTCCCAGCTTCCTCACTGTATCCCGGGAGGCAGGATAACCCACCGCACAAGGCTGAGGAGGGCCAAGGTGTGGGAGCTCAGGCCTCACCTGGTATCAGCACAGTTAGCATTTTTATTTCTGGACCTGGTCACTCAGTTCCAGAGTCTCCTTCCCTGCCCCCTGGGACTTGCCCCTGGCCAGAATTTTCCTAACAGGTCAAGGGGGCAGCTCTCCTGGCTTCACTCCCAATACACAGCAATTGAGGGCTCCTGCCCACAGGAGGCAGTCGGCCACGAGGCTGATGGAGGCAGGTGGGAGGCATTTGAGCTTGAGTCCAGAGAGGTCAGAGAAGAGGGCGTTTTTAAGGCCTGAGCAGCCCTGAGTCTCCCCTACCAATCCAGCCATTGTCTGGGTGGTTCTGACCTGGCCAGAAGATAAGGACCCACAAGGGGCTTCTTCAGTGCTCCCACGCTGCACCATGCCACGGGATCAGTGCTGCTGGCTGCTCGGAGGATCCCAGGTCCTGCATGGCCAGGGCTGTCTGGCTTAGCCTAGAGGCAGCTGAGGCAGGAGGAACGGCCATCTGGTGAGGCGAGGGACAGTGGTCAGAACATTGCTGAGCCGGCTAAAGCTTCCCCTGGCAGTGACAAGGGCTTCTGGGATCAATTAGCAGAACCACCCTAACAGGGCTCGCAGCCCCTGATGCAAGCTCCACAGGCACGTGTCATCGATCGGAGCCTCTGACAGCTTTGGGAGCCGGGAGGTGAAGCCAGAGGCCGCTGCTTGCTCTCGCTCTCAGCTCTCGCCTTTCTCTTTCTCGTGTGCCTGGGCCTCCAACCACTCCACATGGAGCCTGCCCCCTCCCGTCTGCCTCGCCGGTGCCAGACTTCCAGACCCTGCACGTTCATGGCCTCACCTCTCCTGGTACGGATGGAGCACCATATCTGTTTCAATTTTCACCTATATAAAATGGATCACGTGCTAGAGATCACTTTCTGGAAACTGGAAAATAAAATCATTCTTCCTCTTTCAGTAAGAACGGGCACTAAATCGCCAGCAAAGGAAAAAGTTCACTTATTCTTTTTTTTAAGATTTTATTTATTTATTTGACAGAGAGACACACAGCGAAAGAGGGAACACAAGCAGGGGGAGCGGGAGAGGGAGAAGCAGGCTTCCCACGGAGCAGGGAGCCTGATGCGGGGCTCGATCCCAGGACCCTGGGATCATGACCTGAGCCAAAGGCAGACGCTTAACAACTGAGCCACCCAGGTGCCCCAAGTTCACTTATTCTTTAAACAAATGACTCTTGAGCCCCTCGTATGAGTCAAGCACAAGGAGAAACACACAGCATCTTCACCATGCTCAGGAAGTTCGGAGTCTGCTGGGGGAGATGGCTGTGTGTGAACTGATTCGACTCAAGGAGGTCGGAGCAGTGAGAAATGGATGAACTGCTTGGTGGGGGAGGAGGGTTGAAGGAAGGCCTCATAGAGGAAGTGGCATTTGAGCAGGAATTCCTCAGGCAAGGAATGGGGTGAAGGGCCTTGGGACAGAGAAAATGGGAGGAGCACGAGTTCAGAGGTGGTGAGCTTGGCATCTCGGTGAACTGCAGCTGTGGGTGGGAGCATGGATGGGGCTTGGGGTGCCTGGGCCAGTGGGAGCTGGTCAGAAACAAGGCTGATGGACTCCATGAGGACAGAAGCATCTGTCTCTTATCCCAGTCTCAGCACAGGCACTGGCACAAAGTTGGAGCTGGACGAGTGTTAAAACAGTGAAAGGGTTGTAAGACCCCTAAGTACAGGGCTGAGGAGTCAAGGTTCCACCCTGTGGACAGTGGAAGCCACTGTGAGGTTTTGCACAGGGTGTGAGGTAGGGGTCCAGCTTCATCCTTTCGCATGGGAATGTCCATATCTCCCAGCACTAAAAAGCCTGCTTTTGCCCCTATTGCATTATCTTGGCCCCTTTGTTGAAATGAATAAATGTGAGGGACTACAGGGTTTTGAGACGGGAGAGGCATGGTCAGCTCTGTGCTATTGAAAGATCAGTTTGGTGGCAGAGACTGGGAAGTGACAGAAGGAGAAGGGGTTGAAGGGAGACTAGATGGGTGGGCTGGACCCAGGAAGGAGGGGGAATTGGGGAGAACAGCTGTCCCCTGATCAGCCTGGGGCTCCTGTAGGGAGCTGTGCCCTGAACCGAGGCCATGAGCTCAGCCAGCCTGGGCCACCCAGGCCTGCTTGTGGCACTCACCAGGGAATCAGAATGGGGTGGGCAAAGGGGCACAGAGAAAAAACCTGTGCTCCTCAGGCCCTCAAGGTCCACAGAGTGGTAAACTTAAATCCTCTCCAGATACAGCCATTGGAAGGAGGTTTTCAGGTAACGAGAGGGTTGTAAATGCAAAACATTGCCAATTACAGCAGCATTATCCCGGATTAGAAAGTTTCCAAGAGGCGGCTCACACCTCTAGGCGTGTTGTGCCCGGAAATTTCCAGGGGAGGCTAGGGATCCAAATGTCTAGGCTGCCTGAAGCCAGGCCCCACAGTGTGTGCTGTCTGCTGGGTGGGCCCAGCTCCACCAACCTCTACAGACCTGCCTTCATTTCCCCGCCAAAGATAGACTGACTGTGGGGAAGAACGACCCCCGCCCCACCCCCTACAATTCTGAGCAATGTAAGGCTAACAGTGTCTCTTTGGCAGAAATTTGTCCCTTCAAGGACTTCCCCAGCCCTGGGGGCACTGAGTCTATCTAAGACACTTTGTGCAAACCCCTCCCCGCTTCATCTGACCCATGGAGTCCGAAAGACCACACACGGTGAAAGCAGCCCAGTGCTGCCCTTTCTGGGCTATACGACCTTCAGCCCCTCTCTCTCAATCATAGTTTCTGCTTTGGTAAGTTGGGGAGACAAGCCCCCCACCAACACTTTGCAGGGTGTTTTTCAGGATTAAATGAGAGAGTGCAGATAGAAGCCTTGAAGAATGGAAACAGTACACACTCCGTGCGTGACTACTTGGCAGTGTCTGCTAAAATAATAAATGTCCACACCCTGGGCCCCAGCGAGTCCTTTTCGTCATTTCCCACGGAGAAAGTTCTGCAAATTATGTCCAAGGATATTCCCTACAGCACCTTCTGTGAGGCTGGAAATTGTAAACAACCGAAAAGGCCATTTATAGGGCCCTGGTTAAATTAGGATCCATGGGTACTGTGAAATCCTTTGCTGTAATTAAGGAGTCTGGCAGCTTCTCTGCGCTGTCACCGGCAGATCCCCACCACGTGGGGCTGCATGAACAAAGCAAGCACAAACAACACCTACAGAATGATCCCATTTAAGCTTTCAGAACCCCGCACAAGCACTATAAATTGTCTATGTTCAGATAGATGCATATATGTATGTGGATGCAATGAAAACAGCCTGAAAAAAAAAAAAAAACCACACCCCAATGACCCAGGGGTCGCCCCGGGAGGGGCCTGGGATGGAGACTGCAACTGGCAGGAGCATCAGAGGGAATTTTACCGTCTGTGTAGCCCGCTTAGATAAACACACACAAAATGCCGAGAGCAGGGAGTAAGGGCCTGACCGGCTGGTGGTCAAGGCTCACAGGCCGAAATTAGGACCGCAGGTCGAGGAAGGAGCCTAGCAAGGAAGGGGGCCCAGCGCCTCCTGCTGGTGCCCCCGACTCGTGGAGTCTGAATCTGGGTGTGAGGACGCCCCTCAGGTGGGTAAGTGATGTCCCCTGGCCTTGTCAGCCTGGTTGGGCTGGGGCCACGGCCCACCTCTCCTGGGTGAGCGGTCTGCCAAGGAAACTATTGAGCTACATAAAAATCCATCCTGGAAATCCCAGAGGCATTCTTAGAATGAGTGCGCCTTTAAATTAGAATGTTAAAAAAAAAAAAAGGCAGATTTGCCCGTGGCTTGATTTCAGGCTCGTGAGGGCTGGTGGCCAAAACGCAGTGGCTGTGCTGGGCCGTGGCCCCCAGGCCATGGTCCCACAGTACTCGCTGTGACGGGGAACCCCAGCCCCACCGAGGTTCTGTATGGAACCGCACGTGTTCCCATGGAAACTCTGCTTCGCAGAATCCTCTGGAAATTGTTGCTGAGGAGGGGCCGCCGCTTCCCACACCTATTTTGTGTTCCTGGGTTTGGTTTCCAGGGATGATTTTTCTCAAGCAAGCACCGAGAGGAGCAGGGGCAGAGCGGGGGTGGGGCTGGAGGCTGAAGCCGGAGGGAAGGGGCAGCACGGGCCATTGCTGAGTGGCTGCCCCAGAGAGGCCTTCGGAGGTGGAGGGTGTCAGGAGTAGCTGAACCGTTTCAGACGCCTGAGGCTCTGCAGGGGGTGACCTGGGAGGGCAGGCAGGCTCTGCTGAGAGCCAGTAGGAAATCCCTATCTGAGCCAGGCAGGCCAGATTGAGACCCTGACAGGCCCGACTGCCCCTCTGAAGGGGTGCCTTGGGGCAGGGTCTGGGTGGGAAGAAGCGGTGCCCGGCGCCTGGCCCTCAGGGGTAGGGAGGCAAAGGGGGGGGGGCTTCTGCCCACCCTAGGCCCGGGATCCACCCTCAGGATGCTGCCATCCACCCTTCGGGTCTGAGGCTCCCCTCACCCAGGTCTGACCTGTTCCCCCTCAGATCCCCCTCCCTGTGGGGGTGACAGAGCCTGGGACCCCATCCCCGGAGGGACACCTGCTCCTTGTTTAGCAGACCCCCCACCACACTATTCTGCGATGGCCTGTTTTTCCTGGAGGATGAGTGGAGAGGAAAATGCACACCCTCTGAGCCTCTGTAGGAGCAGAGTTCCCCATCTGTCCTCTCTGAGCCACACTGAGTGGTCTTGTCACTGCAGCCGAGGCTCAGGAGATCATGGCTGCTGGGGGTGGAGCTGGGGTTCAAGAGAGGCCAGCAGCCACCCAGCCCCAAGGGGCTCCCAAGTACGGTTCTTCCCTCCTCCGCCCGTTCAGAGTCCAGAGTCCACACTAGCCTGCCCTCAAGGAGTTCAATGGGAAGCCCTCTCTGTCCCCTCCTCCTCCCTTACTACCACCTGCACCCCCTGCAGGAATCTGCCACCCCTTGCCCCTGCACCAGCCCATCGGGCTCTCAGTCCTGCAGGTGAAGGGACAGGTGCTGTCTTCCTTGCTCCACACTGGGAGTCCCAGGATATTCTTACCCCACCCTTCCACCTTGACCCTCCTCCTCCTCCCTGCCTCTCTGCCTGCTCCTTGGAGACCTCAGCACCCTCCCAGTCTTGCCCCCAACCAGACTTGGCCACTATGTTGGCAATGGCTGTGGGTACAGAAGGGGGACAGGTTGGTTCTGAAGGGCCTCACAGGCCATGGGGAGGAGCTAGGATTTTGTTCCCAGTGAGGTGGGAACTGTAGAGCACGAGGAGGGATGTGATCCCATGCAGGAGGTTTTTTTTTTTTAAGGTTTTTTTTTTTTTTTTTTTTTTAAGATTTTTATTTATTTCAGAGAGAGAGAGAGAGACCATGACCAGGGAGGAGGGGCAGAGGCAGAGGGAGAAGCAGGCTTCCCGCTGAGCAGGGAGCCTGATGTGGGACTCGATCCCCGGACCCTGGGATCATGACCTGAGCCGAAGGCAGATGCTTAGCTGGCTGAGCTACCCAGGCGCCCACAGGTTGTTTTTTTTTAAGATTTATTTATTTATTTGAGAGAGAGAGCGAGGGCATGGGAGAAGGGCAGAGAGGGAGAGGGAGAGAGAAACTTTAGCAGACTCCATGCTGAGCGTACAACCCAATGGGGGGCTTGATCCCACAACCCTGAGATCAAAACCCTGAGATCATGACCCCGAGATCATGACCTGAGCCGAAACCAAGAGTCAGACGCTTAACCGCTTAACCGACTACGCCACCCAGGCGCCCTGATCCCATAAATGTTTTATCTGGATGCCCACAAACTGGTGGCCTGGTACTGCTCAGGGCCAGAGTCGGGGCCCCTCATTGTCCCTGGACATGTTTTGTGCGCAAGGGCCCCTCAAGGACCTCTGGGGCAGCCTGGGGGTGGGAGGGAGGATTTTACAAATGAGATAGTAGAAAGCAGCAGGGATGGGGGAGAGCAGGGGAGGGAAGGAGCAGAGCCCCACAGCCTGGGTGATTCCCCACCCTCAGCCCGTCTGCCTGTGAAATGGGTTCCAGCAGAGCTGCTGAGAGGGAGAAATGAGCACTTGAAGTGGCAGAAATGGCTCTGTTCAAGCCTCGAGGGGCCGCCGTCTGCCTAGGGCCTGAGCTCCAGCAACACCAAGGAGCCTTCCACCGGTCGGAGGCGCCCCAGGCACCAAGCCCTGCAGCTAGACTGTGTGAGGGAGGAGGGGTCCTCAAAGCCCTGGGCCGGGCGCACAAGGCCCATCAAGAGAGGAGGGGGGTGGGGTCCAGGTAGGCCAGACTGGGGCTCTGGGGGACTGGGCCTCAGTGGGGGGAAGGAGGAGCAGCTGAGGCCTGGAGGACGGTGGCAGAGGTGACAAAGCAGTGAGTGCAGATGGCCAGGCTGATGGGAAACAACCTTGGGGTTCTTGTTGGGGGATGGAGAGCTTCAGGAGGTTCAGCCCGTTAGCTCAGCGTCTCCCCATTCCCTGCCCCAAACATGCCAGGTCTCCTCCCTTGCCGTCCCGTTTCCAGGCCCCCAGCCTGATGTCCTCCACTCAGACACCTCCCTGGCCCCTAGCTTCATCCTCGAGCCCAGCCCAGCCTCTGCACAGCTCCCGTCTCGCCCACAACCCCTGCCTACCCCTCCTAGCACCCTGCTCCACCTTGCGTGGCTGCCTTGTGCCTTCGACCCAGCCGGGCAGGGGCCATTTTTGTAATTGTTCCTTTCTGTGCTCACTCACTGCCGGGAACCTCCTGAGGAGCTCGTGGCTGGTCTTACAGTCTGTGGTACAGGCTGGTGCCGAGAGAGCCTGTGGATCTTGAGAGAGTGAGAAGGGCTTGGGGAGGGGTGGTGTCCGAGAGAGCCCATGGAGACTGGAGGATGGGCTGGCAGGCTGAGGGAAGAGCCTGGGCAAAAGCCAGATGCAAGATGCTCAGTGGGTGTGGCTAGGGCACAGAATGGGGGGTAAGGGGCAGACCCAAGGTCGGGAACACCTTGAATGTGGGGGCAAGGTGATGGGGCACCCTGGGGGCCTCGCTCCTGGTGTGGGGCCAGTCCTCTGGAGGGAGGGGCTGCCGTGGGGCCTTGGATCTATGGGCCAGTGGAGCTCATCCTAGAAGTTTTCATAGACCATGTTAAATTTGCTGTCATCTGTAAATCCGTGCAATTTCTCCTGGGAAAAGAAAGAAGGAAGGAACGAAGGAACGAAAGAAGGAAGGAAGAAAGAGAAAAACAATAGGAAGAGAACAAAGTTGCACTAATTTAGTTTTAGTCAGAGGCCAACAGACAGCTCCCTGCACGGCTTTGACAGGGAGGCCTGTCCTTGTCCCCAAGGCCACCCCGCCAACCTCTTCTCCCTCTATTCCACCCACCTTGCTCCCTACCCTCCAGCCCCTTGGGCCTCCCCACAAGCTCTTCCCTCTGTCTGGGAGGCTCCCCCACCCCCAACCTGCTCCCCAGCTACCTCCTACTCACCCTGCGGGGTTTGGCTCAGTGTCCCTGGGAGCCCCCTCCCCTAGCCCTAGTCGGGTGCCTCTCTGCAGCACAGCCCTCACAGGGGGCTGCAAATGCCTCTGTCTGTTGGGTCAGTGCCTGTTCTTGCGGACCCGAGGCTCCCGGAGGGCAGGGCCACATCCAGCCATCCTGGCCAGCCCCACAGGACTTGGCACAGGGTGGACACTGCCTAGGACGGCCCAGACATCCTTGGGGGGCTCAGCATGGGGAAGCCCTGTTTCCAGTCAGGGCCAAGTTCAGGGCTGAGTATAGAAAGGGCTTTGAGAAGAGGAGAGTCCACAATGTCATCCTGGGTCCCCTGGGCTGGGGAAGGCCAAGTACCAGCCCCCTCACTTCCTGACGCCTCTTCCAAGGTGTCCGTGGACCCACCCACCAGCCGTGGGCTCCTGTACCAGCTTGCTAACCCCTTGCACTTTATGGTGCCCAAAGCTCTGGTGCAGACATTACTTAAGCCGGAACTCATGTGAATTCAGGGCAGCTGGTTTTGCAGGAAAGTGTCACTCATCCCCTTAACAGATGAGCAAACTGAGGTTCAAGAGGGAATCACAATCAGGTGATATGCCTTGGCCCCCATCTTGATGAGAACAGAGGCTGGACCGGGCCAGCCCAGACTCTAGCTTCCACCTCTAGCCAGTGTCAGCCTGGGGACAGCTAGAAGCCTCACAACACCCCCTGCCTGGTTGGCCGGTGTAGACACTGCTCACCCTGCAGAAGCGCCTACTGGTCCCAGGACATTTAACCTTCCTGGCAAATCTCTGAGCGGAGTGCAGTTACAGAGGGGACTCAGGCTCGGAGGGGAGCCCCTTGGCTGGGGTTGCACAGCTAGGAAGGGACAGAGCAGGGTTTCAGACTCTCCAGTCCTCCTAACCGCTGGGCCGCCTGTCTAGGGGAGAGGGCTCGGACTCAGCCGCAGATGGCTCACTCCTGTGGTCCTATTTACCCCCATTTTACAGACGAGGAGAAGGGGCGGATGGAGTCAGAGGAGGAGCCAGGCATGCTGCCTGCCGCCCGCCCCCCCCGCCCCCGCCCCCGCATACCTGGGAGAGGAGGCTCTGGGTGGTTGGCAGGCTGCTGGCCTCGTTCTGGATGCAGGAGTAGATTTCAGTGTCTCTGTGCTGTAGGGCCTGTGGGAGAGGGCGAGGGTCAGAGGAAGGTGGACCGAGGGGCAGGGACAGGGTCCCAGCAGCCAGGCCTCCCTGTTGATCACCCCTGCCTGCAGGAGCCCAGGGAACAGTCGGAGCCCTCTGGGCCGCAGCCTGTGAGGGGACGGCCACGTCGCCCCGCCACGTCACGTAGCACCACACCACACCTTGGCACCTGCCCTCCTCTCTCGCAGAGCCACCTTGCCCTGTCCCTGCTCGTTCAAGGCGACTCCCCTCTGCGCCCCCTGTCGCCTGCCTCATACCGTCTCGAGGCTCTACTAGAGTCCTGTGCTCAGCCTGGGTGGGCCCTCTCCATCCTTCTACCTGGCAGCAAGAGGAAGAGCCCAGGCCCACTCCCACGGTCCCATTGTCCTTAGGCCCTCGGGAACCTGGCTGCCGCGTCCCCAGCCATGACACTGTGGCCATGGCTCCAGTAGGACGGCCTCCTGGCATCTGTCCTCACTCCCGGGTCCAAAGCTCCTGCCCCTGTGAGGGTCCTGGCCACCCATCCTCCCCTCTAGGACTCCTTCGACAGCCCCCCCCCCGGCCTGTGCCCGCAGATGACTTAGGCACCCACTGGGGTCACACACCTCTCCCATCAAGCTGTACCTGGTTTGCCTCTGGGCCACCAAACTGACAGTTTGCTTGGCACATTCAGACAGTGGCCCCATACAAACTATGAGCTCCTTGCCCACCGGATTGCGTGTCTTGGGGCCACGCTCACTCTTGGCCCAGCTATGAGCAGCCTGATCAGAGGCCTCAGGAGGGTAGAAAGAACCAGGCTTTGAAATCAGACAAGACTAAGCTCAGCTCTCAGCTCTGACACCTGCCAGCCCAGGGCGGCCCCTGAACCTCTCTCCATCTCCCCATCTGTGAGATGGGAATAATCATATTTCTCTTGCAGTTTCGAAGCATGATTAAATGAGATATTGTATGTGAAGGGCCCAGCTCAGGGCTTGGTAAATAGTAGGCGTTTAATAACTGCTGAATGATCATCAGTTGAATGATCGTCAAGGGGGAGCCTGATGCCTCCCTCCCCTCTCTGCGGTCACAGCCTGGACCCTCCTTCAGACTCTGTCGGGCACCCGGGTCCCGTGCGAGGAGCAAACGCCGTTCTTTGGAGTTGTCAGAGCAGAGCCACCAACAGCCTAAGCAAGAGGCAGGAACCTTCCCTTCCCGCGTGTACTTGTCATATGGATGCCGGCTGGTTGCCAAGGAGGTGGTTTCCCTGGCAACAGGCAAGCAGGGGTTGCCGAAGCAGGCTGGGGAGACAGGTGGTGCTCTGAGGCAAGGGGAGGGGGTGGGGAGGGGAGGAGGGAGGCGCTGAGAGGTAGTGGTGCATGAAAACCCGTGTAATAAACCATTGGCGCTTGGGAGACCCTCACTTCAAGGGCATCACACACAGAGACAGCTCGGCAGCCCTGGGGATCAGTTCAAGGGGCCCTGAGTCAGATAGAGGGTGGGTCTTGGGAGAGGGGCTTCTGACCTCCCTCCGGGTGGGGAAGGGAGCAGGACTGCCCTAAGGAGAAGCCCCATCTTCAGTAGAAGACAACGTCCAGGGCTTGCTCTGGCCTATCGGGTCTTCACGCCTGCCCAGCGTGCCAGCAAGCCGGGCACACAGAATAGACATCCCGTTGCTCAGCAGCCCTGCGCCCCCACTCCCTGCCCACCTGGGCCTGGAGACCTGTATAAGGCAGCCCCTCCAAACTGGACACGTCTGGTCACAGAGTGAAGGGAAGAAAGGGCCTTCTCTGACACCTCGGCAGGGAAGCAGATCTGGGGTCCCCCTTCTCCCTCATGTCCGGCTCACATGGGCTGCCTGTCGCACATTAGCCCAGAGAGGCTGGGAGATGTCTCAGGTCACACAGCCTCGTGGTGGTGGAGCCAGGATTGAGACTCGGGCCTCCTGCCCCAGCTCTGCGTGCTCCCACTGGGCTGGGCAGTGGCTAGGGGATCTCTGAGCTAGTGAGGAGCACCGGGCCCTGGGACCCCACGGGCCTCTGACCCACGCTGGTGGCTGGCCATGCCAAGGGTGGGAGCAGCTGTGGGGCTAAGGGCAGGGGAGGCTGCAGAGGCTGCAGCCCATTAGCAGCTGCGGAGTGAAGCCTTTGACAGGGTCTGACCTGCTGGGCTGCATTTGCATTCAGGGGGTGACCCGCATCACTGGGCTGTGACATGCCTGGCGGCCCTGTCAACGGGACACCCTCTGAGGCTCTGCACCGAACCTTCCTGGCCTTCCTTGGTGGTGATGGGAACTGCCTCGCTCAGGGTGTGCTTGTTGGGAGAAGACTGCCCTGGCCTCTGAATGGGCTGGGCTGTGCTGGGCTGGGCTGGGCTGGGCTATGGTCTGGGCTGGGCTGGGCTGGGCTGAGCTGTGCTCTGGGCTGGGCTGGGCTAGGCTGAGCTGGGCTGGGCTGCACTGGGCTATGCTCTGGGCTGGGCTGGGCTGGGCTATGCTCTGGGCTG
>NW_023270739.1:3431840-3445866 GCF_011800145.1 Mirounga leonina | reverse complement strand
CTGGGCTGGGCTATGCTCTGGGCTGGGCTGTGCTGGGCTGTGCTGGGTTGGGCTATGCTCTGGGTTGGGCTATGCTCTGGGCTGGGCTGAGCTGGGCTGGGCTGGGCTGGGCTGGGCTATGCTCTGGGCTGGGTTAGGGCTCTTTGTCTGGGACCCAGGACCTCCAAGTCCTTTGCCTCCTGCCGCTCCGTGGGGAACAGCACTGACCCAAATGGCTGTCAGCCCTGGCAGAGGTGTGAAGTCAGTGGCGAAGCCTCCGTCTAGCCCAGCTGAAGCCAAAGCTGCAGTCAGCTGCTGTGGGCCAAGACCTAATCTGAGGGTTCTAGACATTGGTCCCCCTGTAAGACCCACCCCCCTGCCGTGACCAAGGAAACACAAGAGCTCAGTCTCGTGGGCACCCACACACAGAGACTTGTACAAGGCACCCCGGGGGCGGAGGGGTGCAATTTGGGGGTGCTGTTTGGAAAGGAGCGGCACTCAGCAGAGAAGTAGGGTAGGGTCCTGGCATGTCTGAAGGGAGCCGCCCGTGGTGGGCACCGGAGTCTGGGAGGCAGGGCTGGGGTAGCCGTCCAATGAAGCCTGCTCGTCCCCTGGAGAGCCGGCAGCAGGGAGCCCCTGGAGGCTCCTCAGTGGGAAGCGACCACACTGGTGGTGTGTCAGTGAGGACCCCCCGCCGCAGTGAGCAGGAATGAGGGCAACAGGACAGCCAAGGCTGGAGCAGAGTTGAGGGGAGGCATCCAAGTGCCGCTGAGGGAGAGTGACCCCACAAAGCTGTGCCCCACGTGTGCCGTGGGGTGCCCCGGGGTGCCCACCCTGAGCCCAGCACGGAGCCCCACGGAAACCCAGGCATCTGGAAGGTAACAAGGGCCCTCCACATGTCCGTGCGGCCCTTGACTGCTGAGCACCTACCGTGTGAGACAAAGCACAATCACGAAAGTAAGAGGTGGCCATAAGGGCTATGGAAGGACACGAGAAGGAAGACTGGGAGGTTGGGGCCATGGAGGGGGTGCGAAGCTTGCAATTTTAGAGGGGAGCTCAGGAAAGACCTCCTTGTGAGGTGCTGTGGGAGCAGAGCGTGAGGCGTGAGGGACCGGCCCGTGGACGGCTGCAAACGGCAGAGGGCGCGGCCAACACCAAGGCCCCACGGCGACGGCGATGGCGACGGCATGCCTGCTGCTTGGGGAACAGCAAGGAAGCCAGCGAATGACAGGGGGAGATGGGGCTGGGGTGTGGGGAGCTCGGGAGGCTCTGTTGGGGCTCTGATGTTGACTCTGAGCGAGGCGGGGACCTTCAGAGGCCTGCAGCAGCTGTGAGAATGTGCCCCACGGAGCTCCAGCTCCAGGGACCAGGACTGAGCAGGGGTCCCAGCTGCTGGGCTCTGGAACCCATCCTCATGGGTGCCTGGAGGCCAGAAGCCCTGTGCACAGCGGGGATGCCAGCACAGCCTCCCACCCCGGGAGACAGAGACTCCTCTGCCGTGGGCACTCCTGGGCCTTGCTGAGCCTTCCCTAGACTGCATGGCATCAAGGTTTCCTCGCTGCCGTCCTTCGCACTTCCCTCACTCAGGACCAGCTCTGCTTTGGTCTGACGGCTCACCCAGCCTTCCCCATTTTCCCTCCTAAGTGCTTTCCCTAAAGAGACAATTTCGGGCTCACCCCAGCTTGGTGGCTGCTTCTCGGAGGACCAGGACTCAGCAAGGGCTCTGAGTGAATGGAATCTGTGCTTGAGCAAAGTCACTCTGGCTGCTGCCCAAGGGCAAGAATAATAATAAGCCGGCTGGGGGACGCCTGGGTGGCTCAGTCGGTTAAGCATCCAACTCCTGGTTTTGGCTCACAACCCTGATCTCAGGGTTGTGAAATTGAACCCCTTATTGGGCTCCATGTTCAGCACAGAGTCTGCTAAAGTTGCCTCTCTCTCTCCCTCTGCCCCTCCCTGCACTCTCTCTCTCAAATAAATAAATAAATCTTAAAAAAAAAATAGGCCAGCTGATCAGAAACCAGTTACAGGACACCAGGCAGGAAATGGTGGTGGCTCCCACCAGCATTAGCACTGGAGGGGTGTGAAGGGGTGGGGAAGGATATGCTTTGAAACAAGATGTGCTGACAGTTAGGGATAAAGGGAAGGAAATGACAACTTCAAGTGCTCAGCCTGAGCAACTAGAAGGATGGAGCAGTCAGTCCCTGCAATGAGGACTATGAGTAGAGGCCCCTGGGTGGGTAAAGAATTGGAGCCTGGTCTGAGAGAGAAGGCAGTGACTCGAATGGAATGACTCTGGTGTTCAGAGGATGTGTCTGGCTAGAGACAAAAATGTGGGAGTTGTCAGAATGTAGATGTTCTCAAGCATTGAGGTAGAATGAGATTCTCCAGGGAGGGAATGAAGATCAAAAAGGAAGGGTCCCAGGACTGGACTCCGATGTTCCTAAGGAAGAACCAGTGGAAGGAAGCTAAGGAGGCCTAGTGGTGAATCGGGGGCCGGGGGCATCAGGAGGGTGTGGAATGTTCCGGGAGCAAGTAAAGAAAGTGTGTCAAGGAGGAGAGAGAGCTTGATAGGGTCAGATGCTGCTGATTCATCAAAGAAGACGAGGGCCAGGAACTGACCGTTGGATTTAACAATGTGGAGGTCGATGGTGACCTTGAGAAAGAAGATTTTGATGAATACATGGGCAGAATGCCTGACTGAGTGGGTCAGAAAGGAGAGAGAAATACTGAAGACTGTTGTGACATTTCTGTTATGAGTCGTGGAGAAAGGGCAGGTCACCAGAGAGGGATGTGGGCTCAAGAAATACAGGATGGAAGAAATTGTAGCATGTTTGCAAGTTGTAAATGCAATATCCTATTGTTAAGCCCTATTTTACAGATTATGGAACAAAGACTCAGGAAGTTTAAGTAACAGAACCTATGACCAAAAGAGCTAGGCTTTGAATCCCAGTCTGTCTGACCCACTCCAAATCCATGCCCTTTAATAGATCACTTTTAAAAAACAAATTGGATTGGCACAGCTTTTTTTTCATTTCACAATATGTCATGAGCATTTTCCCACATGAATAAAGAATAAAATTTGATATAATTAAAAGGAGAAATAAACAAATCTACAATCATTCGGACAGATTTAACTCACTTCTCTTAACATCTGATGGACAAAAAAAAAAATCATAATGAGGTAATGAAATATTTTAAACAACATGATGAACAAACTTGACCTAATTGGTGGGTGCCTGGGTGGCTCAGCAGGTTAAGTGTCTGCCTTTGGCTCAGGTCATGATGTCAGGGTCCTGGGATCAAGCCCTGCATCAGTTCCCTGCTCAGCATAGTCTGCTTCTCCCTCTCCCTCTGACCTCTCTCCCCTGCTCGTGCTCTCTCTCTCTCAAATAAATAAAGTCTTAAAGAAAACAAAACTTGACCTAATTGACATACATAGAACACTTAGTCAGCCATGCACAATGCAGATTCTTTGCAAGTGCACACAGAATACAAGCTGGGCCACAAAGCAAGTTTCAAGACTTCAAAGGATTAAAATCATACTGAAATATTTTCGGATCACAGTGGAATTAGCAAGAAATAAGAAAGAACAACGACTAAAAAGTAATTAAACATTTGAAAATGAAGCAAAATACTTTTAAACAACCTATAGGGCAAGGAGGAATTCTCAACAGAAAGTTTAAACTGAAAGATAGTGAAAAGACGATATATCAAAACTTGTGGGATGCAGCTAAAGCTGTACTTAAATGGAAGTTCACAGCCTTTAATGCATAGATTCGAAAAGAAGACAGATTGAAAATCAATGATCTAAGTATCCATCCAAAGAAAGTAGAGGAGGAATGTACAAAAATCCTTTTCCGGAGGCTGGGAACAAGACAAGGATGCCCACTGTCTCCCTTCCTACTCACCATCCCACTGGAGGTCTGAGGCAGTGAGAGAAAGGAAGAAAAAGGAAATAAAAGTATGAGGACAGGAAAAGAAGAAATGAGACTTCCATTATTCATGCGTGTGACATGAATAGACTGAATTCATAGAAAATCCAAAGGGATTTGCAGAGACCTATTAGGATTAATGAATGAATTCAACAAAGTCACTGGATATAAAGTCAATATACGAAAACCAATCATATGTCTACATACCAGCAATAGACAATCAGAAAATAAAAGTGAACTGGGGACATCACCTGTAGCCTCAATCCCTAATACGAGGATCAGTGAGATAACAGGTGTAGACTCCTACTGCAGTGCCTACATCGTAGGCACTCGACAGAGGCTCCTGCCATTCTTATCTGCCTCCCTTCACGCCTCTTTTCTGTTCTGAAATCTCTTAAAGCCACCCTGCAACTCTGCAGGGCAGTTGAGCCTCTTCCCCACACTCCAGAGAAGTCTGCCTGAGCCTCAGAGAAGTCTAAACACAGGCGGGGAAGACGTCCCATGCAGGAAGGAGTGAGTCTCTTCCATTAAAAGTGCTCTCGTAGAAGGATATTTATTCGTGTAGAAAGATGTTCGTGAGATACTGTAACATGAACAAAAATAGCTGTACTACTCCAAAAAAAAAAAAAAAAGTGCGCGTGAGTGCGTGTAGGGGTCTTTTTGTGTGTATTTACAGAAAAAAGACTGGAAGGTATAGAAGTCAATGTTACTAGTATTTATCCTGGAAGATAGGCTTAGGATGATGGTTATTTTCTTTATATATATGCATACATATATGTATATGTGTATATATAGTATATAGATCTATAGATCTATAGATATATCTATCTATATCATACATATTATATATATATGTGTGTGTAGGTGTATATATTTAGAGAGAGGGAGAGGGAGAGATCTCACGTGTGTGCATGTGTGTGTGTGTGGAGAGAGAGAACTGTTTTTATTCAACAGCTGACACCAGAATTCCTCACAGGGAAAATACCATGAGTTTCTGGGAGAGAAGAGAGAATATGGGGAAATCTGAGGCCACGTGGGAAGCAGTGGCTGGTGGAAATCCCCAGGGCGGAGGGGAAGGCTGTGGCGACATCCCCTTTGCCTCATCCCCATCGGTCCCTATCCTCAGTAAACAGGGTCGTATTCCGAATGCCCTCGGTGTGGACTCGAGTTTCGTGTGTGTCTGGGTGGTGGGGACAGGAACGGTGACAGCACGGACAGGCAGAACCCTCGTGCAGGGGCAGCCCTCGAACGCGCCCCCGGGGGACCCCGCGGGTCCCTGGCAAGGCTTCGCACCTGCCAGGCGTGGAGCCAAGATCCTAACCTGGTGGCTCTAGAGCTCGAAGAGTTAAGACCCCAGCTGACACCGGGTGGCATTTATTCTTCACTTTCTCTACAATGAGCATATGCTCCTTGCGGAACTAAAACACACAGAACTGAAAAAAGAATGTTCATCACCCTCGAAGCTGCTGGGCAGAGGGGCTGCATGCTGGCTGGTGGGCGGGCTCACATCCAGCGCACCAGGCTGAGCCTCCCCCAGGTAAACGCGGAGACAGGTGCAGAGGCAGGAAATGCTTATGACACGACATCCCGGGCCGGGCCATGTCTCCGCTTGAGTTTAAGGATAGAAAACAAGGTCTGCGTGTGCGGGGAGGGGGTGTGAAGAATTGAGAAACAGTGAGTTCGTTAGGGCTTCTGATGGTGCCTGACCTTTTCCTCTTTCTGTGATTCTTGTTGTTGATTCTTGTTCTGTGATTCTTGTGTAATCAAAACAGGAAGGGGTTGGTGAGCTGGTCAACATCATTCGGTCGGATGAAGGAACTTTCTTCATCCCTCGCTGCCCCTTGTTCCAGAAGTGGAGGGGTGAGCCGGGGACGGGGGGGCCCCGGGGGCACCTCACAACTACATGCCGGCCAGGGGCCAGGGGCCACACACATGTTCGTCTTCACAGAAATTCCACCACGTGGAAATTCTTGTCCCCAGTTTACAGACAAGGAACACGGCTGGTACCTGACCCAGCCAGGGAACCGGGCCTGCGCCAGACCTGAGACAGGCAGAGGGAGTGCAGGCCCCGAGACTCACCATGTAGACGGATTCGTCCGGAGGCTGCTGCTGGCTGTGGGCGCTCAGGTCTGAGCCCGTCTGCGCGGGGTGCTTCTGAGGAGCCTGCATCCTTTTCTGTGAGGAAAGGAGTCTGTCAGGGCTGGGGATGGGCGGCTCCCACCCCACAGACCCCACCAGGGCAGAGAATGGCAGATTGCCAAGAGGCCCCTCAGCACCTCCTCCCCACCCTCCCCAAGGAAATGTGGCAAATGCGTCCGAGACCCACATCATGCCACTCATCTGCCCGCACAGACCGGAAATGGTAGAGACCGCCATGAGGCCTCGCCCACGGACGCAGTGCCTGGCTCAGGGACACAGTGCCAGGTGCCAGGGTGCCAGGGTCCCTGGCTACGGAGCTGACTGCTGGGGGTGGTCCTGAGCAAGTGCCAGCCAGGCCAGATGTCTGGTCCCCCTCTGCCCCTGCCCCTCTCTGGGCCTCAATTTCTTCAGCAAGGAACCCTCCTCCACGAGACTGTAGCAAGGATTCAGGGAGGTGACGAGGGGAGAAGTGCGTGGCCCTCAGGTGGCACAAGGTGGCCCTTGGCTGACTAACACACCCTTGTCGGCCACCTCTGGTTAGCCGGGTGGTGTGAAGAGGTGGATGCCGGCCCTGCCTTCCTGGGACTGAGGACCTAGTGGGGACACGGATGGCGAACTTTCAGTTTGACTAAAGCATGGTTCACACACTGACTGACAGGGCAGAGCCCCTGGCACACTCTGGGGGACAAATGCCTCACCTGGCAGAAAGGGGTGTTTATTTTTTCTAAGATTTTATTTATTTATTTGAGAGAGAGAGAGGGAACATGAACAGTGGGGAGAGGGAGGAGAAGACCCCCGCTGAGCAGGGAGCCGGATGCGGGGCTCGATCCCAGGACCCTGAGATCATGACCTGAGCCGAAGGCAGACACTTAATGACTGAGCCACCCAGGTGCCCCAGAAAGGAGTGTTTAAAACCTAAAGGCTGAGGAACACCTTTGGCAAGAGAGGGAGGGGAGGCAGAGGGACCAGAGTGCCAAGACCTAAAGGTCTCGAGGAACTTAAAGACAGTCGACGTGGCCAGAGAGAGGGGGAAGCTTCCCGGGTCTGGGGCCGAGCTAACAGCGTGGCCGGTGGAAAGCATCTGAGCGGCTCGCGCGGGAGCGGCCAGGAGGGGCCAGCGTCACAAAGCTCCCGCTGGCCACGGCGAGGCTCTGCTGGTGGCCGTGGAGGCGGGGGCGCTGGGCCCGTGGGGAGGCACCGGGCTCCGGGAGACGGGCAGCTCCTTCCGAGGCCGAGGGAGGCCTCCCGGTCCCCCCACCTCGTGCAGGCACCACACTACCAACCGTGCGGCAACGACAGCCTCGTCTCGGGGCAGGAGCTAATTCAAAATCCCGGCTGCCTGCCCGTCCCCAGCCCGTGTACTCGGGATTAGCTCGCAGGCAGAAGCCAGAACCACCCCAGTCGCAGCCTGATCGGGGCTCGGGAGAGGGGGCCTCCCCGGATGCCAGCCGGGGCTCGCTCTGAACGCACTACCTGCCCTATCTCACGTGCTTCTCGACAAGCCTGCGAGGCGAGTCTTCGTGTGGTCTCTGTTCCACACTTGGGGACCAGGAGGCTCAGAAAGCGCAGGAGACTTGCCTGAGGCCACAGAACCAGCTGTGGCAGAGGTAGGATTTGAACCCAGGTCTGTGTGATTCACCAAGATGCTGACCTGACCGTATCTGGAGTTTTCGCCCCTCTGTTTTGTACGAACGTGTGGGTCTCATGGACAGTTAGGTAAGTGCTGGCCTCCATATAGCACTTCACAGTTTACAAAAACCCCTGAGACTCGCTCTTAGCGTCATTTAATTCTCTTTATAGCCTGAGGAGGTAGACTTCACAGAGGGGTGAACTGAGGCCTGTCCAGCTAGTCGGATGACTGCCTTTGGGTGGAACCCAGGTGTCCTTTTCCAAATCTAGTGTCCCTCCCCCTCACCACCTGCTTCCTGAGGCGTCTGTCACAGTCAGAGGCCACGGCTCACCTCAAGACAGCTGGGGGGCTGGTGCCTCTCCCTTTGCTGAGCCTGTCGGCCTGGACACTGTCAGGGCTGGTGGGTGTGAGCTCGTGGGCAGGGGCTCTTCTGGACCCTGTGGTGAGCAAGCCAGGCCCAGCCTCGTGGTGCTTCTTCTGACACTGGTGGGACTGCAGGGAGGTAAGTGCCACTGTGGGGTTGTGGGAAGGAGCCCCACGACTGCCAGGGGGCTGGGGCAGACTTCTGAGGGCCCGCCCTGTCTCCCGAAGATAGGAGAAGAGTCTGAGAAAGTGTCGCAGGCCACGGGAACAAGGCACGGGATCGCGTGGGGGCAGGAATATCACACGTCAGGGACATGCTAAAGGATGGACTGTCAGATAGAAAGAGGCCGATGGGAGTAAAAGGTGAGAGCAGATGAGCCGGGAGGCTGGCGAACGCACTGCCACAGAAGGCAGGGAGATGAGGCCTGGGCTGTGGCCCACGGGGGCTGCCCCCCTTGAAAAATCAGACGGGTGCATTTTGTTGCAGGGGTGAGGATGCTCCACCCCTTGGCGCCAGCCTTGCCCTCCCCGGGTGCCTTGTTCCCTGCCATCAACACTTGCCCTTCCAATTGTGATTTTCAAATGAATAAACCAATCAGTGTGGCCACCAGCAGCTCAGGAAAACTGTAGAGCCTCAATTTCCCCCTCTGTACAATGGGACCAATACTATCACCTTGCCCACCTCACAACCTGGCCACCTGGGACTCATCTTCCAAGTCTCAGCGCTCACTTAACTAAGCCATGCCTCCCGCAAGCATTTAGCATGCGTCAGGCTCCCACCGGCAAGGGGGGAGACTAAGCCCCTGCCCTCTGGGGCTTAAGTTATGGTGGGGGAAACAGTGACAAACACATAAGCACAGATGCGGGGAGCAGGGCTGGAGGGGACACAAATGGGAGCAGGAAGACCTGTATTTGGGTGAGGAGTGAGGGAAGCCCTGGGCTGGGGGATGAGGCAGGGTAGAAGGGGCTGGATCCTAGACAGGTTGTGTGCAGGGCTTGCTGTGGGGCAAGACGGAGGAGCCAAGCACAGCTCTAAGGCTTTTGGCCTGAGCATCTGGAGACATGGCACCATCTGCCTAGGCAGGGCAGACTTGGATGCTATGGAGTGGTGCCAGGGACAGTGAGTGCCAATGCCCGTGGGCCTCACATGGTGGACGTGATCTGGGGCTCAGGGAGGGGTCCGGGCAGCGTCAGGGGTGAGGACCATCACCCCAGGAGCAGAGCAATCACCGGAGAGTGTACAGAGTGGGGAGTGCTCTGAGGAAGGGGCCTGAGATTGCGATGAGCAGAGGCCGCGAAGATGCAGGTGATCAGCACAGGGCTGCCCAGGGGTCCAGGAAACAAGGGAAGAAGTGTGCAGGGGAAGAAGGTGACCTTAGGGGATGAGGATGGACCAGCCATCAAAGTCAGAGGCTGCCTGCTCTGGGAAGCCAACTTTGATCCATCCCCAAGCTGGGGGGGCGGGTGGGGAGCCCTCTGGCCTGCTCTCATGGCAGGAATCGTCTGCGTTTTCTGGGCCAGTAGCTCCCGGCTTCCATTCATTTATCCGCAGCTGCCTGGGCTCCTAGGGTCCTCCGTGGGTCTTCTCGTCTTGGCCCCCATGGCCTGGTCACTGGCTGGGGGCCCCCCTGCGTGCTCTGTTCCTGCACTCAGTTCACACCAAGCTGGCCTGCGAGGGAAGGGCCACAGGGGCCCGCCCAACTCTGGAGCGGCATCCACAGTGTCCGCATCCCAAATTTGGATCCAGTTCCAGGGAGCTCTGGGGACTTCTCTGGCCTCTGGCCTTCTGAGTTCTCTCTCCTTCAAGGCCAGGCTCCTGCCCCAGCCCTCCCTCCTCCACGTGCAGGGAGGGAAGACAGGAAGCGTCTATGCACTGCACTCCCACTGTGGGTCAGGCATCCAGCTGATGCCTCCCAAATGCTGTCTCTTCCCTCCGCTTCCCAGGTGAGGGGTGAAATCCATCCTTAGCCCCATTTCTGGAGGAGGAGAGCAAGGCTCAGAGAGGGCTGTAGCTTGATGAGAGGGCAGGGGCTGCATCTGTCTTGCTTTCCACTGTGTCTGGAACTTAGCCCGGTGCCTGGCATGCACTAGAGACTCAGGAGCTATTCCTGGAAGGAGAGAGGCTAGGATTCGTTAAAGCCATGCAGCAGGGGCAGGGGCCGGGCTCAGAAGTCAGGCCGGGCTGAGTGTTATCCCCTCCTTTCCTCCTCCCCAGACTTTACTGAGCACCTACTCTGCGCCGGGTGCCTCCCTGACCTTGCGGGACCCCGAGATCCAGCCATTACAATCCTGTTTTTGCAGAGCAGCTGCTGAAGTGAAGGCTCAGGGCCAAGGTCTTGACCTGACCTGGTTCTGCCCCTCACCTGCTATGCTTCATACCCACGGGAGGCACCTGCGCCTTCACTCGTACAAGCCTGGGGTGGGGGTCCACAGCCCGAGTGTGGGTCCTTCACCACCTCTGCCTGACGCACAGTCTCCGTGTCCACACCCAAGTCCCACTAGATGCTCAGTAGTCGCTGAGTGACAAACAAGTCAAGAGCCGTCCTACCGGGGCACCTGGGTGGCTCAGTCGGTTAGGTGTCTGCCTTTGGCTCGGGTCATGATCTCAGGGTCCTGGGATTGAGCCCCATGTTGGGCTCCCTGCTCAGCGGGGAGTCTGTTTCTCCCTCTGTCTCTGCGGCTCCCCCTGCTTGTGCTCTCTCCCTCTCTCTCAAAAATAAATAAATAAAATCTTAAAAAAAAAAAAAAAAAGAGCCGTCCTACCTGCTACCGTCACGGGAAGAGCACCAGAGGTGGGGGAAGAAATATATTGGGGATGAGAGCCAAGCTGGGCATACAGTAGGTGCTCAGCACATGTTGGTTGATGGAGGGAAAGTGGGCCTACTGGCGGGTGGGTCTCTGTCCTAAACCTGGGATTCACGGGAGGCCCAGTGGAGCGTTTTCCATCACCTTCTTGTCTTCACTGCTCAGTCATCCCCGTGACCAGGCCAGAGGCAGGGGGCCAAGGTCCCCCCGGGACCTCATAGCAGTGCCTGCTCCTTGGGCGGAGCAGAGTGGACTCCCTCTGTGGTTTCTCAGCAGAATGAGCCAAATTAGGAACCAGTCACTCCAGGGTCACACCCCACATCTGCGGCGTCCCAAGGTGGATCATAGGACAGAAGAGGAACTAGAGGGGTGGCTGAGGCCGTCACCAGGCTCCGGCTCACAGATGGCAGGAAAGGCAGCCTCCAGAGTTTTATGGCAAATCAAGTGGCCATGTTCACCTTCTTTTATCACCTTGGAGCCTTTTCTGGAAGAGTGATTATGTCTGCAGCCTGAGGCAAGGTGGGAAACTGAGGCCCGGGTCCAAGTCCCAGGCCTGCCATGTACTAGTCATGTGGCTCAGGCAAGTCCTTCCTCCCGCTGACCTTGGGCTGCCTCTCCCATTCTTCCATCCCACAAGGGGTCTGCCAGACACTCACCTCAGTGGGTCCTGAGCTGGAGGCGCCCAGGCTGAGTCGCTCCCTTGTAAGCAGGGGGCTCTAGCAGACTGTGTCACCTCCTCAGCAAATCTCACCAGCTCCACCTTCAGCCTCTAACTTGCCTTGCTCACCACTTCCCCAGAAGTGCTGTGCCTCGGTCACCTCTGCCCGGACTAATGCAGTAGCTCCTCACAGAGTCTCCCCCTGCTTCTCACAGGTGCCGGAGGGTCCATCGGGATCAATCTGATCCTGTCCCATGTCTCCCCACGCCCTGCAGGGCCTCCCAGCTCACTTAGAGTAAATCCAGTCAATGCTCCCTGAGCTCAGGCCACACCACCCACCTGGGGTCTCCCTGCAGTTCCTGCCTCAGAGCACCCACACCTGCTGTTCCCCTGCTGGACACACCCTTCCTAACGTCTGCCCGTCCCCCTTCCTTCCAGGTGCGGTGTGGGGAGGCCCTCCCTGACTCTATTAAAACCTGCAAGCTCCCTCATTCCCACACTCAGTACTCTCTTCGCTTTGCTGTATTTTCCCCCAACACTTATCACATCCGTTATGCTACTACTTATTTATATGTTTGTTTATGGTCTGTCTCCCCTCAGCTGGAATACAAATTTGACGAAGGCAGGGATTTCTTGGGGATCCATTTTAGTCATTGCTATAGCCCTGGGGCCTTAACAGGGCCTGGAATTCAGTAGGTGCTCAATATGGGTTGAATGAGTCAACACATGAAATCCCATCTCAGGGGGCCCTTCCCTGGGAGTGGATAGGGACCGGCCCTCTGGGTGCAGGGGCTGAGCCTCTCTTGACCCAAGGAACCCCCATGGTGGTGCAGAGCCCTCTTCCCACACTCAGGGCCTTTGCTGACTGAGCTGCTCCCCAGGCTTGGCCCCTATGGCTGCCAAGGAGCAGAGGAGCTCTTGGTCCCTAGATGGTGGGGAGCACTGGCCTGGGCTGTTCCGATTGAGGCTTTCAAGGAGCCAGGACAGGGGTCCAAATTGCAGCCTGGGGCCCTGACAGCCATCTTTGCCCCCCCCCCCGAACTGGCAGAACCTGACACCCACTGGGTAATGCATTCTTCTGCCCAACAAACATCTACTGAGCACCCCCCATGCCTGGGCATGCACAGAGCATGGAAACAAGCTCACCTCGGCCTCTGTCTTCAGGGCACTTACTGCCTGGCAGGGGGGGCAGGCATCGAACCACCACCCACAGGGCTGGTGACAACGAGAGTGACAAGAGCCCAGTGGGGAAACAACCCTCCCTGTGTTGGTCCATTGCAGCCCGAGCAGGAGTCAGCCTGGTGCAGAGCTGGACCAAACTGCCCCATCCACCTGCACTCCAGCCCTGACTCTGTCGTGTGACCCTGGGCAAGTCACCACCTCTCTGGGCCTCGCTTTCCAGAGTTGTAAAATGGAAAGAAACGTCCCTTGCAGAGTTACAGTGGGACACAGAGGAGAGCATGGGGCAGGGTGCCTGGTAGACAGTGGCTCTTAGGAAACACTTCGTCCTCCCATCTGGGGTGCTGGGGATCCAGAAAACCAGGATGGTGCCTCCTAAAGATTTATTTATTTATTTATTTGAGAGAGAGAGAATGAGAGACAGAGAGCACGAAAGGGAGGAGGGTCAGAGGGAGAAGCAGACTCCCGGCCGAGCAGGGAGCCCGATGCGGGACTCGATCCCGGGACTCCAGGACCATGACCTGAGCCGAAGGCAGTCGCTTAACCAACTGAGCCACCCAGGCACCCGGATGGTGCCTCCTAATCCAAAGAGCTAGAAATGGGGCTTGAGCCTTGCACCGAAATACTCAGGAGGACCCGTGGCCTGGAAAAGGCTGACGGGCCCTGGTTTCGTGCAAGATCCACAGGACCCGGTGGTGGCAAGCTAGCCTATAGGGGTGGACGAGGGAGGGGTCCCGGTGCAGGGAGGCCACGAGGAAGACCCCCTCACCGAGGCCGACTGGGACGCCGTGCAGGGCAGGCAGATGGCCCCTCCACTCCTTGGGAGGCACCCGAAGCCACAGTGAATGGGCTGGAGGGGCAGTGCTGCTGGGCGTGTGCATCCCCTACCTTCCTCCAGAGCAGCAGGGCTGTGACCAAGATGCTCAGCACAGTCAGGACGCCAGTGAAGCAAAAGAGCAGGAGCTGCTGGGAGCCCTGCGGGGGTCGTCGGTACCCCGTGTCTAGGAGGAGGGCAGGGAAGCGGAAGGGTTAGTCACCTGATTAAGGCTGGAGCGCACCCCACCCCGCCAACCCCCAGGCCCCCAATCCCTACGTTCTCCTTTACCCAGGACTCCACTTACAACACCCCCCCGAAGGAGTCCCCCAAACCCCCACCCCTGCCAAGGTGCTCATTCCCACACTGGCTTTTGGCTAAGCCCCTTTCTAGGTTGGCAGCCTTGATTCTTGTTAAGGGCAAGGAACACATCTTTTGCTTTTTAAGTGTCCCTGCCTCGGAATGAACTGGCCCCACTCAGAGCTGCCTGTGGGACCCCGGAGCTGCCTGTGGGACCCCGGAGCTGC
>NW_023270739.1:3421753-3431830 GCF_011800145.1 Mirounga leonina | reverse complement strand
GAGCTGCCTGTGGGACCCCGGAGCTGCCTGTGGGACCCCGGAGCTGCCTGTGGGACCCCGGGCGAGTCGCGTCATCTCTCAGGCCTTCTGTTTTCCGCATGTGGAAAGGTGGTCACGTGGGCAGGTGTGATGCGGGTGGGGGGATGGGTTTGGCCTGGGCCTAGCAGGAGGCTGGCCTGCACCAGGGGAAAGTGAAGGGCCCAGCCCGGCCCCCTTCCCTTGAGCCATCCATCCTTTTATCCCTCCCTCCCTCCCTTCTTCCCTCCCTCCCTCCCTCCGTCCATCCATCTGGCTGGCAAAAAACTGCCAAGTGCCAACCACGTGCCAGGCACATCCGTGTCTGTTATTTATCAAACATTTCCTATTACCAGACACCAGCCCTTGCACGCAGGATCTCATTCATCCCCATAAAAGCCCTTGACGGGCAGGGTATTGCCATGAAGCCCGGGCCCCTAGCCACATCCGGGCCAGCCCAGCTCCACAGCGTCCCCAAATCCCAGCCCCTACTGGTGGGAAACACAGAGGCAGGTCAGAGCCTCATGGCTTTGCCGATGATAACTTTTTACAGTCATCACTCCTTTGGGGATGTGATGAAACTAGGAACCTTTCCCAGAAACACGTACATGAGCCAAGTGCTGCCCCTGACACACATGTGCGTGAGCCCAACCGTGCATGCACCCCCCCAACCCACACGCACACGCACACACACACGCACACATAAGGTGCCAGAGACTTCTCTCAGGCACCTGCCAGACGTGGCCAGAGACGTATCTGCATCCCAGGCTTCTGCCCTTCCCAAATCAAGGTAGATGTCAGCACACCTGTGCAGCCAGGGGCTCCCCGAGGACACTTGTGTTTTGCCAAATCTGATCGATGAGGCAGATATGCCCCGCTTTATTTATTCATTTCTAAAGATTTTATTTATTTATTTATTTGACAGAGAGAGAGAGCGAGAGAGGGAACACAAGCAGGGGGAGCTGGAGAGGGAGAAGCAGGCTTCCCACCGAGCAGGGAGCCCGATGCGGGGCTCGACCCCAGGACCCTGGGATCATGACCTGAGCCGAAGGCAGACGCTTAACGACTGAGCCACCCAGGTGCCACCCAGGTGCTCCTATTCCCCTCTTATATCCTGTGCCCCAAATTCTGCTGTGTGAAACCTCTGGGTCCTGCAGGAAGCCTCACCTCTGACCAGGATGAAGACGCCTTCGCTGATTTTCTGGACTTCCGGCCAGACCACGGAGCAATAGTAGGTACCAGTGGCCGATGCATTGGGCAGCCGGGGGGTGACCAAGCATCTCAGAGTGTGCGTCTGGTTCTCGTTGCCCAGGTCGGGTGGGCACTTGATCTGCTCACTGGGGCTCCGCTGGTTCTGGAGGTCCACAAAAAAGTACAAGGCTGTGAAGTTCTTGAGTCTGGAGCTGTCTGGGTCAGTGATTTGGCAGTCGAAGGAAATGGACTTGTTGGCCAGAGAGACCAAAATGGGGGCACCAGTGTGGATCACCGAATGCTCTCCTGCAGGGGAAGAAAAAGGAACGAGTGGGAGCTTACCCTCCGGGTCTCTTCAGTCCCTTCTACCTTCTCCCGAGGACCTCGGCTCACACTCACACCTTTCATGCAGTCACCGTGGGCGGGCACTGTGCCAAGTGCTTTACACAGAGAACTCTCCATCTCCCAACACACCCAAGGCAAAGTGTGTAAGAGCTCCACTTCACAGAGAGAAGAGCCCGAGGGTCGGGCAGGTCAAGCTGCTAGCTTTCACTCTCTCAGCAGGGATAGAGTAGAGCTACAACCCTGCCCAAGGCGGGCAGACTCCAGACCCCACAGTCCTAACCACTCTCCTGCTCAAAGGCCAAGAAGCCACATTGGATAAAAGCCCCAGTTTGGGAAGACCCAAAGCTGCTGAAGGATGAGAAGTAAAGAGGAAGGAGGCAGGAGACAAGATAAAGAAACGCTTCCTGGCAGGAAGAAGAACTTCCCGGCAGTGGACACACAGAGAGGAGCCACGGCTCCCCCCAGCCTGAAGGAGGAGGCATGCCAGGCATCAGGAGAGACAAGCCTTGCCCTGAATCGGAGCTCGGAGAAGAATTTGTCAAGTTTTTGTAGACTGTAACGAGCAATGCCCCAAGAGCAGCTTTCCAACAGCACAGAGGTAGCTGTTGGGGCCACGACCAGGACGTTCGATGACCGTTACAAAGGCAGGTACCTGTGGGAGCCTCCTCCCTCCTGGACACCTGGACACCCCTCCTCATCACAGGCTCCTAGGAAAACAGTAGCACCTGCCCGGCTGGGCCTCCCACCCTCCGGCAGACTCCCGGAGGCACACAAGCCCCCTCAGCTTCAATATGCCTCGTCCCCCAGCACCTTCCTTCTCCAGCAGCCGAACTGTTCTAAATTGAGGTCGGCAGCAAGCAGCCAAGAACATGCCGGCCAGGCTGTTAATCAGGAGAAGATCACGCATTTGAGTTACTCCGAGGGAGCTGCCAGATTTATTTCGTTGGGGAAATAGAGGGCCCCCTGCCCGGGGCCTGGTGTGAAGCCAGGCTGGACTCGTCTCTGGGCTCTTCCTCTGAGCCCTGCACTGGGTCCCCAGGGGAGGTGAGGCCAGGGCCTCTGGAAGACTTGGGGACAGGACAGAGGTGGCCCTCTAAACCAGTCAGTCCCCTGAAGCTCCGGCCGCACTGGTATTTTGAGCTTCCTGTTGAGTAACTAAAGAGATCGCCCCTCCTCCAAAGAAGGAAAAGCAGTGTCATTTCCAGGCAATGGGCTGGATGTCCCAGCGGACCGGCTTCGTTGCCCTGCATGAATATGACGATGCTCACACCTGGAGGAGCCCCTGGGCTGGGACCCAGGGCTCTCCTCTGCTGAGTGGGGCGGGAAGGATTTCACAGGTCCTTGATGTCTCTGGGCGCGACTGCAGGGTGGTCGTTGTGGCTTAACTACAACACTATGTTCAAACTGTCCTAAAAACAAGGAGCACTGATTCAGGGTTGAAGCTTGCCTGGGACACGGCGGCCAGGGCAGGGGTGTGGCGGGTGGAGGAAGGGGTCATTGCGTGATCCCGGGTAAGGACAAGGGGCCAAGGGCTGAGATGGACTTGATTTGCCCTCCCCGGCAAGGCCACGCTGCAGTCCTTCCCCCCTCCCAAAGGGCCACTTCCTGTGCGCTGCATCCACCCCTGCAGGCCCCCCTGCCTGGGACTCCCACCTAGTCCTCCAGACTCAGCTCAGGACCCACTCTGACTTCGAGCCACATTCTCCTGTTTGGCACTCCAGGTGGCCAGTGCTCCCTGCTGGGGGTTGGGAGGTGGGAACCTGACCAAAACCACCAGGAAAGTGACCACACCGGGGCTGGCACTGAGGGCTCTCCTCCCCCCGCCCGGGGCCTCCTGCTTCTCTTCTTGGTGTGTCTAAGAGGCCTGGGGAGGCTGGGCGCACTGGCCATACTATAAGGCTGTTTGTCCTTCCTGTTTGTCCTGGCAGGAAGCCATCCATCCACAAAAAATTGTCTGCATTTGAGGTATCCTTCTAGAAAATGATGGAATGTGTTAGTGTGATTAAGCCAATCTTTACAATTTGGGGGAAATCTTTAAAAATAGAGGACTGTCGTTCCGTATGCTTCCAGGATTCGTTATTTTAAGGTCAGAGGGTTAGGATCATGACCATGCATGGCCCCGGCTTGGGTCTGCCCTAGAGGAGAGCCTCAGACCTCGGGAGAAACCACAGTCTCCGTCCGAGTGAGGAGGGAGGCAGTCTCTGTCGATGGGGGAAGGACAGCCAGTCTGGGGACAGCAGGTGAAAAGCAAGGAGAAGGAGGCCTGCCATTGCCGAGAAGGAGACTGGTTCTGGCCCGATGGTGCATCCTATGGCCTCCACTGCCCCTTCTTTTTTGGGGGTGTTAGCGCCCCAGAGCTTGGACCACCGCAGCCTAGCTCCCACCCCCATCCTGGACCGTCCCTCCAAGACGCCCCCTCTGCGGTGCAGGCTGGTCCAGCTGGCTGCTAAGTAGCCCCCCATTAGGGTTCAGTGCTGCAGAGAGATTCATAGAAATTCCTGTGTCCACAAATTGCTTGTGGCTACCATTTGTTTACTCCCACGAACATTTAAGGAATACCAGTTAGGTCACAGGTCCCACCCCCGGCCTGGAGGGGCTCCCTGCCTGGCAACAGGGAAGCAGAGGGAGCCAGGGCTGGGAGGGCTGGTGGGAGGGAACCACTAAGCCTGTCTAGGGGTGTGGGGGAGCGACATGCTGGTGACCTGGAGGTCTGGAGGTCATCAGTGAACGGAAAGCAGGAACACACATGGACAGCAGGTTGGAAATAGCCCAAGGACAGAAGGGCAAGAAAAGATAAAGAAAGCATACTCTGGCTGGGCATGACACAGGCCCATGTCAACTGAACGCCACGACAATCCTTCGAGACAACATCTGCAGTCCCACTGTGCAGACAAGACCCGAGGGGGTCTTAGAGGCCCGAAGCCACAGAGTTCCTGAGTGGTGGAGCAGGATTTGAGCCCAGGCTCGTCGGTGCCAAGGATGTGACACCAGCCCCCAGGGCCGAGCCGCGGGGTCAGGGACATAGTCGAGCGTGGCCTGGCACAGGGCGGGGAGCGCCCACCATGGCACACAGCGCAGGAGACATCAGATGCTGAGGACAGGGGTCCGTCAGATTCCTGGCACAAGTCACAGCTTATCCCAGTTTTAGGCCCGGTGGCTGCATGACAGAGAGCAGGGGTGCAGAGAGGCTTGGAGAGGGCTGCAGGGGCACCTGGCCTGCCCTTCGGGCACCTGCTTCTCACCCCAGACCCAGAGTGGCTCCAGCGGGACCCTCCCAAAGCTTGTGGCGTGCCCCCTGAGTGCACGGGGATGGTGCAGTGGCTGGTGTCCATTGCACCTGGTGGTGGCTGTATCACCATTTGTCCCTTGTTCAGGTCAAGGCAGCAGGTCTCCTGTGGAACACGGTGGGCCGGGGCAGAGTGAGCCGGCCGGGGGATCCTCTTAGATTCTGCTCAAGGGCCGCCAAGAGGGGCACACAGCCCAGGGAGGAGGACTTGGGGGAGGGGGGACTCGGATTCCTGGGGCTGAGGAGGGAGGGAGAGTTGGTTGGCACACCCCAGTGACCCACGGAAGTGCCCGAGGGGGTCCACTACAAACCCTACAAGTGCCCGGGGCACAGGGCCAGCTATCCACAGCCCCTGACCAGCAGGGCTCCTCTGCCCTCTTCCTGCTCTGTCCCTGTCCCTCTCCACGCAGCTGACGCATGGGGAAGGACCACCAGGGAGCCTGGGGGGAAGAAGGGAAGAGGGCCCTCACCCCTTATTGTCATACAGGTCCCAGACTCCGCCTCCAGCGTGCATCAAGTTCAGCCTTTGGCTGTCACTCTGGTTGGCGATATGAAGAAGCAGGACTTGGTTTTGACTGTGAGTGACCATAGGGCAGAGGGGCCGGAAGAGCTCAGGCTGGCTTGGCTTTCCGTCCAGGTGCCGGGGGACGTGTCCCCGAGACCAAAGGCCTAAAGGGCCTCAGGAGCAACACAAAGTTGCTCTTCGGATAATTCTCCAGGAGGCGGGTGAGTCCTCGGCGCGGCCTAGGGCAGGACGGGCACAGGGTGGAAAGTGTCGCCAGGAGCCTGGTTTGTTTTCTGCAGGGAGATGGATTCATTCAATTCGCAGAGCTCCCTGCCTGAGAGGGAGAAGGGTCTGGAGGTGGCCATGTGCTGTGAGGGCAGAGATGGGGCAGGTCAAGGAGGGGATGAGAGTGAGGACGGCTGGACCTCCCACCTGCCCGAGTACACCACTCTTTCCAGTGCAGGTCGGAGGAGAGAAGAACTGTGAAGGGCAGTTCCAGGGGGAGGATGGGAGAAGTGTGAGCCAGAAGTGGGGCACCCCTGCCTGGAGGGTCAGGTCCGTGGAGGGAGGAGGGCGAGGAGCAGGGCCAGCCCGAGATGGGATTGGGAACAAGTTGTAGCACGGTGCCTGAAAGGACACTGCTCCCCGGGGCCCCCAGCCCAGCCCAGCCCTGCCCCAGAGCTTGGTTACTCATAAGGCATCCTCGAGCCCCCTGCCGCCCCCCCCGCCCCCCCGCCCGCCGCAAGCACAGAGAGTTCCACTGGACAGCACGGGCGACACCGCTTTGCAGGAGAGAGTGTTTTGAGGGATGGCGTGTCCTCCATCCCTCACTTCTCAGCAGCTCCAAGGACTGCTAAGAAGTCTGGGACCCTGCCAGGAATACGGGGTGTGGGGGGCTGCCTGGGAAAAACCTAGTTTCTTGAGGCATCAGGCCTGGGTTTGGACCCCGGTTCTGCCACCCAAAAGCTGTGCAAACTTGGGCAGGTGGCTTTCTTTCTCTGAAGCTTGGTGTCTCCCCTGAAAAAGAGGAGAGCAACAATGCCAACCTGACAGGGTGGTCATGGGATGAAATGGCGCCGGGAACGTTCTGAGGCAGCCACAGGGCCAGGCTGCCTTTCCCCAGGGACAAGAAAGAGGCAAGGAAGTCAGAGGAGTCCTGAGTCTTTGCTGAGTCTAGAAAGGCAAATGCCAGCCTGAGCCTTCTGCCTAGAAAGTACCAGGCCCACCGGGCAGGGCACACGTGACATGGGGTGGCCTCCACACATGACAGTCTCTCTACCGCCTTGGGCCCTGGCCCGGCCACAGGGGAGTGGGTGACCCCCTGGGCTGCAGACCCCGGGCCTGGTGCACCAGGCTCCCCTGCCAGGTGTCCATTGTGTGCAGGCATGGAGAACCTGCCCCCCCAGCAGCTTCCTCCTGCCCTCCCCCCTTCCTGCTTATCTGTTGCCCTTGTTGGGAAAGATTTTGTCTACTGCCCACTGGCGCCAGATCCTTCCTTTTCCAGTTCTTCTTTTGAATCTGTGGTCACTTGAACTTCAGTCTTGAGAGCTGGTTGGAGGGGCCCCACTCCCACCCTGGCCCAGGGACCCCATGCCAAGTCCCTGGGGGGAGGGATTCACAATCAAAGAACTTGCCCAGATGTAGGAAGAATGCCTACCCTATCTGCCCCCCCGCACCCCCTACACAAAGCACCCTGCATCCACCTGACAGCAGAATCCGGGCTCCTCTCCCTGCGCCCCCACCCCGCCAGAGAGCTGCCTGGCTCTGCTGCTTCCCAAGGAAACCACAAACCATCTTGCTGACCCTGCTGGGGTGCCCCAGCAGAGGGGACCCAGGAAGAAGGCTGAAATCACTTTACATGGTGAGGACAAGCAGTTTAAAAACATAGAACCATGGAGCATTTTGTGGGTAATAAGGGTGCTTTTTGTGACCTGGTTTCAGGTATAGTCATACAGCTGGGTTCAGACAGGGTCGTGCTGTAACACGCATTCCTTAACTTTGGGTCACCTTTGGGGCGCCTGGGTGGCTCGGTTAAGCGACTGCCTTCGGCTCAGGTCATGATCCTGGAGTCCCTGGATCGAGTCCCACGTCAGGCTCCCTGCTCGGCAGGGAGTCTGCTTCTCCCTCTGACCCTCCCCCGTCTCATGTGCTCTCTCTCATTCTCTCTCTCTCAAATAAATAAATAAAATCTTAAAAAAAAAAAAAAAAAGCCACGTGATGATAAAACGCTACTGTCCCTGGGGGCACACTCCCCTTTTGCAGAGGAGAAACCCGAGGCTCTGAGAAAGGAAGAGGTTTGCCCAGCAGTACAGCTAGTCAGTGGCGGGGACGGGATTTTAAGCGGGGTCCCTTTGGGTCCTTAACCGCACACTCTTCACCGCTGCCCTATGCCGCGATTTAAAATCGGAGAGCAGGAAAAAGAAAACATCTCTCAAACAAAAGAGCTGCGTCCCTTTAAAGGGAGCTAAACATTCAGAGGCCATTTCTCTAGATTTGGGTCATCTAATAGGCAGACACATCAGGCAGCCTATGGGATCTGGGGACAAAGGTTCTCACCAGAACTGACCCTGCTGCTTAAGGGGGACAGCCACTGATGTCCAGCTCAAGGAGAGTCTGTGGCTTCCAGAGCAGAAGCGAGTGGTCCCATGAGCCCTGTACAGACTGGTCCTGCCGCAGCACCAGCCGAGTGCCCAATGGGCCAGCCAGCGCCCCTCCTTCACTGCAGCAAAGACATCCCCCGCCCCCAGCATCAGGCACGCCCTCCCTCCCCGCTCTCCCCAGCTGCCCCGGCCTCCTCGCGGCCCCTCTGACCCACCTGGCCCAGGCCTTGGCCCCAGCTCGTCACTCTGCCTGGAACTCAATCCCTTCTGTGGCCCCCAGCATCAGCATCGACAGCCAAGGGTGTGAGTCCAGACGTGCTGATCAAAAGTATCCATCCCCCCGTCAGGTTGATTTTAAAGGAAAGCACTTTGATTCTCCAGCTACAGAAGAAAGCAGTTCCCACGGTCCTTATTTTAGGCATGGGGTTTTGCCCTCCAATTTAATTCTGGCATCTCTCAGAGCCATGCCTTTTTTTTTTTTTCTTTAAGGCCCATTTGAAGGGCTGCTGGGAAGCCACAGATGTGGGGCTGCTGGCTTTATCACAGGGCTCTGGCCATTTGCCCGAGCATGAATCCCAGGATGCCCCCGAAAAACGGGGGAGTCCTTCAGGACCCGCGCATCAAACACAGCGGCGCGTGGCCAAGTGGCTGATTAGGGAGAAGCGTGTAGCAGGCGTTGGAAGGCAACCTTTGAACAGAGAGTGTGTATTATGAAGCTTTTAGTGCTGATGCGCTCGGAACACTGCTATCAGACCGGCTGTCACATCTTTCAACACCTCCGAATTACAAAGATGCCTAGGGATGTGGCTTGCCTTGGGGGCCATTTCCACAGCCTGCCTGCATTCTGTTCTAAAGCCTCCAGACTCTGGACCCTGGGTGCACCGTGGCCACGCGGGGACAGTGCAGAATGTCAAATGTTTGGTCCCAGAAACGTAGACGCTTCGTGGGTATTAACTAGCATTGGTATGGTCACCTCTCCTTCAGCTGGTTTGAAAAGGCAAGTTTCTCCAACTTTGTAGCTCGTTTGAGGGTGTGGCCTACGACAGCTGGAGACTCAGTTTCTCCCTTTATACCCTCCTCTGCCCTCAAAGAAGGGTGTCGGGATGGGGTGGAGATGGCGGTAGGACCAACGAGGGAGAGTGAGGGACAAGGGAGGTCCTTGTCCCTGGATGGGTGTAGGAGAAACGGAGCGAGGGGGTGGACCCCACCAGGGCACTCCCTTGCAGTGGGTGCTCACCCAAAGTCCTGCCAGGGAGGGCCAGGCCCTGCCACTGGGCAGAGCTCACTGATGAAGCTGGAATGTGGGAAGATAAAGGGAAGTCACAGAGCCTGCAGAAACCCAGAGCAGGGGACCCAACCCAGCTGGGAGGGGGGCAGAGGATTCCAGGAGGTGTGACCCTTGGATTGGGTCTTTGTTTTTTTAAATTATAATTCTTCAGCCGCGCCCCCCCCCCCACATTATAAAAGGGAAACATGCTCACTGTAGGAGTTCTAGACACCAAAGAGAAGAGTCCAGAAGAACATCGAACTTGCCCGCCATTCTGCCATGCTGACATCATGGCTGTGGACATGGTGATGAGTCTCCCACATCACGTTACCCAGCTGGACTTTGACGGAAGAGTAGGAGGCAGCCAGGTGGGGGAGGGGTGCAGAGAGGGAAGTTTAAGCGCAAAAAGCTCTTGGATGAAGCTTCTAGAAGTCTTGAAACAAGATACCCACCATCATTGGTAGTTGGGGGACTCAAAAGGTGCTGTGGAGTTGTAAGGTTTGGGGGAGCTCAGGGAGGTGGAGGGGGGCAAATGTTGACCTAGAAACCCAGGGGGAGCTTCGGTGGGCTTCTGGATCAGGGATTGACAGGATCACATTTTGAGTTAGAAAGATAACAAGAGAGGGGTGCCTGGATGGCTCAGGCGGTTAAGCGTCCAACTCTTGATTTCGGCTCAGGTCGTGATCTCAGGGTCATGAGATCCGAACCCCATGTCAGGCTCCTCTCTGGGCATGGAGCCTGCTTAAGATTCTGTCTCTCTCCCTCTCTCTCTGCCCCTCTCCACCTCGAAAGAAAGAAAGAAAGAAAGAAAGAAAGAAAGAAAGGAAGGAAGGAAGGAAGGAAGGAAGGAAGGAAGGAAGGAAGGAAG
>NW_023270739.1:3346776-3421743 GCF_011800145.1 Mirounga leonina | reverse complement strand
AAGGAAGGAAGGAAGGAAGGAAGGAAGGAAGGAAGGAAGGAAGGAAGGAAGGAAGAAAGAAAGAAAGGAAGAAAAAAAAAGAAAAACAAGAGAAATACTATAGAGTCTCAGTCTTCTTCAGCTGCCTAAAACCCTCGCATTAGTGATTCATTCTGAGGGCTTGGGACCCCTCCCCCTCCAGCCTCCTTTTAAAATATAAATGCTTCTGGCTGTCAACACACTAACCCTTCCTATAGAGGCCTTCGCCAGATCACTTTTATCCTGACTTCTCTTAATCTCTATGTCCCCAAAGATCCGGCACCCTCCGGGCACAAAATCACTCACTGCCCTCTATCCTCCCCAGCCTCTTCCTCCCCAGCCCAATGGCCAGCCCTGTCCCTGTCCCCTCCCACGGCAAGAGGAGGTCAGCAAACATCTTGGAGGCTAAGCTGTGGCTCCCGCTGCTTCTGGCCTTGACCCTCACCTGCAGGTGCCTCCCTCTTTGAACTTTCCTCCTCCCCCCAGAGCTCCCCAGCCAGCACGTTCTCTCTCTGCCCTTTCTCTGGCTTTTCGCACAGAGCCCACCTCTTAAGGTTGGGTACCTGTTCCTGGTGCTATCGGCACCCTCAGCTGCCTCTGTCATGCCCTTCGTACCTCTGAGCTCCTGATGCTCAGAACCACAGGGGAACACCCTGGCGGGGCAGGGCTGGCCACTGGGTTTGTTGGGGGCATGGGAGAGGGCACCACAGAGAAGGTCGCCGAGTTTGACCTTGACCAACAGGTTGGAGTCACCAGGTGGGCAAGTGAGAGGACCCCTTCCAGGAAGAGGGAGCGATAGGAGCAAAGGCTTAGGGGCAGACAGTCATCCAGCATGGCTGGAAAGTGGGCTGAGGGAGTGGGAGGCAGGAGCCAAGAGGCAAGGGTCGCTCAGGGCCAGGGGGCGGGAGAGGGTCTTATCTAAACCCACTGAGCAAGGGGCCAGCTGATGGCTGCGAGACAGTCTGCTGCTGTGCTCCATGGGCCCACGAGGGATCGTCCTGGTATGTAAAGGTTGTCCGGTCCAAAAGAGGGGAGTTAGTGATTCAAAGGGCATGTACCCCGGGGGGCACTTGGGTGACCCAGTCGGTTAAGCATCCAACTCTTGATTTTGGATCAAGTCATGATGTCAGGGTGGTGAGATCGAGCCCCCGGGGTCAGGCTTTCTGCTCAGCGGGGAGTCTGCTTGAGATTCTCTCTCTCCCTCTCTCCCTCTGCCCCTTCCCCTGCTGGAGGGCGCACACACTCTGTCTCTCTCAAATAAATACATAAATCTTCAAAGGGCAGGGATCCTTTTAAATTTTTAAATTTTGATCTGAGTTGCCAAGTGGCCTTCAGAAATATGCCGTGGACCCTGTAGCCGGGGCTGTAGGCAATACCCCTGCTGACCGAGAGGAGCTAGCCTGCCTTGCCTGGGGTTATGCTCACATGGCGCCCCCTTCCCCTAGCCCACCGGCGGCAGGCACAGATCTGGCCCTGAGCCTCAACGGGGCTCTGGCTTCTGATCGCACTTTCTTCCCCACAGCCCATGCAGTCCTGGGGTGGGGGGAGCAGGTACACCCCAGCTTCACCACACCTCCCCTTGTAGGCACCTCGTCCCCATGGTTGAGGCCCCACGGGCCCTCCCTGAGGGGTCCCAGGTGCCAGGTCCCAGGGCCACTGGGGGCCCTGGATGTGCCTTCCTGCTCCCCCGAGCAAGAGGCCTGCATTGGAGGGTGCCGAGTACCCCGACAGGGAAGTGGGGGATGAGTGGTCAGGTGACTTGGCCAAGTCTCCCACAGCTCAATCCCAGGCTGGCCAGACTGTCCTCCACAGGAGGCCAGGAGCTCCCCCTGCCAGTTGCACACTCACTCCTTTCCCCTGCCCCTCTCCAGCTTCAGGTCACCCCCCTTCCCTTCCTTGGCTTCCAGCCCCCACCCCAGCACCCGAGGCCTATACTCCCACTGCAGCCTCTAGATCCACAACAAGGGTCAGATCTCAGGTGTCGGGGCCCATGTGGACACAGCATTCCTGGATCCACACTCTCATTCCCAAGACATGAGGGTCTCGCTGCTCCGCCCGTGCCGAGAGGAGCCCGAGGCCCAGGCCCCCTGCCATACCAGACGGACCCACCTCGTACCCCTGGACCCACGTGCCTCTCCCGGTGGCGTCACATCTCCACCCCGCCCTCTTGGAACTCCTCCTGGGGTTGTCTATGGCTGAGGAGCTGAATCCACCCCGCTCTCTCTGGTATCTGCTGGGCATCCCCTGGGTGCCAGGCTCTGTGCTAGGAGTCGAGGATTCGAACCAAGAAAGTGCACACGTTTCCCGCCCCCTGAAGCTCACAGTCCGCCCAGGCGGGCAGACAGCTTGGGAAGAAGCAGCCTCCATGGGAACATGTGCTCCCAGAGGCACTGAACAACGTGGGCCTGGGGGCCACCCAGGAGCGCCCACAGCTACAGACGTCGAGCGCCTGAAACGTCGATCACAGCTAAAGAAATTGCAATACATTCCTTCAGTGGGACACTCCACAGCAGGGGCTGACAAACGTGCTCCGTAAAGGGCCAGGTAGTAAATATTTTCCGCTTTGCGGGCCATATGGTCGCCCTCGCAACTGCTCAACTCTGCCGACGGAGGCTGACAGCAGTCCTAGACGGTCTGCGAGTGAATGAGTGTGGCTGTGTTCCAATAAAACTTTATTTATGGACACTGAAATGTGTATATTGTATCATTTTCACGTGTCGTGAAATAGTCTCCTCTTGATTTTCTTCCAACCATTAAAAACATAGAAAAAAAAAACCACTCCTATCTCGCAGGCCATACCAAAAGGCAGCGGGGCTGGATTTAGCCCCCCAGGGTCGCTGTTTCTGATCCCAGCTCTTCAGCAACGAAAATACACAAACTACAGCCACGCAGGCGACTGGACAGATCTTGCAAAACGTAACTTGGCGTGAAAGAAGCAGGTCGCGAGAAGAATACACAGCATCACTCTGATTATACAAAGTTCAACGACAGGGAAGATGAATCCATATCGTTCAGGGACACATACTGAGGGATAAAACTATAAAGAGATGGCAGGAAGCAATTGCCCCGAGAGTTGGGATGGGAGAGAGGGGTGTCTAGGTGGCGGCCGGGGGGACCAGGGGCTCTGGAGCCCCACGGTGTTCTCTGGATGGTGGTCACACAGGACTTTGTTTTATATTTATTGTACTTCTCTGTATAGGTATTATAGCTCACAACTTAAAAAGAGAAAGCAATGATAATAGGGCCAACTGGAAGAGCATCTGAACCCCTACCTGACAGGCATTTATAATCCACCTGGAATAGAGCCCAGTGGGATTCGGATCCCACTGCTCCGCCGAGAGACCCTCCCCTCCAGTCAGACTGAACCTCTCTCCGTTCCCTCCCCCTGGCTCTGCCTTCTGGCCTCCCAGTCTTTATTCCCGCTGTGCTTGCCACCCACCCACCTGCTCTGCCTCCTCCCCCTCTCAGCTCCCTTGCCCCCGCCAACACTCCCCCTGCCCCACCTCCAGCAGAGAGGTGCTTCTCTCCACCTGCCTCAGAAGCTCTTTACTGGGATTAGACAAAGATGAAAAGCAGAGGCCAATCCCGACAGAGGCTCGGAGCTGCAGGAAAGAAGGCAGGAGGCTCCTGAACATCTTTTGGACGACAAAGGGAGCAGTGACACCTGAGTCCAGAGCAAAGGGGGAGGGGAGCAAACCTGCATCGGTAACTCTCTCCTTGGGTCATGTTCTGTCACGTTCTCTGGGCAAGTCTCAGCGTTTCCACTCTCAGGCTGAGAGTCGGGGTTGTTCACCTCCAGGTCTCCCCCCACCCCAGTGCCCAGAACTGGCCCTCCTCCATGGATATTTGAGAAATAAATAGAGCCCAGAGTTCTGGAAAGGCCAAGAAGAGAAAGGGGACTGACATTTGTTGAGGACACAGAGGCTCAGAAAGGTTAAGTAATTTTTTTTAAAAGATTTTATTTATTTGAGAGAGAGAGAGAGACAGCATGAGAGGGGATAGGGTCAGAGGGAGAAGCAGGCTCCCTGCCGGGCAGGGAGCCCGATGCGGGACTCGATCCCAGGACTCCGGGATCATGACCTGAGCTGAAGGCAGTTGCTTAACCAACTGAGCCACCCAGGCGCCCAAGGTTAAGTAATTTGTCAAAGGTCACACAGCTGTCAATGGAAGAAGGTAGAACTTGGCCCCAAAGCCCTCGCAGGTGACTGAAGCCTGGTGGAAACAAGGCTCGAGCAGATGTACATCTGCTCCCAGGAAAGCTGAGTCTCAGGTTTGCACGACTCACCTCTGGGGGACAGCAGTTGCCCGCGGGACCGCAAGTGGCTCCCAGACCCTTTGAGAAAAGTGGAATTCGCAGAGAGCTCAAAAGACTGGAGGACAGCAGGGCTGAGTCTCAGCTCACGACAGGAGGAGGAGGGCTGGGAGCAAGAGAGGTCCTGAGACACCATCCCATAACGTGCCAGACGCCCCTGGCAAGGTCAGAGAGACCCCGAGGAACCTGTGGGCTCGCTAAGATATCCACCTGGCCAACTGGATCTTGACTTTTGATTGGCTCTGCTAGACCGGCAGGTAGCTGGCGTTCTCTGAGCCCCGACCACGTGCCCCAACCACTCAGGCTCAGGGTGTGACACCAGGCAGGAACTACTATCGCACCCATTTAACAGATGAGGCAGTTGAGGCACAGAGACATTAGGAGCCTGCCCAGGGTCCTGGGGTGAATCGCAGAGCTCAGATAGAAAGTCAGGCTGAACGCCCTGGTGTATGGACTCAACCCTGCATCACACCGAGGCTCAGGGAAGTGGTGCGCTGTCCCTGGGCTGGACTTTGGCGACAGAGAGAGCCAGGCACCCGCAGGGCAGGAGTGACTGTGTTGTCTGCTGCTCTGGAATGTTCTCGGGGACCACGAGGGTTTTTCACCTCTTGTGAAAGAGCAGAGTTTCTCTTTTGTACAACCTTTACTGCAGTACTGGGGGGAAAATCTGCTGTATGTTTACAGCTGAGACTGTTACAAAAGCACTTCTCACCGCAGCATCCCGCAAAGTGTCATCCACTGTTACCCGGCTGTGCTGGGTCCCTTCCGGGGAGGAGGGTCCACACAAAAAGAAATGATGAGAACTTGAGGGATATTAAGTTAGAAATGACCGAGTCCGACGCACTGTCACCAACAAACTGCATTTCCTCGGGACCATCTCTGCACCGGCCATGGGGGCGGGGGGTGCAGGAGGGGGCACAAGGTGTGCAAGATGAAAGGAAATGACGTCACAAGGGGCCCGGCCCAGGAAGCCTGCAGTCGGTACCACAGCCAGCTGTTGTCTCCTGGGGGGAGGGGAGTGACATTTTCTATGAGGAATATTCTTTACAAAGAAGGCGCCTGGGTGGCTCAGTCAGTTAAGCGTCTGCCTTCGGCTCAGGTCATGATCCCAGGGTCCTGGGATCGAGCCCCGCATCGGGCTCCCTGCTCAGTGAGGAGCCTGCTTCTCCCTCTGCCCCTCCCCCCGCTCATGTGCATTCGTGCACGTGCACTCTCTCTCTCTTTCTTTCTCAAAAATAAATAAAATCTTTAAAAAAAGAAAAAAGCTGAGAGGAGCCCTGGAGCCCACTGCCAAAGATCCTGGCCTGGGGTTCAGGCTGACTTGGGACTAAACCTGACCTCCACTCACCCTCTAGGTCTTGAGCTACCTGGCCTCCCTGGGCCTCAGTTTCCCTGTTCTTAAGGGGTGCTGGCAGTGACAGCACCCCAAGGGTGGCTGGAGGGGGGCTGACGGTGAGAGTAAAGCCCAGAGCAAGTGCTCAAAGAAGCTAATTCATGATAGTAAGAAGAGCCGTTATTGTTTATGGTATAAACGAAAGGCAGAGGATGAAGCAGAAGTGGGGGGCAGCCCCCCGGAAGCCTCAGAAAAGTCTGGGTGAATAGGAAGCAAAGCATCCAGGCTGCACAGTGAGGTGGGGTGACCCTGGGAATCCCAGAGGGCCCAGGGATGCCCTGGGAGAGACTGAGCTGGAGGGACCGCCTCGTGGGCAGCCCTGGAGAGACACACTCCTGGGGGTTCCCTGGTCTGGATGAACATGCCCCAAGGCCACACAGCATGAGGCCTGGCTTGGATCCAGGCTGCCCCGTTTCTGAGGGGACCTGGGACCAGCAACGGGGGCATGGCGTTGGCCCCCGGGGAAGGCATCAGCTTCTGTTGCAAGGTGGCCACTGGTTGCATGCCAGGAAGTGGGGAGTGCCACCCTCTCTGCAATAGCGACGATTTTGTGTCCCAGGGCACAGTGCTCCTGGGGGCCAGCCCTCGGCCTCCCCGGTCTCCCCGGCTAACATGGGGAACAAGGCCGAGGCCGGCCCTGCCGCTGAGCAGATGCAGATTCCGGAGGGGGGTGAGCTCCCCACCGACCCCACACCGACCCCGCCCGCCCTTGGCCGCAGCAACGCCCACCCGCCGTGTCTGAGGGCCAGGGGTCAGGCTGGCGGAGGAAGGCTGCTAACACGGCGGTGGGGGGGGGGCGGGGGGGCCACCCGGGCGAGGCATCAGCGAACCATCTCCCCGATCCCCGGAGGCTCTCCCTGGGAAGTCTGCAATGTTCAGACGCAACCGGCACACTTCCCGAGACAGGTGCCCAGGACTCAGCCGCACGGGTGGACGAAAGCCGCCCTGATGTGCCAGCCAGAGGGCTCGCGGGAAGAAGGAAGGCAGCGTACCTGTGAGCTGCAGCATCCAGGGAAGCAGGAGCAAGCCCAGGAGCCAGGGGCCCAAGAACGTGTCCGCCATGAGGCCGGCTCTCCACTGGGGCCTCCCTCGCGGTCTTCCTCTTTTGTCTCAAGTTCACAGGAGGGGACGGCCTGCTGGCCACCACAGTTCCCCTTTGAGTCCCCACAAAGCTCCTCCCTGGCCACGCTTCTGCTTCCTCAGGGCCTCGCTGGGTCTGCTCCCCTTAGTAACCCTGGACTTTCTAAGCAAGGAGTGGGAACAGCCCCAAGGTGAGGAATCTGGGCCGTGCACCCCTCCTGGTGGGGCATCCCTGTCCACCCCGTGTTGGGGTGCTGCTCCCCTCCTCAGTCCCCTTCGAGCTGGTGGCCCATCCGGTAGACACTGGTGACAGAGGGGACACAGGATTCCCATGAGTAACTCTGGGGTTTCGTTTAGCTGCTCACAGCTGAAACTTTTAAAACTGTGCTCACAGACTTCCCGTCAGACATCGTCCAGGGGCCCCTGAATTCATGTGCTCATCCCAGCGCAGGGTTTCCGGGGGGTGGTGGAGGTTGGGGGGATCGGCTGGGGGCAGGTGCGTGATGGAGAAGGGGCAGGCAGCTAGGCTGAGGGCAGGAGCCCAGCACCCCCTTCCCCAGCAGACTGGAGCTTTTTAACCTTGGCCTTCTGGACCCCAGCCCTGGGCTGAGCTGGATACGGTAGGGGGGTAGATGTCTGCCTACAGGCCCGGGGAGGAGAAGGCAGGAGTCTGGGGGTGGAGGGGAGGACCCCAGCACTCGGGCAAGCAGAGGAGGCTGGGGAAGTGCGGTGAGGGTTGGCACACATTCGCACTTCACCTCCTTTCCCCATGAGTGCCCATTAACCCTCAAGGCAAACGAAATTATCCCAATTTTACAAAAGAGAAAACTATGCCCCCAAGAGGCAAAGCACCTTGCTTGAGATCGGGGCAGCTACATGGGGCCAGGATTCAATGCCCAGCCATGTGAAGCCTGCCCCTCTGTCCCCACTCCATGCAAACCCCCACGATGGCATGGAAGGCGTCCAGTTTCGGTCCTTCTTCCAAATGCTTTCCCCTTGGCCGCTCTGCACATGCACGATGAAAGCCAGGAGATGCCCCCCCCCCCACAACCAGCAACACCAGGAGGGTGGCAAGGAGGAACAGGGCTGCCCACCAGGTGAGGAAGACGTATAGACGCCAGCCACTTCTTACTGGCTGGGGGGCGGTGGGGACCCCAGTGGTATTGACTGTTGATCCATCACAGTGATACATGATCGCGTATGTCACAGTGAGACACAGATAATCTGCTTCACGCTGTTTCCGACCTCCGGGGGGAGCAGGTTGTCTAAGCACCTCGATGCCATGGTGATAGACGTCACGTTAATGCCTCTGTGCACGGAGGGAGCGTTCTAAAGGCATCAGTCTGTGCCTCTAGGAGGCTCTTTAAGACTTGACCCTGGGAGGCGTCTGAGCGCCAAGCCGCCTCAGAACACGGACACGGGCTCTGCCCGCTCCCGTCCACGCAGGTGCCCCCTGCCTCCTCCACACACAAAGCCCTCAGCCCCTCAACAGTGCAGCCCACGATCTGCACCCCAGGGCAGCCCAGATCTGCACCCCGGAGCCCTGGGAGCTTTGCAGCTTCTGGATGTGGGTCTGGCGTATGGTCTCTGGTCTGTCTGGGGCCGCCTCTGTGGCCTTCACCTCTGACTGCCCCCGGGCTCGGCACAGTGCACACACCTTAGTATGTGCTCAATAAATATCGGTGTATGAATGGATGGATGGATGGATGCATGGATGCATGAGCTTCAGATGGGGTAAAATGCCTTCCTCCCAGGCTTGCTGTGAAGGTGGCGCCTACCATGGAGCCTGGCACACGGCAGGATCCCACCAGGCTACCGTGGGATGGCTGCTCCTGCTGAGAGGCAGGGACAGGGTCTTGGGCAGGGAGCCAGGGGGCCCGGGCTGGCCTCTCAGGCCCTCAGGAACCAGGTGTTGGAAATGAAACCACAGCACATTGTGAAACCTCATTTTCACCAACACTTTCCACCTGCTCTCACCCCCATGGGTGCCGAGCTGGCAAGCTGCTGGACTTGGATCTGATGGCTTTTCCTCCCCCGAGCTCCTGGTGGGGGCTTCGGGTAAGCGGGGACGGGAGGGGCAGGGGATGTGGGCTCTGGTGGCGCCCCCAGTGGGGAGCCGCGGGGCCAGGCCTCCACAGCTGAGTTTGCGGGTGAGGTCCCTAGGGGACGGCGCCCTTTAGGACTCCTGTTTGTCCAGACATCTGTCCGAGTGTCCATCCATCTGTGCCCTCACATTTTGCTGAGTGCCTAGCCCGCCCTGGGCACTGGCCTCAGTGGGAGGATGCAGAAGTGAGAGACCCAAGCTTCGAGGAGCCCATGTCTGGGTGAGGAGCAATCATCCCAGCACAACTAAGCAATAACATAGCACTTCAGAGCAGGTAGGAAACACCAGACACTATTCGAGACGCTCCGAATCTGCAAATCAACTTACTCCTCACTGCAATCCCATAGGTAGGTACTACAACCAATTCCATTTTACCGATGACGATGCCAAGGCACAGGGAGGTTAAAATAAAATTTGCCTCGGGCACCTGGGTGGCGCAGTCAGTTAAGCTTCCGATTCTTGGTTTCGGCTCAGGTCATGATCTCAGCGTCGTGAGATCGAGCCCCATGTCGGGCTCCATGTCGGGCTCCTCGCTGGGCGTGGAGCCTGCTTAAGATTCTCTCTCCCTCTGCCCCTCCCACTTGTTCTCTCTCTCTCAAATAAATAAATCTTTTTTAAAAATAAAAAAATAGGGCGCCTGGGTGGCTCAGTTGGTTAAGCGACTGCCTTCGGCTCAGGTCATGATCCTGGAGTCCCAGGATCGAGTCCCACATCGGGCTCCCTGCTCAGCAGGGAGCCTGCTTCTCCCTCTGACCCCCCCCCCATGTGCTCTCTGTCTCTCTCATTCTCTCTGTCTCAAATAAATAAATAAAAATCTTTAATTAAAAAAAATTAAATAAAAATAAAAAATATATAATTTGCTTAAGGTCACAAAGCTAAGGAATGTGTCCAGGGGAAGTGACTCTGAGGATAACCCCAGGCTCTGGGGTTCCATCCACTCTTCCAGCCTGCCTTATAGCAGAAGTATGTACAGAGCCAAGAGGGGGGCACAGGAAGAGGTTATTTACTCAGGGTGAAGAGAGGAGGGAGTGCCAAGGAGGGCTTCATGGAGGAGGGGGCAGCCCTGAAGGAGGAGGAAATGGGAGAGCGCAGATGTCCCCAGCAGTCCCAGAGGTGCCTTATCCACACAAAGACTACAGCTTTCCAAACTGGACCAAAATTACTGGTTTCTGTTTTCAGTTTAGTTCCCATGCACACTTACTAAGTGCCTACTGTGTACCAGGCAGTGGAAGCACAGAACATAAGTCATAGTTTTGCCCTCAAGTTGCTCCCCATCTAGAGAAGAAAACAGAACCCCCAGACAGGATTTGCAGCTATCCTGAGTGAGCAAAGGTGAGCGAGCAAGTGACCGTGAGACCCCTGGCCTGGCCGCTTTGGTGCCCATGCTCAGGAGCTGCCTGTCTTCTCTGTGTTACCTTCCTCAGCCGCAGGAGGTCATTTCTTTTCTCCCTACAGACTCCAGCACCAGAAGGAGCCCATCAGTTGGAGGCCCCCCTCAAAACAACCCTCTGCACTGGCCTGGTGCTCAAGATGGACAGCGTCCACTCCATCGAGCACCCCACCCCCACCCGGAGAGGGCTTCTGGGAGGGCAGCCTCCCTCCCCTCCCAGCACCACCCATCTCCCTTTCTGCACCGTGTAGCCATGTAGCCGCCTTCAGGGGTGGTGGGGGCTGGGGGGGAGGTAAGGAAGGGAGGGGGCAGTAAGCCTACTCCCAGGACTAGACCTGACCCCTAAGCCAGGGGCACGATTCAGCCTGAGAACCGGCTTTGACTCTGTTGAGGGGACCCTTCTAATCCTGAGCTGGGCTGGCCCACAGTAGACTGGGCTCCTTTCTCTGAGAAAATGAGCTGTCACTAGAGGTGTGCAAACCCACCTGGAGGCCATTCTCCCTGCAGGCTGCTCAGAGATCCCTGCCCTTCTTGTAAGGTTGACTGGGCCCATCTCCAAAGTGCCTTCCCTGTTCAAGCCAGAATTTTTGCCTGTTTATTAGGTATTTGTTTCATGCCAGACACGGTTCTAAAGGCTTTTCATGTGTTGACTACTTCAGGCCTTGAAAAAACCTCATGTAGATAGGTATTATTATTGCCCCTATTTTATAGATGAAGAAACTGAAGATCAGAGAGTGCAAGCCACTTGCCCAAGGCCACACAGCAAGTAGGCAGTGGAACAAGGACGTGAGCTCCCGTGATTGCACTTTTAATCATTATGTTCTCCTGCAAAATTCACTTGATTCTCCCAGCAGGGCTGGTATGATAACCCTCATCGTACAGATTTAGTGACAGAAAAAAATCGTGCAAATGACCTGCTCATGGTCACAGACAGGATCAGAGGCATACCTGGGAGCAGAGACCAGGGTTTTCCTGATAGACACATGCCAGAGTTAGACAAGACTCTGCTAGTTCTGTTGGGGGAAGGCAGCAAGGAGGCAGTGCCCCCTCCTCAACCCCCGCCACACAGAAAATAATCCTTAAGATCTGAGGGGAGAAAAAAACAATAAAAAACAAAGATGGCATCATTTTTCAGTATTTATCCATGATCACCATGTGCCAAGGCCTTGTTAGGCTCAACCCCTTGGTACGACTGTGTCTCTGGGAGAGAGAAGCACCGACCAGGAGGCTAATCAGTGGAGGTCCTCAGGTGGCAGGCACCGGAGCCTTGGTCTTGAACTAATGGTGCCACCCCTGTCCCCACCAGCCACACGGGACAGCCCCGGGTTGTCCTGTGTCAATGGCGCCACCTGGTGGCGCACAGGGGAACGCTCACCCGCGGTGTCTTCCCCTGTCCCTTTTTCCCCCTCTAGGGGTCTTGGCTGCCAGAGGCTGCCTCCCAGCAAGCCCGGGCGGGGGCTCGAGAGGCAGCATGATGGAGTGGCGGGAGCGGACCGGGGGTGGGGGCCGGGGGGCCCGTGGGAACGGAGTGCAGGGCACACTGGCTGTCTCTGCAATGCCCTTCGCGGGGACAGGAGCGTCCTTTAGAGCATGCCCCCCCGGGGTTCTAACAAGCTGCTTTGCTGGGAACACTTTTTAAAATCCACTTGGGGGAAACTTCATCCGAGCCAGCTATTGGCCACCAGGCAAACCAGTCCCACGGTTTTGCAGTGACAACCGGAGACTTTTTGAGCAGGGCTCCCACAGTGAGTTCGGCCAATTAAGGAAACAATTAGCCTCCCCTGAGGCTAATTCATGCATTGTCACCCCACACAGTTCCGTGGTTTTATGAGCCAGAGGGCCTCCGTGTCCTGCGCACAGAGGGGTGTGTGTGGCAGCCAGTAATTATGCGGATTTCTGGCCCCGCCCCAGAGATTCAGCTCCAGAGGCCAGGGGATCTGTATTTTAACCTCCTGTGGTTCTCACACTGGAGAAACTGCCTGAAGCACTTTCAAGGCACGTTCCCAAGGCGCCGTGGGCAGGGCCGGGGAAGCTTTCCAGGAGGCCTGCTCCGAGGGGGCCAGGAGGAGCCCTTCAAAGAGATTTGATCCTCCCTCCTTCCCTCTCCTCCTTCCCCCTCCCTTGGAAGGCCAGCAGTTGTCCTGGGAATAGGGAACAAGCCCCCTCACGGTGCCTCCCCACCTTACCTCCTAAGCCAACAAGGGCAGTTTCTTCATCCACCATCCGGGGTGAAATACCTCCCTTGTATGGATTTGATGAAAAATAGTTGGGAGTGACAGAGGGGAAAACACTTCGCAAAGAATACGATGTTGGTGGAAAGTGGCTGTTCTGCCTCACACTCTTACTGAGCCTCCTTCTTGTATAGGTCTCCATGTGGGGCTTGGGGGCTGGGCAGAGAGCAGGGGAATCTCCAGGGTCTCTCCCATCAGCTTGGCCTGATTCCTCAAGAGAATTTCTCGCCTCTCCTGCTCTTCCTTTCCTCTCTGCCCAGAAGGTTCTCTACCTCCCACTTCTCTTCAGTGTACTATGCTAGGCTACGCCAGGCCTGGGGAGCCCTACGTCACAGGCAGAAGGCCCTGGTTCCAGAGACAGCAAAGAATCCAGGCTAGCACCTCTAATTCTTACAGGAGTCTAGAAGTGCCTCCACTGACCCACCAGAAACTTTGGATCCCTCTATCATTCATTCAACAAACCTCTCGGGGGCATTGCTCCGGGCCATCCTGTCCTGGATGCCCTCCATCTAGGGCAGAGCCTGACTCGCACACACCTGAGTCACAACCCCGTGGGAATCCAGTGTGAAGGGGACACAAGCCCAGACCAGGCTGAGCCTGCCACGGAAGGCAAGGCCACGGCATTCACAAAGCCTCAGTGAGAAGCTTCTAGGAGGAGAGAATGACCCAGCGGGAGGGATAGGGGGTGTGAGGTCCTGAGCAGCGGAGGCAGGAGAGGGGCCCAGGGGAGCCAGACCTGGAAGGCCTCCCTCCTCCCCATCCTTTGCTGAAACTACCTTTGCTCTCAGGTGACAATGGTCAAATGAATAAGACCATTTATTTTTCTGTTAAAAAATTACTGGTAGGGCCACCAGTATCGATTTCTACTGTTTTCATTTCGCATGTACAGATTTTCAGCTACATCTGAGTTGAGCCGCTTTCCAGCCGCTCGTGGAAGCCCCGGCATCATTTATGATAGGGTTTCTGAGTGGAAAGATTTTTCTCGGGAAGTTGAGACACTCCCTGCATTCACTAGGGTGAAAATCCCGTTCTGTACAAAATGCCCAGCAATCCCCCAGAGATGCTGCCTGTCTTTCTAGGACCAGAAGTCTCCAGAGGATGCGCAGATCAACAGTAACCACAGGCTGTTCTGCGTCCAGATAGAAGGAGGAAGAGAAAAACATCAGCCTTGGGCTTGCGGGTCCCGTGACATTTCCTGTAGGTCACAGCAGACATGGCACCCCAGGGGGTGGGGGAAGCAAAGATTTCCCTCCCCCAGAAGCCTCCTGGGGAAAGCCCCCCACCCCCGACCTAGGGCCAAAGGAAAGCATTTTCAGGCTTTTTGCATCTGACTTGGAAGAAAGTCTTCCTTAGGCAGCAGCCCTGCAAGGTGGGGAGGTCTCTGTGTCAGCACTTTCCAGAGCCGCCCAGAGGACGCGGCCATCCCTGAGCTGCCCAAGGGATGGGGCTGGGCTCCTTGCTCAATGCCGCTGACCTCAGGGGAGGCAGGAGGCCCTTTGTCACCTGGACCCATGTCAGGGTCCCCTCACTCCTCACCCACAGCTTCCTGTGACACCACCACCCACGGGGCGGGGCGTGCAGCCAACAGGCAGCAGGGCCTGGCCAGCGTCTGGAGGCGAGGGGGAAGGGGAGGGGGGGCAGCCCCAGGAGGAACTGGGAAGTCATCTTTGCCAGATGCTGGCCTTGCTCTCGGCCACCCTGCCGGGTCAGCTCTGTTGTATCCACCTCTTGCAGACGAGGAAACTGGCGCTCAGAGACAGGAAGTCACTTTCCTAAGGCCACACAGCCCATGAGGGCAGAGCTGGGGTTTGGCTCCAGTTTGCCAGCTGGGGCTGCCTTGGGACAACCTTCGGGGATGTCTGCACTCCCTGGCTGGATTGTGAGCTCCCTGCCGGCCTCCCCCAGCGCTCACCTGCTCCACCTACGGCAGCCCTCCCTTCCCAGGGGGTGACACGTCCGCTGGGCTGGTGCTCAGGCCTTGCACATGTGAAATGGGCCCCACAGGGAATTCTAATCACGTTAATAATCCATCAGTGACTTTGGCCATGACTTGGGGAAAGTGCACATCAGAGTCTGAGAACAGAATCTGGGCCTACTTAGGAAAGAACCGGCTGACATGTGGGACTCTAAAGTAATAGGAAAGTTGGCCTCACAAAGGAGTTCTTCCTTCAATCCAGTTCTGCACCTGTTTCAAGGTTGCTGGGGGTCCTGAGCTCGGTGCTGAGAATATAGGGAAACTAAGACCCCTCCCCCAGCCCTTCCCTCCTGTCACAGACACCACTCTCAGGGACACAGTGCAGAAGCTGAGGGGGAGGGAGGGGACTAATGAAGAGTCTGGGGGCCTGGGCTCAGTGGGCCTCCTGGGGTCCTGGCCTGGGGCTCCTACCACCTCCCCTCCCTTTCCCTTGTACCTCTCTTGGCCCTCCCCCACCACTCCTTTCTGCTCCTGTCCCCAGTGACTGGAGGCTCTCAGCTCACTGAGCAGCCCCTCCCTGGATGAACACTCTCCTCTTGGGGTTTTTCCTCCAGGTCCTTCTCCCTTTCTTTGCCACAGCCGAGGACAGGGATGTGTGGCCCCCAGCCTCCCCTTCTGCAAGCCAAGACATCCATAGTCCTGTTCATTCCCTCGAGCTGGCTTCCAGACCTTCCCCACAGAAGGCTCCTGCAGCCTGCATGCCCCTGGTGCCCAGGTGGGGTCTGGCCAGGGCAGTGGTCAGTGGGACCATGCCCCTCCCTCATTCTTGAGAAGCCTCCTCAAAGTGCCTAGCTCCTTTTGGGTCCCCCATTTTCTCCGAGTTGCTGGTTGACCCTTGCTGTACCCCCTCTAGGCCCCAGGAAGCCTTTCCTGCCCCTAGGAATGTGGGGAACCCCCGGACGTGGGTCCTCTTTCCTGGTAACCCACGGTGCTGACTAACATTGGCTTCCCACATGGCAAAGCCTTCCGCCTTCTGGAAGAGGCCCATCAGGATGGCCTGGTTAGGGAGAGACTTTTCTGGAAGATGGTCTTCCTTCCCTTCTCCCAGCCCAATGCCTTGCATCCATGGCTGAGATTGTCCACTGGTGATTTTGATTTAGAAAAAGGCTTTCTCAGGGGCGCCTGGGTGGTTCAGTCAGTTAAGTGTCTGCCTTTGGCTCAGGTCATGATCCCAGGATCCTGGGATAGAGCCCCACATCGGGCTCCCTGCTCAGTGGGGAGTCTGCTTCTCCTTCTCTCTCTGCAACCCCCCTCGCTCATGATCTCTCTCAAATAAATAAATAAAACCTTAAAAAAATAAAAGGCTCAACATCTGCAAACTTTATAGAAACGTATGACCATGCGAACACATTGCAATTACATATTGCAAGTCAGTGGCAAAAAAAAAAAAAAAGATTTGTTTTTTCCCCGAATGGCACTGACTAAGCGGGCGCATCCAGGCAGGTGGAGGCAAGCCACTCCCTGGCTGTTCCAGAGGCAGCAGCCAAACTCCTGCTAGTTTGTGATCTCACTCATAAGGCCCAACCTTCGAACAATGTGGATGGGTGGGGGTAGCCTCTGCCTTATGGGGAACCTGAGCCTGGATTGGGAGGCAGGGGATCTGGGTTCAAGGCCCGGGCCTGCCACTTCCTACCTGAGGGGTCTTGGGCAAGTCATGAGGGCCTTCTGAGCCTCTCCTTCCTCCTAGCTAGGTACTCCTGAGCAGTGCATATTCTCCTGCTGGGCCAGGCTGAAGAGAAGAGGAAAGGCCATCAGGGGCAGAAAAGTATGCCTGTGGGCTGTAAGAGACCACGGATGTGTAGGGGGCTATCCTCCCTAGCAGGCAGCAGGCTCCTGCCTGGAGAATACTGCCCTGTAGAGCTCTCTGTTGGGGTGGAGCCCGGGAGCTCATCTACCTCCCCAGGTATGGAGAAAGGATGATATTTCTGAATCAGGATTCTGAGCCAAATTCCAGGCTGGACTGTGGTTTACCAGCAAGCCGGGCCCCCAAAACCCCCGTCGCCCTAGCCTGAGCCTGCCTTTGTATACCCTGGGTGCTCTGCCCAGCCGGCCCATGCCAAACTAGCAGCCAGGCTCCAAGGAGAGACAGAGAGGCCCCATTTCATTCTCCCCTTCAGGCTTGACAGATGACGGGAGACTCCTCCTCCCACTGACGAGAACTCCAGCCCACACTTTGCCTCCAACTCAATCACGGAGGACTCGGCCCTTCATCCTGGCATCAAAGTCTGTTTGATCAGCTTTTCATCCATTTTCCGAAAATGTGGGATTTAGGGATGTTCTGAATCTTGCAGGACTAGAAGTGCGGCGCCCTGACAATATATTGGGGTAGCCCCCAACCTGCCATCGGGTGGATGCCTTGCTCAGTGCCAGCCCCTTCCCCCCACCCCCCACCCCTCTGTGGGAGCCTTTAGGAGGGAGTCGGGAGAGGCAGGGGGACCTGTCCTTACTGGGTGGAGATCTAGTGCCCCCTGGAGGTCAGAGAGGATGGGGTAGGAGGGGGGTTGGGGTGATGCAGGATAAGGGGGCCTCTCTGTCCGTCCTGGATCCAGCTGCCCTACTCAGCCTTCCTGACACTAAAGGGGACAGTGCTGGTTAAGTGTTCTGCATCCTGTGTCTTTAATAAGAAGCTTTCTCGTTTGCTGGCAAATCCCAGTTTTACCGAGCATTTTTTCAACCTTTTTCTCCTTTGAGCAAGAATCCTGTTGGGTGGCAGTTCCCTATGTTTTCAGAGAAGACAGCGGGGAATCTGAGAGACTGCCAAGTTCATGAGTCACGATCAAGGAGGGCCACGGGTCCGTTGGTCAAGTGATGGGCAAGGCCAGGGGTACCTGGTCGGGTGCAGGCCTCAGGGCCAGGGAGCCTGGGGGGTCCTGGCAGGCAAGGCTGTGGGTGGCTCTGGACCAGGGCTCAGGGTGAGGAAGGAGGCAGAACAGAGCAGGGAGGACACCAAGGACGAAGCAAGGGTTGCTAAGAGGCAGAATGAAATCAGGGCTCAGAAAGTGCAAAACGCAAAGACCTATAAAGAAAAGCTAATCACCCCCACACTCCCACCCCCCAGTCCCTCTCCCCAAAAGTGTCTACACCCTCAAGCTCCCTGCTGCAACTCTCCTGACTCTGCACACAAAAAAAGCCACAGTCGGGGACCTGGGCCTGTTTGCTTTTACTACAACAGGGCCATCCTTGCTCTTTTTACTGGAATGCGTCTTGCTTGGGGCTGGGCCTGGCAGGTCAGCTAACTCAGGTGGGGATGGCCAGGTAAGGCTAGGGAAGAGCCAGGATCTGCTCCACCCAGCAGCGGGGAAGGACTGGAGGGGGCAGAGGGCGGGGAGCTGAAAGAAGCCAGAGGGAGGAGCTGAGGGTGGGGGCCCCGCCCAGCCCCACTAAGTGACCTTGGGAGGACCAGAGTCCCCACCAGAACATGGAGGCTGTTTCTGGGGGTGAGGGAGGATGCTGGGGAGAAGAAAACTGGCAGAACCACTCCACTCATAAAAAGATGTGTTGTCAGGTACTTTTCTAATGCATAATACCTCCCTCCCTCTGTTTCTCATGGTTGGGGGCGGCAGCTAGTTGCATGCTGGGGAGATTGCTGGGAGGAGGGAGAAGCAATGGGGTTTTTGAGGCAAGGTGAATTTGTGATTCTCTGCTGCTAAGTGGCAACTCTAGCTCACCTCTCCAAACCCCTGAGCGTGACAGCCGAGGAGAGGAAGGACTGCAGCCCACCAATGAGCACCAAGGCTCAGCCTTGCCTCTGCCCTAAGAAAGTCTCACTGAACGGAGCTAAGTTCAGCTGTGTTCCCTTGAAGACAGGTTCAAGCACTAACCCCTCCTCCTGCGAATGTGGCGTTATTTGGAAAAAGGGTCTTTGTAGATATATCTCAAGATGAAGTCATCTTCACCCGGTTTAGGGTGGGTCCTGAATCCAATGGCCGCTGTCCTTCTAAGAACAGAGGGACAGACGAGATCGGGCACATTCGGCGGGGGTATATATATACAATGGAATATTACTCAGCCACCAAAAAAATGAAATCTTGCCATTTGCGACGATGTGGATGGAACTAGAGGGTATTATGCTAAGCGAAATAAGTCAATCAGAGGAAGACAATTATCATATGATCTCACTGATATGTGGAATTTAAGAAACAAAATAGAGGGGGGGGCGCCTGGGTGGCTCAGTCGTTAACCGTCTGCCTTCGGCTCAGGTCATTATCCCGGGGTCCTGGGATCGAGCCCCACATCGGGCTCCCTGCTCGGCGGACAGCCTGCTTCCCCCTCTCCCTCTGCCTGCCGCTCTGTCTACTTGTGCTCTCTATCTCTCTCTGTCAAATAAATAAATAACATCTTTAAAAAAAAAAAAAAGAAACAAAACAGAGGATCTTAGGGGAAGAGAGGAAAATATAAAGCAAGATGAAACCAGAGAGGGAGACAAACCATAAGAGACTCTTCATCAGAGGAAACGAACTGAGGGTTATTGGAGGGGAGGGGGGTAGAGGGACGGGGTAACTGGGGGATGGACATTAAGGAGGGCACGTGATGGAATGGGCACTGGGTATTATATAAGACTGATGAGTCACAGGTCTGTACCTCTGAAACCAATAATACATTATATTAACTAATTGAGTTTAAATTAAAATAAAAAATATATAAAAAGGAAGAGAGGGACTCACAGAGAGGCAGGAAAGATGGCACTGTGAAGATGTGGCAGATGCGGGCGGTGGGGGGGGGGGCGGCAGGAACGGCCTCAGGCCAAGGAACACCTGCAGGCGAGCTGGAAGAGGAGAGGAAGGATTCTTCCCCAGAACCTTCTGTGGCAGCGTGACCCTGCTGACACCTTGAGCCTGGACTCCTAGCCCCCAGAACTGTGAGAGAAAAGGGCGGCTGCTTGTAACCATCCAGCATGGGGGCCTTTGTCATGGTGGCCTCGGGAAACGAATAGGCTAAATCAAGAAACCAGGCAAGCACCAGCAGAAAAAAACTACTTCCCAGGCCACAACAGGAGCAACTCTTTTATGAGCTATGGGTTGTCGGAGGGAAATAAGTAACTTTTTATTGTGAAGCCACATAACCTTACGAAAAGCCTGGCAAACAGAAGCAAGCGCAAACCCGTTATCCCATAATACCCTCGGGACTCTGCAGGCCCCGGTTCCAATCCCTGCTCTGTTATCCTCCTTTTGACTCCACTGGGGGGTAAGTCACTTCTCTGAGCCTCAGTTTATTCATCTGTAAAGTGGGGGTAGTAATCTGCCCTCCCAAATTTGTTAGGGTTAAATGAGGAAACACACTCGAGTCCCCAGCCTGTGCCTGGCCACCCATCAAAGCTTAGTAAGATGCTCCGACTTCTAGTTCCTTCCCCTCTCCGATAAAAAACTCCAAGATGACGAAATATGATTTGTTTAAAAATCCCTAAATTTGGATGTATCACAACTTTCTTCTTTATTTGGAAACAATGATGGTGGGTTTTTTTTCTTTTCTTAACTTTCAAAAATTTATTTTTAAATTCACAGGCAGTAAAATGCACTCTCTTTGGTGTAGTTCTCTGGGTTTTGACAAATGTGTAACCGCGACCACCAACCACTGTCAATATAAACAACGCTCCATCACCCCCTGAAAATTCCCATCTTTGTCCCTTTGTGGTCAGCTCCTCCCCCCAGCCCCTGGCCACCCCTGATCTGTTTTCTTTTTGCCTTTATCCAGTGTCCACAGAAGTGGAACCACAAGGCGCATGGCCTTTCGAGTTTGGATGCTCTCACCGAGCACAATGCTTCTGAGGTCCACCCAAGCTGTTGCGTGGATTCCTTCTTATCATATATGATTCCGACTGAGGAGTCGGTGAGGAGACTGTGTGGACCACTATGGTTGGCTTGTCCCTTTGCCAGGAGAAGGATGGGGGCTGTCCTCAGATTCTGGCAATGATGAACAGAGCTGCTATAAACATCCACATCTGGGTTTCTGTGTGACCACAGGTTTTCATTTCTCTTGTGTAAACACCTGGGTCCCAACCAGGTTTTGAATGACCTCCACATTGGCCTTGCTAAAAGGTTTGGTTGGGGCGAACACCACCTCGTTGGCTCCGGGTCCCTGTCAGCAGCGTGAGGATGACAAAGGTCAATCACTGAGGAGTGAAAGAATGTTCGTGGTCACTTCAGCCTCCTCCCATTCTGTGCCTTTTCCCTCTGAATGTCAAATCGTTTTGGTTTCATTTCATTTCCACTGATGTGAAGAAGTGCCCAGGAGCAGTGAAAGGATGCAAAAGTGGATCAAAACAGCCCAGAAAAGGGTTCATGGTCCCCAAGCAGGATGGTCCAATCTCAAGTAACTGGTAATCAATCTTAAAAGCCAAAAAGTCTTTAAAAAAAAATCATCCTATCCTGATTTTTTTTATCATAAAACATTATATGTACTTCCATCCCACCCTGAACATGACAGCAGAGGGACCCTCTAACGGTGAAGAGGCCGTGCCCCCAGTCGGATGAGGGCACGTCACCATGACGGCAGTGGGCCCGGGTTGGGCTGACTGCGCAGAGCTCCCGGACGACGACACTTGGTCTGCTGGACTCACTCCAAAACTGCAGCTTGGAAGCCACAGCCGTCTACACAATCGCCCTGAGCCCCGATTCTGCCCAAACCCGGCGTGGCCTGGCTCAAGGTGGGGGCATCTGGCCTCCCTGACTTGTCTGTCTCCACAGCTCTGGCCATTTTTCAAACCATCCTTATTGTTAGAAGAGTCACAGAAACCGAATTAGTCTGGATTCTCCAGAGAAACAGAACCAATGGGGGTGGGGTGTGGTGGGGGGTGTGTGTGTGTGTGTGTGTGTGTGTGTGTGTGTGTGTCTGAAGAGATGTATTATAAAAAATTGGCCCACGTGACTACGGAAGCTGAGAAGTCCTGAGACCTGCAGCCATCAAGCTGGGGACCCAGGAGAGCTGATGGTGAAAGTTCCAGCCTGAATCTTAGTCCGAAGGCAGGAGAAAACCAATGTCCCAACTTGAAGATGGGCAGAGAGAGCAAATCCCCCCCTTCCTTTGCCTTTTTGTTCTATTCAGGCCTTTGAGAGATTGGAGGAGGCCCATCCACATCAAGGAGGGCCATCTGCTTGACTCAAGTCTACTGATTCCCATGTGAGTCTCCCCCAGAAACACCCTCCCAGACGCACCCAGAACCATGTTTGACCAAATATCTGAGCCCCCCCCCCCCCCCCCCCGGCTAGTCAAGTTACATGTAAAATGAACTATCACAGAAACCGGGGGACCCCTACCTGCCCAGTCGGCTCATCGGTGGGGCAGCCCTCCCGAGCAGTGCGTAACCAGGTGCTGCTTCCTCAGGCCTGGCTGTTGGCAGGGTGCCCGGGGCTGCCCGCAGGACAGCAGGCCGAGGCGGGGAGGAGGGTAGTAATCAGCCAGGGACCGGCTCTTGTCAGCAGAAACTCTGCAGCCAGCCCCGTCTACTCAGGGAATACACATGAGCCTCACAGGGCTATTCATCAGGGTCCTGCGGAGGCCTTCTTGGCCAGGAAGCCCTGCCTCCTCCTAGTCTTGGTGCTCCTGGGCCTGGAAACGGAGTCTGCCATCCTTGCTCCTCGATGCTGCTTCTGGACCCTTCTCCACCCTCCCCACAAAGCAGACCTCTGAACCTCCTGTTGCCAGACCTTCTTACCGGCCACCTCTCCTTGCCTCAGTCACCCACAGATCTCCAGACCACCTACTCTCAATCCTTGAAGATCTTCGTGCTGGGCCACCTGTCCCCTTGCACCTGCGTGCTTCTAGGCGGTTCCAGCATCCACGCAGATGGTCTTTTGACCTCAGTCCTTCACCTCCTCTCCTCCAGTGGCTTGTTCCTCCTCATAGCTCAGCAACTGGTTCCTGAGGGCACACACTGGGCCTGGCAAGTGTGCCCAGATCCTTCAGATCCCCAATTTCCAGCCCTTTCAGGCCACCACCTCCTACTACCCATTTCTTGCTTCCAGATTCCTGCCTCCCGACAGTCCTTGACCTCCTCAGCCCCTGTGAACCATGGCCCTCTGGCGCTCTCCCTGGATCCTCACTGCTGGACCCCTCTCCCACCCTCATCCCACTGCTGGGGGCTCGGGGGGGAACCCCGCCTCTGCTTAGGTCCCACCTTCTGCCCTACGCTCCTGAAAGTGGCTGGGGACACACACATTCCCGCTGACCAGTCTCATTCACAGTCAAAAGTGCTCACCTGGATGGGCCCCCAGGCCACCTTCCTGTAACCCACTGCCACCTGGCCCAGTCCCTGCCCTGCTCCTTGGAGGATATTCCCACCTGCCCCAGCGTGCTTCCATTTCACTGAAGAAAAGGGGAGCCCATCAGCCAAGAGCTCCCTCAGGCTCTCCTGACTACATCCCTCTGTTTGTTCAGATGAGCCTTGGCACCATCTCTCACACCCCCAGTCACCTTTACCTGCAGAATGTCACCAGGATACAGCCCCTTGGTGCCCCTGCCTCCCACCTCCTGCAAGGCTCCCTGTCTCTGCCTCTGTGTCCTTCCCCGGCCTGTGCTCGACATAGCAGCCAGAGGGATGGAGTTCAACACAAGCCGGGTGACATCGCATCATATCCACAAACACTTACGATGGCTTCTCCTCTCCTCCCCTCCCCTCCCCTCTCTTCTCTCTTCTCCTCTCCTCTCCTCTCCTCTCCTCTCTTCCCTTCCCTTCTCTCTCTCTCTCTCTCTCTCTCTCTCAGGGTCAAAGCTCCCTTGGGCTTTGCCAATGCCCTGCCAATGCCCCAATCAGGTTACCTTCTGCCCAATCTCCACCCCTTCTCTCTTGGGCTCACCTACCTGCCAGCCTCCTTCCTGGCTCACCAACCACCTGCTCCCATTTGAGCCTTGCTGTTCCTCCTCTGGAGCCCTGCCCCACCCTCAGACCCATGAGTGTCCCTCCTGTCACCGTCTGCCCAGCTCGTATAAAATGTTACTCTCCTAGGGAGGCCTTTGCTGGCCACCCCACCTAAAATGCATCCCTCCCTAAACCCAGCATCTCCCTCCCTGAACTGGGTTCCTCCTGGCACTTAGTGCCCTTTTTAAAAATTTTATTTACCGGGACACCTGGGTGACTCAGTCAGTCAAGCATCCGCCTTCAGCTCAGGTCATGATCCCGGGGTCTTGGGATCGAGCCCTGCATCAGGCTCCCTGCTTGGCGGGGAGCCTGCTTCTCCCTCTGCCTCTGCCCCTCCCCGCTGCTCGTGTTCTCTCTCTCTCAAATAAATAAAATTTAAAAATTTTTTATTTACCTTGTTTTGGGTCCACCTCCCTGTACAGTAATGGAAGCCCCGTGAGAGCAGGGCGTTTTCGGTTATTCACTGTTGACCCCCAGTCTACAGCAGTGCCTGGCACCTCCATCTGGGTCCAGATCCGAGCCCTTCTTGCTGACTCCAGCCCGGTGCTTCAGCAAACAGCCCCGCTCCTGCACCATTTCCCTCTTGCTACAGGCTCCTTCCCAGCAGTGTGCAAACACACTGTCATTTCTCCCTTCTTACAAAACCACCACCACAAACCCCACAAAAGCCTCTCTTGGCCCAGCTTCACTTTCCAAGAAGTGTGCCAGTTCTCTGATCTAGAAAATTCCTTCGAAGAATGTCTGCATTGTCTGTATCACTCCCCTTCCCCCTACTCCCTCCAGATCTCTCTCTGATGGGCTGTCATTCCCTCCTCTCTCTGAAATGCCCTCAGCGAGGCCCAGTGATCTTGGTGCTGTAATCCCGCAACCCAGTCCCAGGCCACAGCCCCTTGGCACGGGATCTCCTCCCGCCCGGTTTCCCCTCTCCTGCTGGCTGCTCCTCATCACCCCAACCCCCAAATGGGGGCAAGTCCAAGGCTGACCTCAAACCTCCTCTCTGCCCACACTCACGCCCACTGGAGGGCTTGGACTCTCAGCCTTAGCCCTCTGGCCAGGATCTTGCCCTGACTCCAGACTTGAACGCCCAGCGTCCTACTCAAAACCTCCACTTGGGGTCCAGTGGGCTCCTCTGACCTTCCACTGCCAAGCCCATTGTCATGCCCCTCCCCCACCAACTCTCCTCCCCCCCCCCCCCCCTCCCCAGCAAAGGACGAGGTCTTCCTTCCCGCCAGGCCAAACACTTTGGGGTCTCAGCCTCACACTTTCCTCCACAGCTTCTGGCCACACCACCGTCCTCACCGGGTTGGAACACACCAGACATATCCTTGCACTGGCTGTTCTCCATTTCTGGAATGCTCTCTCCCCCCCACCCCCACCTATAGGTACACAGTTTGTTCCTACAAGCCCCATCGATGCATTTCCTCCTTGGCAGGCTGTCACTGTCTCTCACACTTTATGAATGATTGACTGATTAGTGGATTGATTGACTTTCTCCCCCTACTAGAAAGTGCCAGAACGCCATCTCTTTTGTTCACCACCGGAACAGTATCTAGTACATAATAAGTTCTCACAAAGATGTACTGGATGAGAAGAAATGACTGCAATTGTACTTGAGGATTTAATGTAAATGACTGAAAAGTTTAAACGCCAGGCATCTCTGCAGGGCACATGGAAAGAGCAGAGTTTTATCTTTTCAGATTAACTCAGAAATAAGTGTTCTCTAGAAAACACCATCCAGCTGCGACTCTCCGCATCCTCGGTGGGGAAGGTGGGGACCAATGGTTCTGATGGAAATCTAGAACCGGACATAAATCACAGAAAAGTCGAGACTTGAGTGGGTGCTCCACCGTGTCAGGTACTTTGAGATACGTGATCTGGGTCAAAATTCCAAGATGCTTTTATTCAAGTGGCCGGTTCACACCGCAGAACCAGTACCTAGAGCATCTGCGTGATCCTTGCTGATACTCCCCTGGAGCCAGGCTGCAGGTCAGACCCAGCTCCGCCACCTCCTGGCTCTAGAACACTTTGTAAATTGCCTACACTGTCCGTGCCTCATTTTTCTCATCTGTAAAGTGGGGACAGTAATACTTCCCTCACGAGGCTGTTGTGGTTGTTAAAGAGCTAAAGCATAGGTAGGAGGCACCTTCTAAAAGGCTCTCAGCAAACCCCCCTCTTCCCCCATCACAGCCTCGTGTAATCCTTTCCCTCGTGTAGGGGCTGGATTTACTGCCTGCTTCTGACCAACAGAACGTGGCAGAAGTGATGGGGTGTTACTGCTGAGGTCAGGCTCTAAACGAGTGACTTGCTCACCCTCTCTCCCTCCCCTCCTCCCCTCCCTCCCCCTCCCCCACTCACTTGCTTACTCTGATTTTTATTGTGAGCTGCTCTAAGGAGAGGAAGAAGCAAGAAACTGAGGACAGCCTCCAGCCACCCGCCTGCCAGGAACTGAATCCTGCCAACAACCACATGAATGAGCTCGGCCATGGGTCCTTCCCCAGCCAAGCCTAGAGATGACCATGGCCTTGGCGACATTTTGATGACAGCCTCATGGGACACCTGGAGCCAGAAGACCCACCTAAACTGTGCCCAGACTACTGACCCACAGAAACCAGGAGATAATAAATGTCTGTTGCTTTAAGCTAAGATTTTGGGTTTTTATTTGTTACACAGCAAGAGGTAACTAATACAGCATAGAAAATGCTCAGCATGGGGCAAGTGGCTGGCTCAGTTGGAAGAGTGTGCGACTTTTGATTTCGGGGTTGTGAGTTTGAGACCCATGTTGGCTGCAGAGATTACATAAAAAAAATCTTGGGGCACCTGGGTGGGTCAGTCAGTTAAACATCTGACTCTTGATCTCAGCTCAGGGTAGTGAGTTCAAGCCCCATGTCGGGCTTCACACTGGGTGTGGAGCCTACTTAAAAAAAAAATACATAAATAAAAAATAAAAATCTTTAAAAAAAATAAAAAATAAATAAAATGCCCAGTACAATGCCTGGCTCAGGGCACACATTCAATAAATGACAAGTAATGACCATTCTGTGTATACAAGGGGAATTTAAAATACATAGAATATAAACCTAGTCACCAGGCTCTTGACATGGCCATTTAACAATGAACCCATGTCCTTTGCCACTTTATAAAGCCATAAAACAGGTGCATTGAGTCTAGAGGAGAAAAATGTATATTGTATGCCACTGTTTAAGAAGGAGAAGTGGTCCAAGTATATAAAGGTATTTGTTTATATTAAACAAAGAAAGAAAAACCTAAAAGCCAAGATCACACGGAGGGGGAGAGAGTGAACAGTGTAGAGAGAATACGGGTAGAGCTAGACTTCTCTAAAGACACCCTGTTTTGTAGTTTTGACTCTGGGACCATGTAAACGCTTTATTCAATTATAAACCAAAATTAAATTGAAATGAAAATAATCCCCTAAAAAACAGAAGCAAAATGAAACAAATAGATGTAACTGTATATAAAAGTTGGTGGCTCAACCACCCAGATGGGAACTATTTCAAGAGTAAGTAATTTTACCATACATCCCAGAATGAGATACCCTAAATATTTTTTTTAAAGAGCAAATAAATGGGGGTGCCTGGCTGGCTCAGTTGGAAGAGCATGCAACTCTTGATCTCCGGGTTGTGAGTTCAAGCCCCACATTGGATGTAGAGATTACTAAAACTAAATAAACTTAAAAATAAATTAAATAAATAAAAATTTAAAAATAAAAAGAGCAGGGATGCCTGGGTGGTTCAGTCGGTTAAGCGTCTGCCTTCAGCTCAGGGCACGATCCCAGAGTCTTGGGATCGAGTCCCGCATTGGGCTCCCTGCTCAGCAGGGAGCCTGCTTCTCCCTCTGCCTGCCACTCCCCCTGCTTGTGCGCACTCTCTCTCTGACAAATAAATAAATAAAATCTAAAAGATAAATAAATAAAAAGAGCAAATAAATCTTAAGTTATTTTCAGTAGTTATATTGCTAGCAATAAAATTGGTAGTTTTCCAAAATATATAATATAAATTAATATATGCTATAACACATATTATATAATATATATTACATATAATTATACATATGGATAAAACAAGTAATATGTTAATGTTCTCAGGAACCAAGATTTTCAGCCTAAGAGAAAAAAGAAACAGAAATCAAAGAAGATAAGTAAAAACCCTATAATCCTAAATTTAAGCTAAAAATATGAACATAAACTCATTGTGCATTTTCTATTTATTTCAAAAAATATTTTATTTCTTTTTAAAAATTAAATTTGATTAACATATAGTGTATTATTATTAGTTTCAGAGGTAGAATTTAGTGATTCATCAGTTGCATATAACACCCAGTGCTCATTACATCAAGTGCCCTCTTTAATGGCCAATTACCCCATCCCTCCACCCACCTCCCAAAAATATTTTTTTAACTAATGTCTACACACAACGTGGGGTTCAAACTCACAACCCCAAGATCAAGAGTTACATGCTCTGCTGACTGAGCCAGCCAGGTGCCCCACATTTTCTCTTTAAAATGAAAAGTATTGGGGTGCCTCGGTGGCTCAGATGGTTAAGCGTCTGCCTTCGGCTCCGGTCATGATCCCGGGGTCCTGGGATCGAGCCCTGCATTGGGCTCCCTGCTGGGCGGAGAGCCTGCTTCTCCCTCTCCCTCTGCCTCTCTCCCTGCTCATGCTTTCTCTCTCTCTCTCTTTCTGTATCTCTGTGTCTCAAATGAATAAATAAAATCTTTAAAAAAAATAAAAATAAAATAAAAAAATAAAATAAAAAGTATTTCCCAGCTCTATCCACTAAAGACACTTAAAAACTAATAACCAACCAGTAGCAAAGCACTTGACTCCCAGACTGTGGTCTCTAAACACCATTTTTGGGGCACCTGGGTGGCTCAGTTGGTTAAGCATCTGCCTTCGGCTCAGGTCATGATTCCAGGGTCCTGGGATTGAGCCCCACATCGGGGTCCTGGATCAGCGGGGAGTCTGCTCCTCCCTTTCCCACTCCCCCTGCTTGTGTGCTCTCTCTCTCTCTCTCCCTCTGTCAAATAAGTAAATAAAATCTTTAAAAAAAAAAATAATAAACACCATTTTCCACTAAAAGGAGCTAGGGCTTCTTGGTTGATTCCAAGTCTGGGCAAAAAGGACAGGATGAGTCTGGAATATCTGGTCATGCAAGCAAGAAAGCTCTCATAGACTAATGTAGCTCTTCCTCTTTCCTTCCCTGCTTTAGAAAATACTCATTGGTTTTTTTCCCTTTTTTGTCCATAAAAAAGCCACTAGGCAGATGTGAACAAGTTAGGCTGTCGGGAGCAGGTAGACCCTAATGGAGTTGAGGGGCGGCGGTGTCAAGTCCCACACTCAGGTGAATGGCAGCCCACAAAGTCTGGAGGTAAATGTCAAACAGAGGAATTGAAATAACAGAAGCCCAGTTTCTGTCTGTCGGAAAAGGGAGATACAAATATGGGAAGGGGAGAAGCTAGAATAGCTTTAGTTCTCCTGGACTGGAATTGTCAGTAATGCTGAGACTCATGTTTTTTTTAATAGATAGGAGGGGAGAAATGGAGGAACTATTGTAAGGTGCTTATACTTTCCACCAAGCAGTATATTCTCACTTAAAGGTAGACTATGATTTCTTTCTTGTTTATTTATTTTTTTAGTAATCTCTACACCAATCATGGGGCTCGAACTCATGACCCTGAGACCAAGAGTCGCACACTCCTCTGACTGAGCCACCCAGGTGCCCCAAAGTAGATTGATTAATTGAAGTTGTATTATAAACCCTAAAGCAACCATTACAATAATAAAAGTTATAATAAGCCAACAAATGAGATCTAATAGAATCATTAAAATATTCAATTAGGCCAAAAGAAGACAGAAAAGAGAAAAAGGGAAACAAAAACCAGTAAGACAAATAGAAAATTAATAGCAAAATGTTAGATTTAAACCTAACCATAGGGGTGCCTGGGTGGCTCGGTGGTTTAAGTGTCTGCCTTCGGCTCAGGTCATGATCCCAGGGTCCTGGGAGGGAGCCCCATGTCAGGCTCCTTGCTCAGCGGGGAGCCTGCTTCTCCCTATCCCTCTGCCCCCTACTCATGCTCTCTCTCTCTCACTCTCTATCTCAAATAAATAAATAAAAATTCTTTAAAATTAAAAAAAAAATGTAACCATAACAATGGCCATGTTAAATATAAATGGTTTAAATATCCAAATTTAAAGGCAGAGATTGTCAGACTGAATAAAAAAGAAAGATTCAGCTGTATGCTGTCTATAAGAAACACACTTCAGAGGTGCCTGGGTGGCTCCGTCAGTTGGGTATGTGACTCTTGATTTCCGCTCAGGTCATGATCTCAGGATTGTGAGATCAAGCCCTGGATCGGGCTCTGGGCTGGGTGTGGAGCCTGCTTAAGATTTTCTCTCTCTCCTTCTCCCTGTGCCCCCCGACCCCACTTGCATATGCACACGCACTCCAAAAACACACACACACTTCAAATATAAAGACACAAATAGATTAAAAGTAAAAGAATGGAAAAAGATAAACTGTGCTATCACTAATCAAAATAAAAAGCTGGGCTGACTGTATTAATATCAGACCAAGTAGATCTTAGAGCAAAAGATATTACCAATGATAAAAAAGGTATATAATAATGATAAAGGGGCCGATTCATCAAGAGAACATAACAATTCTAAATGGTTATGCACATAATAACAGCTTCAAAATGCTTAAAGCAAAACCTGATAGATCTACAAAGAGAAATACACAAGTTGACAATTATAGTGGAAGATTTCAGTATCCTTCTTTCAATAATTGATAAGCAAGATTTGACATTATCAACCAACTCAACCTAATTGATATTTATAAAAACTTTACCCAACAACACCACAACGTACATCCTCTCAAATTCACACAGAACATTTACCAAGATAGACAATATTCTGGGCCATTAAACAAGTTTCAGTACAAAAGGATTCAAGTCATACAGAGCATTCTCTCTAACCACAATGAATTAAATTAGAAATTGATAACAGAAAGATGTCTGAAAATTAAATAGCACACTTCTAGATAACCCAAGGGTCAAAAAAGAAGTCAAAGGGAATTTTGAAAGTATTTTGAACTGACTGAAAAGGAAAACATGACATACCAAAATTTGTGGGAGTATTAGCTATTGATTTTTTGTGGATGCTCTTTATCAAATTATCCCTCTGATTCCCAGTTTGCTGAGAGTTTGGGGTTATTTTAAATCATGAAAGGGTGTTAGATTTTGTCAAATGCTTTTTCTGTATTAATTGATATGATCATATGCTTTTTCTTCTTTAGCCTGTTGATCTGGTGAGTTACATTAATTGATTTTTGAATATCGACAGCCTCGCACACATAGACTGTGACCCACTTGGTTGTGGTATGTAATTATTTTTTATGTATTGCTGAATTTGACTTGTTAGCATTTTGTTGAGGATCTCTCTAAGTTCATGAGAAATATTGGTCTGTAGTTTTTTCATGCTTTTTCTGATTTTGATATCAGGGTAATACTGGCCTTATAAAATAAGTTGAGAAGTATTCTTTCCTCTCCTATTTTCAGGAAGAAATTGTGTAATATCGGTGTCAATTTTTCATGAAATTTTGGTTTAATTCTCTTTGAACCCACCCTGGACATAGACTTTTTAAAAAAGATTTTATTTATTTATTTGAAAAAGAGAACACGAACGGGGGGAGGGGCAGAGGGAGAAGCAGACTCCACACTGAGCAGGGAGCCCGAAGTGGGGCTCAATCCAAGGTCCCTGGGACCATGACCTGAGCCAAAGGCAGACACTTAATCGAATGAGCCACCCAGGTGCCCCCATAGACATTTTTTTTAAGTTTATTTTTTTAGTAATCTCTACACCCAACATGGTGCTCAAACTCATGACGTCAGATCAAGAGTCACATGTTCTTCCAACTAAGCCAGCCAGGCAACTCTGTAGACATTTTTTTATGGGAGACCTAAAATTATGAATTCAGTTTCCATAACAGTTATAGGATTTTTCAGATTACGTATCTCATCTTGGTTGAGTTTTGGTGGCCTGTGACTTTTTTTTTTTTTTAAAGATTTTATTTATTTATTTGACAGAGAGAGACACAGCGAGAGGGGAACACAAGCAGGGGGAGGGGGAGAGGGAGAAGCAGGCTTCCCACGGAGCAGGGAGCCCGATGCGGGGCTCGATCCCAGGACCCTGAGATCATGACCTGAGCTGAAGGCAGACGCTTAACGACTGAGCCACCCAGGCGCCCCGGTGGCCTGTGATTTTAAGGAGTTGGTTCATTCCATTTAAATGATCAACTTAGGAGTGTAAAGTTGTTCATAGTATTCTTTTATTACCAAGTTTTAATGGCTGTAGGATCTGTAGTGATACTCGTTTCTTTTCCTTTTTTTTTTTTTTTGAGAGAGAGAAAGTGAGTGAGAGAGCATGAGCGGGGTTGGGGCAGAGGGAGAGGCACACACGCTCAATCCCAGGACCCTGGGATCATGACCTGGGCCGAAAACAGACACTTGGCCAACTGAGCCACCCAGGCACCCTGATACTCCTTGTTTCATTCCTGATATTGGTGATTTGTGTTTTCTCTCTTTTCACATTGTCAGTCATTCTGGAGGTTTATAAAATTTTATTCATTTTTTTTCAAAGAACTGATTTTTGTTTCATTGATTTGCTGTCTTGTTTTCCCATTTTCAATTTCATTGATTTCTACTCTTTATCATTCCTTCCTACTGCTTGCTTTGGATTTCTTTTATTCTTTTTTTTTTTTAATCTAGTTCTTTGCAGTAGGAATTTAGGTTATTGATTTGAGACTCTCCTCTTTTCAAAGGTAAGCACTTTGTGCTATATATTTCCCTCCCAGCTCTACTTTACCTGCATCCCACAAATTGCTGTATATTTTCATTTTCAGTACTATGTACTGAAGTGGTACCAAGATATGTCTGGAGGAGACAAAGACAGCTATCTACCAAACGTCCACGTTCCAACCCTCAACAGCACAGAGGTGTTGCCAGGAAGTGGCTGTCTGGCCATGTTTCCAAGTTGGGCTTGCCCTTGGTGAAGCAAGATCAACAGTTCTTGCCAGTGGAGTATGAGAAGCACTGCATGTTTCTTCCAAACCAATGCAGTGAAGAAATAAATATTCTTTGTCCACCCTCTCTCTTTCCGCTGATGGAGGCAAGCAGTGATGACAAAGCCTTCGGGGGTGGAGCCAAAAGATGGAAAGAATATAGGTCCCTGAATTACTGTGTCTTGGAGAAAAGCCTCCCATCATATTGGTCTGTTAAATGGGTGAGACACATGCCTTTTGAATTAAGCCATTAAGAGTTTGGAATGTATGTGGGCGCCTGGGTGGCTCAGTTGGTTAAGCGACTGCCTTCGGCTCAGGTCATGATCCTGGAGTCCCTGGATCGAGTCCCGCATTGGGCTCCCTGCTCGGCAGGGAGTCTGCTTCTCCCTCTGACCCTCCCCCCCCCACTCATGTGCTTGCTCTCTCTCATTCTCTCTCTCTCAAATAAATAAATAAAAATCTTTAAAAAAAAAAAGAGTTTGGAACGTACGTGTTAACAGCAGCTAGTATGTCTTTGCCATTAACCTCAAAAATCAGCCAGTGTACCTTGAAAGATGCCTGCTAATCATACATTATGGACACAGCATCCGTGAACATACTTGAACTTACTGATTTTATACAGAAGCCATTCTTGGGTATTAAAGGCCTTCAGTTTATTGCCTTGTTATATCTACTATACTGAGAACATTATTAAAAAAAAAGAGAGAAGAGAGGAGGAGGAGGAGGAGGAGGAGATGATGATGATGATGATGATGATGATTTTGGACATGAGGCCTGATCAGAACTCCCAGTTCAAAAGCACCGGGGAGTGATGTGGAGAAGCGCACCTCCTGAGCTCTCATCTCTGACAATGCCTACTGGACCTCTGCTATCTCCCCACTGATGTCTGCTGAAGACAAACATCTGGAGAAAGGAGAATCCCTGAACTGTCTCACCAGATTGTTTCTGTTTCCTACCTCCCCACGATGGGCATGCAGACGCCCTGGGAAGGAGCTGGTGCTCCTCGGCACTGAGCCTCGTTCTCTGGTCTTTACGCTTCATTTTTGTATATCAGAGAGGACCGGGTCCAGAACCGTATACAAAACGCAACCCCAAACTGCCTCTCTGTCCTGCCTGCGATTAAAACAACCTGCTCTCTTCTTAGATCGCTTTTGTATCACTTGCTGTATCTGTCTCATTGAGATCGCTTTTGTATCACTTGCTGTATCTGTCTCATTGGCCTCCTCTTTTTTTGCCAAAGGTATTATATTTAAAATAGAAAGCTGAAGTGGTTATATTTTTTAAAGAGAAATATCTTTCCTCCCAGGCCAAACGGGGGTGCTTTCCCCCATCTTTTCTCTCTGCACTTCCTCTCACATGAAAGCTACTGAATTTGAGCTCTATTAACTCCTCTCTGGTTTATGAGCTCTGATTTATAGGACAAATTACCTGTGTAGCGCTCAGGAAGGAACTGGTCTGTCGGAGAACACTGGAGTTTGATTTCGCCGCCCTGCCCCCATGCCCGTTTATTCATTCATGGCATGGAGAGATCCAGAGGGCCAGAGCAATTTCATCAGCCCTCGGAATTCACGTACTGTGAGCCTCCTCTCCCCAGACCAAACCGTGGCCATAGACATCATGTGGCTTCCTTTGATGATAAGGTCAGAGGAAACGAGTGCACCGGGAGAAGGCTGTAGGAGAGCTAGAGCTCTGAGTTCCAGTATAAAACCTGAGCAGGGCTAGTCTTCTTGCCTGGGGGCTGGATCAGAGAGGAGGGGCAAGCAGCAAGAGCGGGGTTCACCTCCCGAGGGGACTCCCCTGGATGCCTGAACCGTTCCCTGACTCCCAGCACCGGTCTGTGCCCTCAGCCATCTGTACCACGGGGGGTGAGGGGGGTGAGGCCTGCAGCCGGCTCCCCCCGCCCCACCTGCCTCGCCAGGCTCTGGGGCTCCCCTGGTTCATTTTCTGATAGAGCTGTCAGTTTTTATTGCTGATAGGAGAAATCGTTTTCTCTCTTAGCTGAATGTTAATTGGCCTTTCCCTTCTCTCATTCAGTTAGTACTCACCGTCCCCTAGTCCCCAACCCCAAGTAGAGGAGCATTCCAGAAAGACAAGGAAGGTGGTTCTTTTGAAACTGCTAAACCAGGGGTTTAGACGAAGCTGAACAGGAGTGCACAGAGGGAGTTTTACCCACGCGCTCCGTAATTCCCCAGGAGCTCTGCCCATCACGGGCTACAGCTTCTACGTGCTGGGGAGTCCTCGGATTACATAGGCAGATCTGTGAAGCCTGCTGGGTCTAGGCGAAGCCTCAACTGAGCATGTTTGAGGTGCCAGGCACCAAGACGGTCCTAGAGAGGCAGACTGACTAGGTAGACCCAGGAGACAAACTGATACACTGGAGCCATCAGTTTGATGTGACCAGAGCCGTGGCAGAGGTAAGCCCAGGTACCAGAGACTCACAGAGGGTCAGAGAGCCACCCTGGAGAAAGCCAAGCCGCAGACCCACCATACAGATTAACCAGGGTTCAGCGGGAGGGGTGTCCCACGGGGAGGGGACAGTCTATGCAAAGTCATGGGTGCATGGAACAGCGGGGCACACAAGAGGAGCGGTGGGGAGCCTGGTTTGGCCTAAGGTTAAGGTCATGTGGGGGACCAGGTCACAACAGGGCTCGGGTGCCCAAGCAGGTTTTTCCCCCCCCATATAATTTCATGCACTTAAAAAATAAATAGCCTTATTGAGGTTTAACTTCTATACCATTAAGTTCACCAGCTAGGGGCGCCTGCGGGGCTCAGTTTGTTAAGTATCTGCCTTCAGCTCAGGTCATAATCTCAGGGTCCTGAGATCAAGCCCCACACTGAGCCCTGCATTGGGCTCCCTACTCGGCAGGGAGCCTGCTTCTCCCTCTGCCCCTCCCCCCTGCTCATGCTCTCTCTCTCTCTTTCTCAATAAAGTCTTTAAAAAAAAATTCCTCAGCTTACAATGTACAATTCTTTTTTTTTTTTTAGAATTTTTTTTTTAACTTATTCATTTGAGACAAAGAGATACAGAGAGAGAGAGAGAGTAGGAGCAGTGGGGAGAGGCAGAGGGAGAGGGAGAAGCAGACTCCCCGCCAAGCGGGGAGCCCGATGCGGGGCTCGATCCCAGGACCTGGAGATCATGACCTGAGCCAAAGGCAGACGCTTAACGACTGAGCCACCCAGGTGCCCCACAATGTACAATTCAATGGTTTTTAGCATATTTACAGATTTGGGCACCTATCACTATAATCTAATTTTACACCATTTTCATCAGCCCCAAAAGGAAACCTTCTGAGCAGGGTTTTGGACAGGGGCCTGGCCCAGCCAAATTATCCCTCCCATGAGCTTGGCAGCAGTGCAGAGAGGAGTTCGAAGCGGCAAGCCTGGCCCCCTTCATGGAGCCTAGAACATAAGTGATGAGCACAGCAGCAACTATGTGCAAGGGTCCAAGATTTGTGGCAGCCGGGGTGGGGGGGAGGGGGGGATTCAGTCCATCTCCTGGATTCTTATTTCTTGACAGGAAGAGAAGTGGGTTATGAACACTCAGGCCATTTTTGCTGGCTGGCTATTTAGTGGCAGCGATACAAATCAGTATTAGAGATAAATGTTGCCTATTTACAAAGAAAAATGGACCAAGAGGCCATATCGCAGCAAAATCCAGAATTCTGAAGTTTCTGCTACATGGGAACGGCATGGAGCTCTAGCCATATGGTTCAAGCAGCAAACCCCACAGCTGGTCTGTACCAGTGAAAGGGCAGGGCCTCTGTCCTCAAAGGCCCTGTAGGGTGACCAAAGTGCAGTCATCGTGAACCAGGGCGGTGACCAGGTGCCTCCGGGTAGCACAGCTGGCCCATTCAAACCCGAAGTCCTTAGTAAGGCAGGACCAGGGAGAATGGGGGCCTCCATGCTGTGGCTTTGGGGGCAGTGGGTCTGATCTTAGCATCGTGCTATGATAATTGTATCTTTTTTTTTTAAAGATTTATTTATTTATTTGAGAGAGAGAGTGTGTGAGTGGGGGGCAGGGTGGGGAGGAACAGAGAACATGGAAAATCTCAAGCAGACTTCCCACTGAGCATGGAGGCTGAAGTGGGGCTCGATTCCACAACCCCGAGATCAGAACCTGAGCTGAAATCAAGAGTCACTCAACCGATTGAGCCACCCAGGCACCCCAGTTATTATTATTTTTTTAATTGCAAGTAAGAAACAAAAACAAAAGCAAATGAAACTAGCTTTCACAATAAAGGGGACTCAGTTCTGAGACAATCTTGACTAGGATCATGTGAAAAAACTCTCCCTACCAAAACAGAAATGCATGATAAAATATAACCACACAAACAGATTGTAAGTGTGTGGGGTGTGATTTGACCCCACAGCTGAATCTGGGAGGGATGTCAGAGAGGGGTGGAAGGATATCAGAGCCAGTAATCCAGGGCCTTCAGCTTTGGCCTCCACGTTGAGATGAAAGTAGAGATCAAAAGTAAGATCACCAGCTGACAGGACATAGGGAGTTGAAGCTGTGACTCTGGGAAGCCAGGCTTCTTAGAGATCCTCTAAGGGCTGATCGCTCAGTGAAAAGGTGGGCTAGGAAAACTCCATCACCAGGCACAAGGAAGCTTGTCTACCACAGCATGGGCAAGAGCAGCGGGGTCTTCAGAAAGGATCCTCTGAAAACTGCAAACTGCCTGTCTGTATTTTGAGTGGGGTGGAGGTCCAAATTTATATTGCATGCATGGTCTGGAATGCATATGTCAAGAGAAAAAAAATTGATCTCAAGCTGGTGATAATCCTAGACCACCTGGTAAAGCAGATGCAAAATGGCTTTAGAGAGGCACTCTTACAACTCAGGTAGTCGTCTCCAGTTCCCACAGAAGAAACAAGCCCCTCCAAAGATGAGCTCACATCAAATCCCAGGATGTATGAAGAAAGAGGTCATCTTGAACACACCAGCAGGTGCCGCAAACAGGAGGATTAGAGCCCTAAGACTGAGAGAACAGAACAGCCCACAAAGAAGAGTATGCATGCAAAATGTTTATAATGATTGAAGGCCAAAATGAAAGAGTCAGATGCTTAAGGAGATAACAATACATAATGAAAGCAAGAATGAACAGATCTGTACAACATTTACAGAAGGAATGATGTGGTGCCTGAGATTTGGGAAGCAGTCTGTGTACAACAGGAATAGCTGTGGGTGGACACTTGTTGAGGGTGGAGAATAATAAGTGTATCAGGGCTTTTTATTCTATTGTCTTTAATTTTATATACATTGGAAAATGTTCATAAGGAAGATAAAAAACAAACAAATACAGATCTCCAGATAGAACTTCTAGAAATGCACAATAGACATGAGATGTAAACGTCAAGACAGATCTGATGGCACATGGTACACGAATGAAGAGAGAATTGATGAACTAGCAATATGAAAAAATATCCAGAGTGCAAAGTAGAGAGATAAATATATGAAAAACTTCAAGAGAGATTAAAAGACACAGAGGATAGACCATCCCATTAGAGAGCAATTTGGTATCATCTAGTGACATGCTAGGACCCCCCATTTTACTTCTAGGCAAGTATCCTAAGGAACGTAGGCAGGAGCGCTAGGCCACATGTAAGAATGTTCACAGCAGCACTGTGTGTAATGGCGAAAAGATGGGGATGAACTAAATGTCCTTCAGTGGCAGAGAAGATCCATCAGTTGCATTTTATTCATATAACCGACTACTACGGAGCAGTAAAAATAAACTGCAGCTAATGTGTCTACATGGATATATCTCAAAAATGTAAATTGCAAAGGGATACTTCAGAATGATAACTTTTATGTAAAGCTTACAAATATAAAAAGCTACATATTGTTTAGGGGTACAGACTCTTCTAATAAAATGTACTGTTAGGAATAAACGGGATTGTTGCATACAATAATAAAGAACATCAAGAAGACATAAGAAGTCTGAAGTCTTACGCACCCAGCAATGTGTCAAGGATGGTCAGAATTACATGGAGAAGTTGACAAATCCATTGTGCTGGTTTAGATCATCCAAGACACATGCCCAGATGGAGTGAGATACACAAGAGATTTATTGGGGGAAATGTCTGTGGAGGACCATGGGGAGAAGGTGCAGGAGCAGGCTGGAGAGCCTCAGCCCACCCGTGCAGGTCTGACACCAGAGAGAGAAGGTGGAAGCCTCACATTGTAGTGTGACTGAGAAGAAGCTTTGGCCAGGCCGGTGGGTTACCCCCAAGCAAAGACTGGGGCAGAAATGGTCCTGCTCAGCTCTCGTACCCCGTGGTGACTAGCCACTGGCTGGGAGAAGCCCAGGGAGGCGGGAGGTGGGAATGTGGTTTGGGTGTAAGTGCCCCAGCAGGTCTGAAGGTGTCCCGGTTGGAAGCTCGAGGCTGACTATACTCCTGCAGCCGGTTCCTCTAATGGGGAATCTGAGCGGCACCCATCCACGGCTGCCACACATACCGTCACAGTGGAGTATCATAATATACATCAGATACAGCCCTCAGCAACTGATAGATCAGGCAGGCAAAAAGAGAGATATTCTCCTACAGCTTAATGGGCAATAATCAACGTCTATATCCAGGAATTAGGGAAGAGACCTTGCAAAGCACACATGGGACTTTTATAAAAATCACACACGTAGTAGGTCCCAAAGTCATTGCCATCCCATACAAAGAACTGAGAGTTGGCCATGATAAAATAAGATTAGAAATAAATCATAATGCTGGTTTTTGGGGGCGCCTGGGTGGTTCAGTCGGTTAAGCGTCCGTCTTGGGCTCGGGTTGTGAGTCCTGCATCGGGCTCCCTGCTCAGCAGGGAGTCTGCTTCTCCCTCTCCCTCTGCCTACCACTCCTCCTGCTTGAGCTCTGTCACGTAAATAAATAAAAAATAAAACCTTTTTAAGAAAAAAATGGTTTTTTTAAAGTCATAGGTTTTGGAATTTATTTGTTTGTTTAATTTTAAGCCCAATGCAGGGCCTGAACTCACAACCCTGAGATCAAGATCTGAGCTGAGATCAGGAGTCGGACACTTAACCGACTGAGCCACCCAGGCGCCCGTTTTGAAATTTAAATTCATGGATCATCCAATATAAGGGTCAAAAAATGTGATAGGGGAAATCAGAAAATATTTAGAACTGAAGGATACTTAGATCACTATGGGCTGAAAGTAGACGGACATCACTAAAAGAGCATACAGAGGGAGACTGATAGCCTGACGCACACATTAGGGAAGAAGAAATGTTCAAAATGAATGAGCTATGCGTCCAGTTCTGGAAGAAAGAGAAAAGAATAAAACAACAAAAACAAAAGCAGAAGGGAGGAAATAAGACCATGAGAAACAGAAGTTAAAGGAAACAATGAGAGGAAACACAGCTGGATCTTGGAGACGACTGGTAAACCAGGCAGATCTCTGGCAAGAGCGGCTGAGGACATAAAGGACGTAAAGGAGAAGGCACGGGGCATGTCAGGAACGAACAAAAGAACCTAACACAGCTAGTAGATAGCTCACACGTATAGTTGGTCTTTCATACCTCATTCTCTAATGCAGTATTTATTTACAGTTTAGGCTAAAACACAAATTCTTTGTGTATAATAGCAGTGATGGGCTAACACTTATAGAGGACTCCCTGCGAGTCCTCCGCACCTGCTCTGTTCTGTCTGGCCTCCATACCTTTGGTCAGGCTGTTTCCTCAGCTTAAAACACCCTTCTCCTCTTATGTCTCCTTCGGGGTTTGGCTAAAATGCAAGTCCTCTAATTGTTCCTGCCAGTAGCATGCCCATTATCCACTCTGTCCTTCTTTACCAAGAGAAACATAATTTTGTTCAGGATAATAATATGCCCCATTTAAAATGACCACACCTACAATACTATATTCCCAGGCTCCCGTGCATCTCAGGGTGGCATGTGACACAGTTTTGGCCAATGAGATATAAGTAGACATTCGCTAGGCATATTTTTTGAAGATGTTTTATCTATCCACCCATCCATTTGTCCACCCATCTATCTATCCACTCATCCACCAATCCACCCATTGAACTATCCATCCATACATCTATATATCTATCCATCTATCTACCCATCCATCTATCCATCTATCCATCCACCCATCCATCCATCCACCCATCCATCTATCCATCCATACATCCATTTATCCATCCATCCATCTCTTTTTTTGTTTTAAAGATTTTATTTATTTATTTTACAGAGAGAGACGCAGCGAGAGAGGGAACACAAGCAGGGGGAGTGGGAGAGGGAGAAGCAGGCTTCCCACGGAGCAGGGAGCCCGATGCGGGGCTCGATCCCAGGACCCTGGAATCATGACCTGAGCCGAAGGCAGATGCTTAACGACTAAGCCACCCAGGCGACCCCCATCCATCCATTTCTAAGAGCCTATAAAGTGCCAGGCACAATATTTAGGTACTTGACACAGAAAATGAGTGATAGTTGTCCCCTGCCTTCAAGTAACTATACTCTATTTGTGAAGACAGATAAGGAAACAGTATCTATACATTTGTGGTAAGCGCTATGCTAGAGGTAAAAGAGGAATATATTTTTTAATATACTGACCTTTTTTCCTTCTCTTATTCAGCCAAAGGGATCTGTTTGCCTCAGGGAGGATTATGATTTCCACAGGAGGAATGTAACAAGTGAAAAAAAAATGACCTTTTTTGTCTTTTGAGTATTAAGACCAACTTTGTGTGCATGAGACAATAGTCTTGAAACTGAGCTTGTTTCAGAGAAGAAAGGCACTTTCTAAATTCTAAAGGCTTCCCTTTAAGAAATGATAACCGGGTCTAGCGGACTTGGACATGAGCAGGGTACAAGGCCAGAGAATATAGATGATTTGAGGAAGTTCCCATGAGGTAGGAAGAGACAGGAGATCTGACAGGACGGCCCTGGTTCCCTCCTCCTGGTCAGAACAGCAGCGGGAAGGCCCAGTGTGAGTGTGGGACCAGAACTGGGGACTGCCCACGCTGTGGTCTCAAAGGACACTGGTGGGAACCCGAGAACCAGGCAGGACAGCCTGCTCAGTGGGCCCCAGGACAGGCTGCCAGGAACTACCTCAGCCCCACGTCTTAGAGGCAGGAGCCAGGAGCCTGGGCCCCATCTGGGGAAGCAGCAGGAAAAGCAGCCCTGACAGGGAACCTGAACCTGAATGTACTTGAACTACTATCTTGATGCATTTGCGTTAACGCAGGAGTTTCTGAAGCCTGAAAAGACAGCTTTTATTAGCAAGTTCATGGTGTTTTTTTCTTTTGTTTTGTTTTAAAGATTTTATTTATTTATTTGACAGAGAGAGACAGAGCGAGAGAGGGAACACAAGCAGAGGGAGTGGGAGAGGGAGAAGCAGGCTTCCCACTGAGCAGGGAGCCTGATGCAGGGCTCGATCCCAGGACCCCGGGATCATGACCTGAGCCGAAGGCAGACGCCTAACGGCTGAGCCACCCAGGCACCCCAAGTTCATGGTGTTTTAATTTTTTTTCTTTTTCTGCCCTTAGTGAGAGTGGGGACTTGGGAGCAAGACAGAATCAGTTATAGACCATTTCAGTTACATTTCTGTGTACCTCTGCTCACAGCATGAAGATACTTATCCCATGACAGTGGGGTGCACAGGGGGCTAAGGAGCAAGAGGGGCTGGGTGTCAGGGGCCAGCTTCATGGGCGTATAGCCAGGACAGCCAAGCCGGCTCAGAAGAGCCTGTATTTAGAACTTCATGCTCTGTGGTCACTATCTTGAAATTCTTTTTTTTTTTTAAGTTTTAAATTTTTAAAAAATATATTTTATTTATTTATTTGAGAGAGTGAAGGAGCACAAGCCAGGGGAGCAGCAGAGGGAGAGGGAGAAGGAGACTTCCTAACATGGGGCTTGATCCCAGGACCCTGAGATCATGACCTGAGCCGAAGGCAGACACTCAACCGGCTGAGCCACCTAGGCGCCCCACTATCTTGAACTTCTTAATAATTTTACCTTTGAACTGTGTTTTATAAGTGAAGTCTGATGGGACAATGGAAGTGTGGGGGCTTGGGGTCCTGGCTCATAGGCAGTCCCCACCTCCTATGTCCTTTCAGGACTAGATGGTTCTCAGCCACCTGCCGCCTGGCCTCCCCCTCCCCACCCCAGCCTGCTCTGCCCTCAGCCCAGTCATGCTGATGGGGGGCAGGGGCGTAGGGGAGGCTATAGCCCTCTGTTCCCAGCAGAGGCCTCAGGGGGGACACGGTGGCAACTGTCTTTGCCCTGGGCTGCCTGAGCCATGGTGCGCTTGACTCGATGGGCATGCACCTCTGCCCAACCCCTTATCCAGGCACCAAGAAGCATTCCCTTGGGGTTCCTGATCCACTGTGAGCTGGGGTGGCAGGCCCACGGGAAGGAGAGATTGACTTCCAGCCCCCAGCCAGGGCACTGTGGTCCCCACTACGGCAGGAGGGGGATCCTGGCAGCTCTGAGGGTCCACACTTGCCCTCTGAGTGTCTTCATGCTCGAGGTGTACCAAAAGCATTATGTCAGGCTCTGGAAGAAAGGGGAAAGCTTTATATGTAAGTGTCTTTAATGGTACTTTTTCCTACTTTCTGAACAGGCCCGCGTTTCCATTGCACATTGGGCCCCACAAATCACAACAGCCGGCCCTGGCATCAGGGAGGATCTGCCAGGAAGGGGGGCCACTGGGCCTTCAGCAGGGTTGGTGTATCACTAGCAGGCCTCCCTGATGGCCAGAACCCAAAAGGCATCGCCCTGCTTCCTAGGCCACCGTCAAAGTGGGGGCCCCAGTTTCAGAAACACTGAGGCCGGACTCTGGCCCTGCTCATGACATTTCCAAGGTCCACCAAATACTTCAGGCTGGCCAGGGGCATCTCACTTATTCTCAAGCACAATTTTCTCGGCTACTGCGTGATTTTTGCCATCTTCCTTCTCTTTTTCCTGGGAGGGCTGCCTTAGGAGACGTCTGCAGCCCTTGAAGTCCAAGAGAGTATTCCACCACTGGGCGCCTCCATCCTCCTCAGCACAAATAGATCACTATATTAATAGCGAAGACACCTGCTGGGCCTACTGGGTGCCGGGCACCCCACTATGCACTGACTCATTTAATCCTCTCATCACCCCAACGAAGTATGGGTTTAGCTCTGCCATTCTGCACGTGGAGGGCGTGGATGAGTAAGGGTGGTGAGGGGTTAGTTAGGAATTGAAAATGGCAATTTTATTTTATTTTATTTTATTTTATTTTAAGATTTTATTTATTTATTTATTTGAGAGAGAGAGAGCACAAGAGGGGGGAGTGGGAGAGGGAGAAGCAGACTCCCTGCCGAGCAGGGAGCCCGATGCGGGACTCGATCCCGGGACTCCAGGATCGTGACCTGAGCCGAAGGCAGTTGCCTAACCAGCTGAGCCACCCAGGCGCCCGAAAATGGCAATTTTAATGATAAAACACAGGAGGTGACAGATGCCTGGAACGGCATGCTGGAAACCTGAGGGCAGGGGCTGAACTTGGAGCTTCACCTGCCCAAAAAAATTTGACTAGCCAAAGGGAAACGCTGAGTCACTAACACGACGATGACAGGGCGCCCAGCTTAGAGAGCTTCAGTGAGGTTGGGCAGCCCCCCTGGGATGGAGAAGGGCAGGGAGGGCGTCTGGGACAGAGGAACACAGGGTGGGACGAGAGTGGGCCGCGTCAAATGGCTGGGGGCACAGACTGTTCGAAAGCCGGGATCAGATCGCTCACCTGGGTCCCAGGCCCTTAGGATTCCAAGCCCAGGGAGCAGCCCCATCTCTGGTGCCTACCACTGCCGGACCCCGACTCTAGGCTAACAAGGCCACTCGAAGGAAGTCGTAACACTAAATCTGGTTGGCTTAGAGGCCACGGTGAGATTTTAAATTTTTAATAAAAATCTTATGTACTTGACCACAGCTGATTTTTTTTTTTAAAGATTTTATTTATTTGAGAGAGAATGAGAGCGAGCAAGCACATGAGAGGGGGGAGGGCCAGAGGGAGAAGCAGGCTCCCCGCCGAGCAGGGAGCCCGACGCAGGACTCGATTCAGGGACTCCAGGATCATGGAGTCTGCCCAACCCCTTATCCAGGCACCAAGTTGCATTCCCTTGGGGTTCCCGATCCACTGTGAGCTGGGGTGGCAGGCCAACGGGAAGGAGAGATTGACTTCCAGCCCCCAGCCAGGGCACTGTGGTCCCCACTATGAAAGGCTACGAATAAAGGCTACCTTTATTTCTTCGGTCACTGGGGCCCATTTCCATTTTCAAGGTTGACTAGCTCCCCCTCCCTCCCAGCAACTACCACTTCTCGGAGCCTTCTCCTTCCCCATCTGACCCCAAGCCCCTCTCTGCATTTCTCCCGTGTGGCACCAGGAGCCTTTGGGGTTTCTGCCCACCTGTGGTTTGTGACTGCCACAGGCCTTTCTAGGAACAAAGACCTGTGGCCTCCAGCCTGAAGCCTGCGGTGGGGAGTGCGGTCAGCCCTCGTTCACCACTCAGAGCCGGCGCGCCCCTCCTTCCGGGCCACACATTTGCAAACAAAGCAGAGGCCACACTTGGAAGATCACGCTGCAAAGTTACCACCGTGACCTTTTGGAGTACAGTTGTTTCTGGAAAAGTGCCTGCCTTTTGCTCAGGCGCCCTTATCCTGAGATCTTTGCCAAAGAATCCTGGAATTGAAATTTGGGCATCTACAAAATAAAACTGATTTTTGAAGTAATATCTAACTCCGTGCCGCCTGCGTGTGCATGCATTCATGCATACATATTCCATGCACGCAGGCACGTGCATTTTATTTTATTTTTTTATTTTTATTTTATTTTTTTAAAGATTTTATTTATTTTTTAGAGAGCGAGCGAGAGAGAAACAGCATGAGAGGGGAGAGGGTCAGAGGGAGAAGCAGGCTCCCCGCCGAGCCGGGAGCCCGATGTGGGACTCAATCCCAGGACCCCGGGATCACGACCTGAGCCGAAGGCAGACGCTTAACCATCTGAGCGACCCAGGCGCCCGGCACGTGCATTTTAAACCTCATTATTCTTCTGTTAACTGTGGAAGTAAGTGAAGACCCACCAAAGGAGAAAAGCAAAGGCTGTTCCTTCTGAACTTGCCACAGCAAAGGAGCGGGCCAGTGTCCCTTGTGCTTTGGTGAAGATTCAAAGGCAGGCAGAGTGGGGAGGGCTTACAGTGGAGGAAGGGACGGATCTGGGGGTGCCCTGATTGGAGCCTTTAGCCCGGGGAAGCTGCAGGTGGCTGACTACAAGGGGGTGTCCCTGTGTGATGGGTTAGGAGTACCTACTTCGTTTTCTCTAGCTGGTCCTAAATTGGAAGCGGGGACAAAAATTAGGGAAGCTGTCAGTTATTAATCTAGATCTGCTCATTTTGGGTCAATTGTTATGGAAGTTGTTTAGCTTCACGGATGGTCACTGGAGCTAGGAATCTGGCTGCTTGCAAGTCTGATTTACGATAGCCTGGCTTCCCGGGTTGTTTATTGTGGGTCAGGGGGTTGGTGTCCCGGGCAGGTTGCCGTAGCCTGTGAGTCAAAGTTCTATTTTTATATATGCTCCAGCATTGTCCATTTTTATATTCAGCTTCTTGGGACAGTTATGTAAGAATTGGTCAAGTGAGTCCATCCCTTTCTCTCTGAAGTGTAAATCCGTCCCCTCAGCAGGTTTAAAAGGGAACCTTATCAATGAGTAGCGGTTATCTGCTTAACACTGTCAGATCTCAAACAACATCATGGAGCAAATTCGCCAGAAATACGCATTACTAAAGCGTAGCCGCCTCCCACACAGAACCAAGCTTGTGTTTGGCAAAGCACGGAGACCGTACTGGAACTGGACTGGGAGAGAAGGTGGTGGCATCTCCTCCTAACGCTGAGGGCGGCTCCTTACTTCCCACCCTCCCTGCCCGGACTCCGCGCAGTGTCTCACCAGGCAGCATTCCTGAATGAATCCTGTCGGAGGACAGAGAATTAAGGAGAGAGGAAAAGCGGCTTAATAGGATTCAGAAAAACTCATGCTTTCCTCCTAAATGATTGGGACAAATAACTTGGCCAGACTGCCCTCCGGAAGTGGGGATGAAGGAGATCACTTTGGAAGACCCATCCTCAGTCTCCTGCCCATCTCCACGGTGGGAGCCGAGGCGATGCTCCTGAGGCTGGTGCCCTTTCGCCAATCAGCTCTTCGAGCTTTTCTCTGAGAGCAACTCTCCATCCTTGGTGCCTCTGCCTCCGAACCTGGGCCCTCCCAAGGCCATTACTTCACTATGGCACTGAATTTCAAACAAAGGCAAGGAAACGGGCCAAGGAGGTGAGGCAAAAAGGCCCCTGGCCAGGTGCCGCAGAGGTGGCATTGGGAGACCGCTTTGCCCCTGAGTCAATAATGACTTTGGGCAAACCAGTTGTTTAATGCACTTTGTTTCAGATTTCTTACTGGCACATTGACAACGAAGAGACCAGTTGCTTTCCATCTATTCTGTCACTCAGATGCCCACTCTGTGCCAGGCATCACGGGCTGGGGCCGTGCAAGACAGACAAGGTCCCCGCCCTGCAGACCTTCCAGCTACAGAGAGGGAGATGATAAGCACGTGAGCAAATCAGCAACTTGCAGTCTTGAAGCAAGGAGCCTGAAACGGGGCTTGATCCCAGGACCTCGGGATCATGACCTGAGCCGAAGGCAAACACTTAAATGACTGAGTCATCTAGGTGCCCTGAGAAAATCCTTTTATAGCATAAGCCCAATCATATTATTCTGCTCAAAAGTCCCCCATGTTCTCCTGGGTGGTCTCCCAGCTCCCCCAGAGTGACAGCTCACGTTCTCACGGCGACCTGCAAGGTCCTGCCAGACCTGCCCCCAGCCTCTCAGACCTCATCCTCCTCCCTCCTTCATTCCCTGTGGTCCAGCCTGCCCAAGCCTCCCTGCCCAGGGACCCTGCCATTGCGAGGTGACCTGTGTCCAGGTGTGTGGCCATTGGGCCAGCACGATTATTAATGGTGCCACTTTCCCTCTCAGAGGCCCCGGTTTGGATGATGCATTAGATAGCCGTGCCGGCCTCCGCACTTGCTGTCTTCTCTCCTTGGCCTGGCCTGCTCTTTCCCCAGATAGCTGCTGCCTTCCCTCCCCTGCTTGGGGTCTCTGCCCACACGTCACCTTCAGCGACGCATCGTGACCATGACATTTCTGTGGCACATGTCCCCTACCCCAGCACGTCTCACCGGCTACCATACTGTCTGGGGGTGGGCGGGACAGGTAAACTGGCCTTCTCAAGTTTCGAGAAGCTGTCCACATTCCTTGGCTCACGGCCCCTGCCTCCCTCTTCAAAGCCTGCAAATCTTTCTCACGGTGCCATCTCTCTGGTTCTGAATCTTCTGCTCTTCTCATCCCCATTCAAGGATCCTTGTGATGATGCTGGGCCCATCCAGAAAACCCAGGGTTATCTCATTATTTGAAAGTCAGTTGATTAGCAAACTTTATTTCATCTGCAACCTTAATTCCCCCTTGCATGGAACAAGGTGAGGTCTTGTGAAGGAGTCACCTTCCATCTGGGGAGGCTGCACTTGGGTGGTGCCACAGACCCTGGTGGAGAAGGAAAGAGGAAGGGGATCCCTGGAGTGCCCAGAGGTGGGGAGTCTGTGAGACGCAGATGTGGGCTCCCCCAGCTCGCTCTGAAGATTCCTCTCCTTCTGGGTTAGTTTCCTTCAGCAGCTGCTGTAATCATGACCACAAACCGGGTGGCTGAAAACCATAGACATTCATTCTCCCACAGTTCTGGAGGCCAGAGTCCAAAATCAGGGTATCACGAGGGCCATCCTCTCTCTGAAGGCTTTGGGGGAGGGTCCTTCCTTGCCTCTTCTAGCTTCTGGTGGTTCCTGGCTGTTATGGACCAAATGTCTGTGCCGCCCCTGCCCCCCAATGCATTTGTTGAAACCCTAACCCCCGATGTGATAGTATTAGGAGGTGGGGCCTCTGGGCAGTAAATAGGTTTAGATGAGGACACGAGAGGGGGTGGAAGCCCAGGATGAGATTAGTGCCCTTATAAGAAAAGACGTGAGCGGGCGCCTGGGTGGCTCAGTTGGTTAAGCGACTGCCTTCGGCTCAGGTCATGATCCTGGAGTCCCGGGATCGAGTCCCATATCGGGCTCCTTGCTCAGCAGGGGGTCTGCTTCTCCCTCTGACCCTCCCCCCCTCATGTGCTCTCTCTCTCTCATTCTCTCTCTCAAATAAATAAATAAAATCTAAAAAAAAAAAAAGAAAAAGAAAAGACGTGAGCTCGAGGACGCAGCAAGAACACAGCTGTCTGAAATCCAGGAAGAAAGCCCTTACCACATGCCAAATCTGCCAGCACCTTTATCTTGAACTTGCCAGCCTCCAGAACGGTAAGACATAAATGTCTGCTAAAGCCCCAGGTCTGTGGTGTTTCATTACAGCCGTCCAAGCCGGCGGGACACTGGTCATCCCTGGCGCTCCTTGGCTTGTGGTGGCATCAGTCCCATCTCTGCCCCCATCTTCACTAGGACTTCTTCCCTCTGTGGCCATGTCTTTGTGTCCGAATCTCCCTCTTCTTCTTCTTTTTTTTTTTTTTTTAAGATTTTATTTATTTATTTGACAGAGAGAGACACAGTGAGAGAGGAACACAAGCAGGGGGAGTGGAAGAGGGCGAAGCAGGCTTCCCGCCGAGCAGGGAGCCCGATGTGGGACTCGATCCCAGGACCCTGGGACCACAACCTGAGTCGAAGGCAGGCGCTTAACGACTGAGCCACCCAGGCGCCCCTCTCCCTCTTCTTCTAAAGACACCAGTCATTGCATTGGAAACCCTCCCAATTCCAGGGGGACCCCATTATTAGCTTGCAAAGATCCTATTGCTAAATAAGATCACCTTCGCAGGTTCGGGGTAGACATGCGTACTGGAGGCCTCCTTGCTTGCCTCCCTGGGCCACCCCATCCCACTCTCCCGGAGCTGCCCTTGCCCGGAGCCACCTTCTCGGACTTTCTTGTGTGTCCGCATACAAGGTGTCCCTCCTCTGCATCCTCATCACTCTTCCTCCAGACTTCGACCACAGTCACAACTATTTTTATCAACGAGTCTTTCCACAATGCAGCTTCCCAGCAGACTGCATGCAGATACCTCCTTTCAGGGCCCCTCTCTCTGTAAAGTGCTTATCTTAGAAAATCTGGGTAGAATCTGAGTTTGATCTTTATACCAGCTAACTAGTATACACTCAGGCTCGCTCAACAGAATGGTTATAGCTGCCCTAAGCTGCTGGTGACTTCAGGCCAGAGTACAAAGAGGCACCAGGAAGGAGGAAGGCGCTGAATGCTATGTATTGTTCTCTGCCATTCCCCAGGGCACGCTGGCCCTAGAAAAGGCAGAGGCCACTGGCTGTCTTCCATTTGGAAAAGGAGGCAGTTAGGGCCTTGGGAAAAAAAAAAAATTAAGATTTTATTTTTAAGTAATCTCTACACCCAACAAGGGGCTTGAACCTCCAACCCCAAGATCAAGAGTCCCATGCTCACACCGACGGAGCCAGCCAGGCACCCCAAGGGGCCTTGGAAGTTTACGGGACTTCTTCAAGGCCATAACAAGTATGTGATAAAAGGAAGACTCTGGAATCATGCTTCTAGTTGTCTTTCTTTCTAATCTCTTACCCTGCCCGAGCTAGGGCGTGTGCACCCAGGTCTTGGAAGCACTTCCCACCAGCTAGTCTACATTGCGCTTCTAACATGCAAGGGTCCCACCTCCAGCTAGCTCAGGTCCTATAAAATGTGCCAATCCATGGCCTAAGGGATGTGGTTATCATTACCCCCCCCCCCCCCCCCACCCCCCCGGGTGCTTGGCAGACAGTGAGGAAAAGAATTTACCAGACGTTTGAATCACACTGCACGCGGGCCCCTGGGTGGCTCAGTCGGTTAAGCCTGACTCAGGCTCAGGTCAGGATCCCAGGGTCTTGGATAGAGTCCCCCATGGGGCTCCCTGCTCCGGGCGGAATCTGCTTCTCCCTCTGCCTCTGCCCCTCCCCCCAATCATGCTTGCTCTTGCTTTCTCAAATAGATACATAAAATCTTTCCATCAATCAGTTAATCATCAGTCACGTTGCACGCCTGCAAACACTACCAGCTTCGCCTGGCAGCTCAGTATCGTTCAGCTCCTGTCCTTCGGGTCTCCCAAACTGGCACATGAACTGCGTGGCACGAAGTCCCTCCACAGGCAAAGCCGCGATTTCCTCAGCAGGTGGACGCACAGGGCGTGGAGACCCTGCCACAACCCGCGCTTGGCAACGAGCTCTTTTTCTTGCTACTCGTTATTGCCGCGCTTTAAGAGAAGGGAGTAACACTCTCCCCTGGTTGCAAAGAGGCACTTGGAAACGTGCTGCGAGAGGCCACTGTGTCACCGGGAAAGACAACGGAAGACATTTGAAATGTCTTTCCCGTGCTCCGTGCTCTGCCAATCGAAAGCATCGGAACCCTTTGGGGAATTCACTTTACGAGGAAGGAAAACGAGGCCCCGCGCCTGCCGCCCCGCCTTGGGTGCTGCGTGCGCTCCCTCCGCTGGGTTCCCGGGTCCGGGTCGAGCTCCCCAGCGCCCCAGGTCGCAGAGGCGCCCGAACGCGGGCTCCCAGCGGTTGCGTGGTTGGGACGCGCTCACAAGGCGGTTGTTCTCTGCAATGGCTCCGTTTATGCCCACTGAACCCCCACTCCGCAGAGGACGGACACAATTAGAGTCCCCAGAGCGCTGTCCCTCACTCTTCTTTATTCCCCACTGGACAGGCCCTGAAGGCTCTGGGTCCCTTCGGCGCACAGCAGAGGACCTGGTGCCGCGGGGACCCCCACTAATGCTTGAGGGACGGGTCCCTACGCTGTCTCCAGCGTGACGTTCCCAAGGGAATGTCCGTTTCTCGCGCTTTGTAAATTCCTCTGGGGGTGTGGGGGGAGTCACCACAGATTCCAGCCAGCAGGAACTTCAGAAATGGAGAGCTTCCAATTATTTGCTCTAAACGTATTGCTAAACAAGCAAGGCCATTCTGATCATTGATCTGCAGGAATTAATGCTGGCACTAAACGCTGATGACAGTGGGGTCCGATGATCTGGCAACTTGACCCACTTAGGGAAAGGGCCAGGCTGAATAGATGAAAAGTCTGAATCAAACAAAGTGTAATAAAATGTAACCATTTGGGGGGCGCCTGGGTGGCAGTCGTTAAGCGTCTGCCTTCGGCTCAGGTCATGATCCCGGGGTCCTGGGATCGAGCCCCGCATCGGGCTCCCTGCTCTGCGGGAAGCTTGCTTCTCCCCCTCCCACTCTCCCTGCTTGTGTTCCCTCTCTCGCTGTGTCTCTCTCTGTCAAATAAAATTTTTTTTTAAATGTAACCATTTTTTTCCCTAAAGATTTACCTATTTATTTGAGAGAGAGAGAGAGAGAGTGCTCGAGCAGGAGTGAGGGGGCAAAGGGAGAGGGAGAGGAGAGAATCCTAAGGGGACTCACCCTGAGCAGGGAGGGGGGACAGTGAGGAGGCCAGTGCAGGACTCCATCTCACCACCTGAGATCACAACAACGGAGAGTCCGATGCTTAACCCATTGTGCCACCCAGGCATCCCCAAATGTAACCATTTTAAATGATCTCTTTACAACTTTATTTTAAACTATTTGTGCATACTATAAAGAAAGGGTTTGTTAAGGTAAATTTGAGGCCGGTACCTATCTCTCAGAAATGAATGAGATGATGTTTTGACTCATGCTATAAATACAATTGAGGACCAAAGTAAATCATTTCAACTTCATATGGTTTCTATCACCCAGGAGGAATGAAGGTGCAGTATTTATTATCAAATAAGACACTCAAGTAAAGAAAGTTTTTCTTTCATTAACAAAATTTATAAAACAATATAACAAAAGATCTATGAAAACGTGACCAAATGAGCAGTATTTTTTTTTTTTAAATCAGTATTTGGCTATTTAGGAACCAAAGTATCCTTTCATACCCAGAATATAAGGTTCCTAATACCAGAAAAGTCATTTTAACCATGATATTTGACCATCTAAATGTTGTTTGCAGGTAGGACTTTCTGAGACTGTTTCGATCTGGACCTAACTTGTGCCATTTGGACTTCTGCAGAAAAGCTTACGAAGGCAAAAATCAATCCTGAATTAACACCAAGACTCTTACCAAAACTGACCTCCCCCTATGAGTTGCAAAATATTTATCAAACACCTTTAAGGGAGGGACGCCTAGGTGGCTCAGTCTGTTAACTGTCTGCCTTCCGCTCAGGTCATGATCCCGGGGTCCTGGGATGGAAGCCCGTGTTGGGCTCCCTACTGAGCACGGAGTCTGCTTCTCCCTCTCCTTTTGCCTCTCTTCCTGCTTGTGCTCTCTCCATCTCTCTCTCTCTCAAATGAATAAATAAAAATAAAAAAAAAAAAAAGAAAAAAGAAACACCTTTAAGGGAAAATCATTAAGTCCACTGATACGCATTACAGACAACCAAAAGGGACATGTTTGTGGTTTTTAAAGTTTATTAATTTGGGGGCACCTGGGTGGTGCAGTCAGTTGAGTGTTGGATTCTTGATTTCAGCTCAGATGGTGATCTCAGGGTGGTGAGATGGAGCCCTGTGTCAGTCTCTGCGCTCAGCAGGGAGTCTGCTAGAGAGTCTCCCTCCCTATCCCTCTGCCCTTACCCCTCCCCCAAAATAAATGAAGAAATATTTTTTTAAAAATTAAATAAAATTTATTTATCTAATTTTTAGTAATCTCTACACCCAACACGGGGCCTGAACCCACAACCCCGAGATCAAGAGTCTCATACTTTTCTGACTGAGCCAGCCAGGTACCCAGGATTGTGGTTTTAAATTTCAAAAATACTCACATGCAAAAGAAACATTTCCCAGAATCCTTGTGCCTAATTATTGTGGGCCAAACCCTGCTTAAAATTGTTACCTTCAGAAGACATTTTGGAGAGAGATGATGGGATAATTCATATCTCAGTACCTAACTATTCCCAGGTTATGGTTTTGGTCCCTTGTATTTTCTATTTGCAGAGTTCTCCATCAGCACCCATTTTATAGACAAAAGAACTGGAGCACAGAGGCCATGCACAGAACCAGGGACAGAACTGGTCATGACCACATGAACGGTCCTCTTCTGCTGTGAAGCCACAAGCCCTCAGGGCTCCAAACACCTGCTCGTCTATCCATAGGACTAAATTAGATACACGTAGGGGCGCCTGGGTGGCTCAGTTGGTTAAGCGACTGCCTTCGGCTCAGGTCATGATCCTGGAGTCCCGGGATCGAGTCCCGCGTCGGGCTCCCTGCTCGGCAGGGAGTCTGCTTCTCCCTCTGACCCTCCCCCCTCTCCTGCTCTCTCTCTCTCATTCTTTCTCAAATAAATAAATAAATAATCTTAAAAAAAAAAATAAATTAGATACCCGTAGAGGTGAACGATTCAGTGTCTACATTCAAGCTTGTCTTAAAAGGCTGCCTAAGGTTGCATTTAGTTTTTAAAATCTTATTTGATGTGTAATATGTAGTAAATACTGATTATTAGTCATATAGCGAGGTTTTAATAAAAAATATATACAAAACTGGGACGACTGGGTGGCTCAGTTGGTTAAGCATCTACCTTCGGCTCAGGTCATAATCCCAGGGTCCTGGAATCGAGACCCACATTGGGGGGGGTCCTTGCTCAGCGGGGAGCCTGCTTCTCCTTCTGTCTGCCATTCCCCCTGCATGTACTCTCGCTCTCTGGCAAATGAATAAATAAAATCTTTAAAATATATAAATATATATCAAATACAGACTTGCCCATGAACACATGACACACAAAGCATGGAGTTGATAAATGTTTCCTGTGAGTACGATCCGTATTGTGAGATCAGGTGACTATTTTGTGCTATTTCCTTGCATCTTAGGGTTTGGTACAGTATTCATGAAATACTGTACAGATTACCATGTAAGAGTGATTATCATATACTAATAGTAATAACTACATACATGGGTTTCACATTTCTACAAATCTATACTTTTAGAAAAAATATTGCTAACATAATTTTTTAAATTGGGAATGCATAATGATATCTCACAGAGGTAATATTCCATGAAACGCAGTTTGGGAAATGGTGTTTTCATATAAATCCAATGAGTTTTAAGAGTATGAAATTTGGGGGCGCTTGGGTGCCTCAGTCGTGGGGCGTCTGCCTTCGGCTCAGGTCATGGTCCCAGGGTCCCAGATGGAGCCCCACATTGGGCTCCCTGCTCCTCCCTCTCCCACTCCCCCTGCTTGTGTTCCCTCTCTCACTGTTTCTCTCTCTGTCAAATAAATAAATTAAAATCTTAAAAAAAAAAAAGTATGAAATTTTTTCCCTCTTCCTCCCAATTTTAAAAAACCAAATTAAGAATAGAGCGGTCAAGGGGCGCCTGGGTGGCTCAGTCTGTTAGGCGTCTAACTCTTGGTTTGGGCTCAGGTCATGATCTCAGGGTCCTGGGATGCAGCCCTGCATCGGGTTCCTCGCTCAGCACAGAGTCTGCTTGTCCCTCTCCCTCTGCTCCTCCCCCGCTCATGTCCTCTCTCTCCCAAATAAATAAAATCTTGAAAAAAAAAGAATACTGCAGGCATGGTCTAAGAGAAAAACCTCCAAGCTGAAGTCAGGAGACCCTGGATAAATCATTTCATTTCTCCAGGCCTTAACTTCTTGCTCCCCAGGTTCCAGGGTTTAGCTCACACCAGGATCTACAACCTTACCTTTCTGTCCAACTCCCAAGCCTTACTTGAGAAAGCCCGCTCAAAATCACTTTCCCTTTCTGCTTCAGGTCAGTCTCATGCTATGGGCCGCCTCCACAGGAACAAGGCTGCTCCCACGTGGGCTCAAAGCATGTTTGCTGAATGAATCAATGACCCTCGAAAGCACACACAAATGACTGTGATCTGGCGGTGTGGTATTGTGAGGAAAAAGGAAGAGGCATCCACTTTAAAGCATTGCCATTAAAGAGAACGTTTGCCGGACTTCTAAAGCATTTCACCTTTCCTATCTTTTATCTGCCTGTTAATATATTTTGCAATATCCTACTTGGGGCTGACTTGCCGAGTTTGCTAAAAGCAAAGGAGAGAGGGATGGTGGCAGGTGAGAAACCCGTACAGCTCTGCGTGTCTTCCACTGACACCAAAGGTTTACCCTGAGAGGGACACCGGAGCCCGATCGCAGCTTGCCACGAGCGTCCTGAGGCACACACTGTCTCTGGCTGTCTGAGAAAGGCCCGTGAGGAGCTGTCTTTAATAGGAAAATGGGGTGTACCAACCACCGATCAAGTCCTACATAAAAGTTCATTCCCCGCTGTTTCTGGTCTGTGTCTAATTCTGCAGGTATGTATTAGAAAAATACACCAGCACTCACAGAGTCTCCCTCTTGCCCTTTCAAAGGCTATAAAGGAGAAAAGGAATTAATTATGCTGAAAGTGGAGTCATAAACCCTCAATGGGGATGGCAGGAGGGGCCCAGGATGATCTATTAGGATCAAACAGATGGCTTCAGCCTTTCTTCTGAAATCGTCTATGCACAGCCACCTTTAAAAATATAATAATAGTGGGGCGCCTGGTTGGCTCAGTCGTTAAGCGTCTGCCTTCGGCTCAGGTCATGATCCCAGGTTCCTGGGATCGAGCCCCTCGTCGGGCTCCCTGCTCCGCGGGAAGCCTGCTTCTCCCTCTTCCACTCCCCCTGCTTGTGTTCCCTCTCTCGCTATGTCTCTCTCTGTCAAATAAACAAATAAAATCTTTAAAAATATATATATATAATAATAGTCAAAAACAAGGGGCACTAATGCAGAGTGCCCCACCTAGCGATTGATGGCCAAGACAAAGAAGCAGGTCTCAAGTTCACTCTCTGCCTGGCCACCCCCCCACCCCCAGTCTTGGATCAGCAGGTCTCTTCCCCCACACAGATGAAAGGCAGCAGCTTGCCCTAGCTTCCTGTCCTCCTAAGGCCCAGGCTCTGGCCCCCCTCCACCCCTGCACGCACGGTGCTCACCTACACCCCCAGCTCCGTGGAGACAGCTGTTTTGAGTTGCTTCCATAACCCTTTCCAGAAGCCTCCCCAGGCAAGCAGGCAGACAACGGTTAGCCCCTTTGGAAGGAAGTCCAGAGGATGGAAATATGCAAAAGTCATTACAACCTAGCCTGATGGATAAGCATACTGACCAAAATAACTCCTATCATTGAAGGTCAGAAACAAAACAAAATGCAAATATGGCCACAAACTAAGTAATTTGTTGTGTAGTTTGGACTACCTCTGAGGCTTCTTTTTAAGAGAAGTTCCAAAAGTATTTCTTCATCAATGATATGACCAATGTAAATATTTACAGATCACCGGAAAAGGTTTATAAAGGTTTATATTTTACACATTCTTCTGCCTAATTTTTAACAGACTTCCAAGAACCAAGCCTTCCGAATCAGCTACTCACTGAAGTGTAAACCCCTGGGGTTGGACACTTGGCACAGTCCTGTTCTCTGGGACAGTACGGATTAGTTGTGACGTTTCCAGAACTGAGGCTTGTGCATTCTGAGCGGGCCCTTCACACTCGGTGCTAACATGCAATATCCAATCACCTTTCCAGTTGAAACATAAAAACTTTCTATAGGACATTTTGCATTTCTTTACTATTAGTAAAGAAAGCCCTAATGTGTATATTCACACTGACCACGTGCCACGGGATAGCCTAAATCTTTATGTGAATTCACTTGTGCGGCATGACTCATCCCCACTCTGTGATGAAGGAAGTGAGGCTCTGAGAAGACAGAGAATTCATTCAGAGCCACACCACAGGCCCCACTGGCCTAGGATCCAAACCCGGGCAGTCCAGCTTCCGATCCTGGGTTGTACCCTTGCTGCACGTCCACAAAATAGCTTTCAATAAAGTTACTGAACTGTTTCAGGGCGCCTGGGTGGCTCAGTTGGTTGAGCGACTGCCTTCGGCTTGGGTCATGATCCTGGAGTCCCAGGATCGAGTCCCGCATCGAGCTCCCTGCTCCGCGAGGGGTCTGCTTCTCCCTCTGACCCTCTTCCCTCTCGTGCTATCTCTCATTCTCTCTCTCAAATAAATATATTAAAAAAAAAGTTACTGAACTGTTTCAAAGTGGGGCCCCAGGGGCAGAAAGAACCAACAGTGACATCCCCGGGTGCCAAGGTGGCAGGTGGTCAGCAGCCCTCAGTAGGCACATTTGGGTCTGTCCTGACTCAGGGCTCCTTCCCCCACTCTAGAGGAATTTCTCCTTATCCAAAGTTTTAGGATTTATTTTTTAAAGATTTTTATTTATTTATTTGACAGAGAGACAGACAGCAAGAGAGGGAACACAAGCAGGGGGAGTGGGAGAGGGAGAAGCAGGCTTCCCGCCAAGCAGGGAACCCGATGCGGGGCTCGATCCCCGGACCCTGGGATCAGGATATGAGCTGAAGGCAGACGCTTAACTGGCTGAGCCACCCAGGTGCCCCAAAGTTTTAGAATTTTTGATTCACTAATTCCAATACCCGAAATGTCTGGAATAATAAATCACTGTTTTCTTTAAGATCAAATGTCCTGGACATCCTTGCCTCCTTCTATTCCCCACCCCCACCCCAACACAAAACCACGCTGAAATTCTGAGAATAAATCCGTCTGAAACCCAAGGTTTGATCCCGGTAAGGAGCTAGTGCTGAAAGCAGGTAGGCAGAGTCCGAGATGACTGGCCCTGAGTATCACTCATTTGTTCACTCAACTTATTAAAGGGCTATAGGTGCCGGGTGCTTGGAATACATTTGCAGTGAAACAAAGACCCCCTCCCCTTGCAGAGCTTTGGTTCCAGCAGAGGGAGACAAACAACAAATAATAGACATGAAAAGCAATTAAATGGGCTGTGTAGTAGGTTACAAAGTGATAACGGGCGCAAAGAAAAAAGGAAAGTTCGAGGGAGATGAGGGGTACCCAGATGTCAGAGCAATTTTGAGTCAGGTGGTCAGAGTGGACCTGGTTGAGGAGGTGATACAGCCGGTCACTTGGATAACTTGCAAGGGTGAGCTCCCACTGGGGGGGGGGGTCCTTCCTGTGTAAGGACAGAATATGCTGGGCATGTCCCCCGAGGCCACGTGGCTGGAGACCAACAAACAAGAGCAAGCTCAGCAGATGAGCCCAGAGAGGTACTGGGGCCAGGAGCTCATCCAGAGGGACCCGAGAGGTCACTGGAAGAACCCTGGCATCCTGGAGGGAAAGGAGGAGCCGCGGTGAGGTTCGGAGCAGGGTAACACTCCGGCTGCTGGGTTGAGAACAGATTCCAGCAGACGAAGGAGAAGCAGGCTGACAGGCGCAGGGACTAGGGTAGTGTTCCAGAAGGGAGACGGAGGTTGGCACCAACTGTCCAGCAGCACCGAAATGGAGAGGGGCTGATGGACTGCATTTAGTTTGACGCAGAGCCAATGGTGCCTCGTGGCAGCTTGGCTCTGGGGTGAAAGAGACGGAAGAAGGGATGGCTGTGGGGTTTGGGCCTGAGGAGAGCTGCGGCCAGCTGAGCAGGGTTAGGCTGAGAGGTGAGCAGCCTGTGGGTAAGATGAGGCAAGGGGATTGGGACAGCCGGAGATGTGCACATGCAAGCAGGGAGGCTGGGACGGCACCTGAGCAGAGGAGGGCGATCGGGGAGAGGTTCCTGCAGAGATAGAGAGGGGGGGTGGGGTGCATCAGTGGCAAAGCCCTGAGAAAGTTCTAGAGAGAAAAAAGTAAAAGAAAAAATTAATTTCTGGCTCATGCAGAAATGTTAATTTCACCCAAAGAAGATAGAAGGCCGTAAATATGTTCATTAGGGCTTTGGCGAAAATCCAGTTATCACGTACAGATCTGGTACAAGCTGTAATGGAGTAGATGATACTTTCAGCTCTTTGTTGGGCCTCTTTCCCTTGATCCTTTTTTTTTTTTAAATATATATATATTTTTTGGGCACCTGGGTGGCTCAGTTGGTTGAGCGACTGCCTTCGGCTCGGGTCATGATCCCAGGGTCCTGGGATCGAGTCCCACATCGGGCTCCCGGCTCAGCGGGGAGCCTGCTTCCTCCCTCTGACCCTCTCCTCTCTCATGCTATTTCTCTCTCGCTCGCTAATAAATAAATAAATAAAATCAAATATATATATATATTTTTTTTTAATTCAAGAGAACAAGAGAGCAAGGGTGAGGGTAAGTGAGAAGAGGGAAAGGGACAAGCAGACACCAGGCTGAGTGTGGACCCTGAGGTGGGGTTCGATCCCACGTCCCTGGCATCATGACCTGAGCCAAAACCAAGAGTCCGTGGCTCAACCAATGGAGCCACCCAGGCGCCTCACCCCTTGATCCTATTCTTACCAGTATTTAAAAAGTATAAAACCTCAGGTAGCATCTTAGATTGTCCTCGATGGTGGGATTATCTGTCCACTCTATGCAGGTTACAATTATGCTGGCCTCTCCAAGTGACCAAAAAGAGTATACTGCTTTTTTTTTTAATAATTTTTTTAAAGATTCTATTTATTTATTTGACAGAGAGAGACACAGTGAGAGAGGGAACACAAGCAGGGGGAGCAGGAGAGGGAGAGCCAGGCCCCCCGCCGAGCAGGGAGCCCAACGCGGGGCTCGATCCCAGGACCCTGGGATCATGATCTGAGCCGAAGGCAGACGCTTAACGACTGAGCCACCCAGGCGCCCCAAGACTATACATTTCTAACATCGAATCAGGGAGGATGAATATTATCTATTTTAAGATAAAAATTGGGTTCTGAATGTCACTAGACATCTCATTTCAGAACTTGCATTCTTGTAGCATTTCATAGTTTACACCCACAATCTGATCTGACACTGAAAACCCCCGTGAGGTGAATAGGGAAGCACTGTTCGCCGAATGCCTGACCCACTTTCCTGGGCACAGGAGGTGAAGCTGGAGGATTCAGGGACCTGCCCGAGCAGCCTCCAAAGGCTCCAGCCAGGCTCCCTGGTTCTGGGCCCAGTTCTCTATTTCTTGTGGTTCTTCTTGACTATGTTTCTGTCTAGCTAAACTCAGCTACCTGAGGGCAGAGTGCATCCTCTGTGTCTTGGGTACCTGCACTAGGCCTCATGTGGAAGGCGGTCGAAACATTTGCCTTTGGTGATGCCAACAGTAGGTACTCTGAAATACTAACTAGGGGGAAGAGAACACTGCTCCAGAAAGTGGATAGCCATCTCTATTATTTGGACAAAGCTATAAGCAAAGGAGGGGCCGAAGGATAGGGAGCTGGTGTGTAACTGGGGAAAGAGATTCGATTTGGGAAGAGGAAATGTCCTGAAGAGGGACGGAGGTGGTGGTCACACAGCAATGGGAATGTACTTCATGCCATGGAAGTGTATGCTTAAAAATGGTTAAAATGGGGGCGCCTGGGTGGCTCAGTCATTAAGCGTCTGCCTTCGGCTCAGGTCATGATCGCAGGGTCCTAGGATTGAGCCCCTCATCGGGCTCCCTGCTCCCTGCTTCTCCCTCTCCCACTCCCCCTGCTTGTGATCCCTCTTTCGCTGTGTCTCTCTCTGTCAAATAAATAAATAAAATCTTTAATAAAAAAAATGGTTAAAATGGTACATTTGGTGTTATGGATATTTTACCACTATAAAAAACAAAAACAAAAACAACCCCCCACAAGCAAAGGCAATGAGGGGTAAGTAATATGTCTTAACAACTTTATGTCTTTATAGCCAGACAGGGATTTACAAAAATGTAAAACTCCACTCCACATGTTTTTTGTTTGGGAAAAATAGTTGTTCTTCATAAAAATATGCTATTTATGTTCATATTTAATGGGCTTATTGTAATTTTCAAATGCATTAATACATACTTTAAAATTTCTCAGCTTTAATATCAACAGCTGTAATCTACACAGAGGGTCCTTGATATTTACGAGCAGAAAGGGGTCCTGATACCAAAATGCTTGGGAACACTGGCTCAGGGGAAGAGACAGACAAGCAAATGGATAAACAAGCAACCAGGGCCAGGAGCGCATGTTGAGAGAAAGGGAAGGTCTCACCAAGAAGCTGAGCCCCGGGGACAGGAAGGAGTCTGGCTGCAAAGCACACAGGCCAAGCAGGGGTTGCAGGAGAGAGGCTGACACATCCTTAGGCCCGATTAACATATACATTAATTTATTTAATCTTTACAACAAACACGTGATGTAAATACGATTCTTAAAGATTTTTATTTATTTATTGAGAGAGAGAGAGAATGATAGAGAGCATGAGTAGGGAAGAAGGTCAGAGGGAGAAGCAGGCTCCCCACTGAGCAGGGAGCCCGATGCAGGACTTGATCCTGGGACTCCGGGATCATGACCTGAGCCGAAGGCAGTCGCTTAACCAACTGAGCCACCCAGGCGCCCCGTAAATACGATTCTTGTGCCCACTTTACAGATGAGGGAACTGAGGGACAGAGTGGTAAAGGACTTGTCTGAGATCACACCCCTGGTAGCAGCGGATGCAGGATACAGCCTGGGATTTCTGGCTAAAATCAGCCTCCCCACAGCAGGTACCCAGTAACTGTTTGCTATGGGAATGAACGTGTTCATAAACACAATAGTGCAGGGGATTTTTTGTTGTTGTCTATTTGTTTATTCAACTAGTCTCTACACTCAAGGAGGGCCTTGAACTCACAAGCTCTAGATCGAGAGCTGCACACTCCTCCAACTGAGCCAGCCAGGTGCCCCACCTTTTCTTTAAGTTTATTTAAACAGCGCGTTTTTTTTTTTTTTTTAAGATTTTATTTATTTATTTGACAGAGAGAGAGACAGCGAGAGCAGGAACACAAGCAGAGGGATTGGGAGAGGGAGAAGCAGGCTTTTCGCGGAGCAGGGAGCCCGATGCGGGACTTGATCCCAGGACCCTGGGATCATGACCTGAGCCGAAGGCAGACGCTTAACGACTGAGCCACCCAGGCACCCCAGCGCGTTTTAAAATAATGGAATCAGAAAAATGATACACCGTCGGCATTTCTGATTGTCGTGGGGCAGTGATATACTCTCTATCTGCTGGATGTTTCCACCCAGCTCAGTCTGATCACCACAACCCATTGGGAATAACTGCAGAAAACAAATATTTATTGAGTACCCGGCGTGGTGCTAGGTGCTGAGGATGTAGTAGTGAAAGTGAAAAAGTCCACAGGCTCAGGAAGCTTCTGTTCTAGCAGGGGTCAGACTGTAAATCCAGGAACCAGGGAGAAGGGCCCTCGCATGTGGCAAGTGCTGGGAAGGGGTGTGGGGATGTAGGGGGTTCGGCCTTAGCTGGACCAGCCAGGAGCCAAAGCAGCAAGCTCCCGCAGAGCCCCGGAGGCCTTGGTGAGGAGCTGGACTCAATTCTGAGTAGCTGGGGAGCCGATTGAAGTGTAGCCTGGTCTTACCTTTTATTTATTTATTTTAAAGATTTTATTTATTTATTTGAGAGAGAGCTCACGCTCACACTCGTTCATGAGTGGGGGGAGGGGCAGAGGGAGAAGCAGACTCCCCGCTGAGCAGGGAGCCCAACACCAGGCTCAATCCTGGGACTCTGAGATCATGACCTGAGCCAAAGGCAGACGCTTCACCGACTGATCCACCCAGGCGCCCCTGGTCTTACCTTTTATAAGGATCATTCCATTTGCCCTGGGGAGAACAGGCTAAAGTACAGAGACCAGTGAGAGGCCACTTCCCTGGTCCAGGGGCCAGGCTGTAGCAGTGGTGGGGGTTAGAATGGACCAACTCTGGGATCGATTCGGAAGATCAGGCCAGTGGGATCTGCTTATGGGACTAGAACCCGCTTATACCCTGTTTTATTCCTGCCACTGCCTTATCTGCCCTGCTGATTCTTCTTCAGGACTGGAAGTCAAGCCCCACTGCTCCGCCACTCCTGTGAGTGGTCAGGGTGGCCCCTCCTGTTGTCAGCTCCCCTCTTGGGCCCTCATCAGGTAGCACTTGTGTGAGCCAAGTTCCAAGCCTGCCATCCCCTGCCAGGGGCCACTGGGTGCCCATCGTGTGTTTACTACTGTGGCATTGTTTAAAAGTCGAATCGAGGGGCGCCTAGGTGGCTCAGTTGGTTAAGCATCTGCCTTCAGCTCAGGTCATGATCCCAGGGTCCTGGGATCAAGTCCCCGCATTGGGCTCCTTGCTCAGAGGGGAGTCTGCTTCTCCCTCTGCCCCCTCCCCCTGCTTGTGCTCTCTGACAAATAAATAAAAAAATAAAATCTTTAAAATAAATAAATAAATAAAAGATGAATCAATGCGGACAACTCAAATTCTCAGCAGTAGGGGAAGGAGTCTATAAATTATGGTACACCTATGCTCCGAAAAACTACAAAACTGTTAAAAAGGTTAAGGTAGATCTTTATGTACTGATAGGAAAGAGGTCTGCGATATATATTTTTTCAGTGAAAGAGTAAACTGCAGGGGCACCTGGGTGGCTCAGAGAAGTGTCTGCCTTCAGTTCAGGTTGTGATCTTGGGGTCCTGGGATTGAGCCCCAGTCGGGCTCCCTACTCAGCGGGGAGCCTGCTTTTCCCTCTGCCCCTCCCCCACTCATGCACGTGCGCTCGCTCTCTGACAAATAAAATCTTTTTAAAAAGTCTTTAAAAGAGTAAGTTGCATGAAAATATGTATGCTTTTCATTTTTATTTGAAAAGACGTGATATGTATATTTGCATGGGCAGAGAACAAAGAGTCAGAAGGACACACACCAAATCCTGAATGGTAAGTCCCCACCCCCCATGGGAGGGCAAAAGGCAAGCGGGAGGGACCGTATCTCTATCTCTGTACTGTCGTACATTTTTACAATGATTCAGTGTCATTTTTATAATAAAAAATGCCATCTTGGGGCGCCTGGGTGGCTCAGTTGGTTAAGCGACTGCCTTCGGCTCAGGTCATGATCCCAGGGTCCTGGGATCGAGTCCCACATCGGGCTCCCCGCTCAGCAGGAAGCCTGCTTCTCCCTCTCCCACTCCCCCTGCTTGTGTTCCTGCTCTCGCGGTCTCTGTCTCTGTCAAATAAATAAATAAAATCTTTAAAAAAAAAAATGCCATCTTTTCCCAAGATCCCACTGGCCCTTGCAGGTGCTGGGGAAACAGCTCTGCCCCTCCACGCACACCACCCCCCATCTCCTGCTCTCAATCCTCACAGTGCTGTGCCCCGCTCCCTTCCCCACTCCCCGTCCTGCCACACAGTGCCCTGCAGACTGTGTCTCTGGCTCCCAGCTTTTGGCTTCCCTCCCTGGACTCCACCTGAAGAAGCCTCTCTTGTTTCTGGCAGAGCCCACAACCCTGTGAGGGGACAAGCCTTCAGCCCAGTTCCTACCCTGCCAGGCCAACCTCCCACTAAGTATTCCCATGCTCCCTTCTGGAACCTGGTCTCCTGCCCTCGCTTGCCCTCCGTGTCTGTAAAATGCGGAGCAGCTTTGAATCACTTCCCTACTGGGAAACTTCTAAGGCTTGCATTGCCTAAGAATAAAATCCACTCTGGCATGGCAATGAAGGTCCTTTGCAAAACTTGGCTCAGGTTCCCTGCCCACTTCCAGCCACTCCCTCGGTCCCCGGCTCCCGTGCTGGAGACACACCAAATCCTCCCGGTTCCAAACAAGCCACAACCTCCGGGTCGGCCTTCCTTTGTGCCTTTGCCCAAGTGGCCTGGAACAGCTCAGCTCCAGACTGGTCCTCATCTCCCCACCCCCTTCAACTGACACCCCCCCCCACCCCCGCCCAGCAAACAAGTACTTAACCTTCAAAGCCTGTGTGTAATTCCCCTCGTGCAGGAAGCATCCTCCGAACCTACCCAGGTCCTGCAGGAACAGTTAACCTCTGCCTGCCCCATTTCCTTGCATTTTGTGACTCCGTCTAGTATAGTCCTTTCTAGGAGTCAACACACTAAGGCCCATGGCCCACATCTCCTCTGCCACCAGCCTTTACATGGCCTGTGAGCTAAGTATGGTTTTTACATCGCTAAATGGTTGAACAAAAATTAAAAGGAGGGTATTTCATGATACTCAACAATTGTATGAAATGTATACCGAGGGATGCCTGGGTGGCTCAGTCGGTTAAGCATCTGCCTTCGGCTCAGGTCATGATCCCAGGGTCCTGGGTTCGAGTCCCACATCAGGCTCCCTGCTCAGCGGGGAGTCTGCTTCTCTCTCTCTCCCTCTGCAGCTCCCCCTGCTTGTGTGCACTCTTTCTCAAATAAATAAATAAAATCTTTTTAAAAAAAAGTATACTGAGGGCGCCTGGGTGGCTCAGATGGTTAAGCGTCTGCCTTCGGCTCAGGTCATAATCCCAGGGTCCTGGGATCGAGTCCCACATCAGGCTCTCTGCTCCTTGGGAGCCTGCTTCTCCCTCTGCCTCTCTCTCTCTCTGTCTCTCATGATTTAAAAAAAAAAAAAAAGTATACTGAATTATGTGAAAATGATACTGAAATTTCGGCGTCCATAAGGAAGGCCACACGCACATATTTGGTGAGGTATATATAGTCCATGGCTGCTTTTCAGACCCACGATCGCAGCGCTGAATGACCCCAAAGCCTAAAGTATTTACTGACTTTTTACAAAGTTTGCCGACCCCTGGCCCACTCTACTTACGTATTTAGAGGTCAATTTTCAAGGAGACAGAAGCCCACAGAATAGACTGCACTTCCCTGTCATCTGTTGCGCTTTACTGGGGCAGCCAGCGTGGCGTGGGATCTCAACATTCAGGGAACGCCACGCGGTTCAGTCATGGCAATGTTTTCTTGAAAGGGAAAATGCGCCGGGTTCCTGATTTGTGGAGGGAACACAGCCATAAAAGAAAGGCCAATGTCAGACATCACTGGGGTCGGGAGGTTTGCGTTTTGTTTTTTTCATGAAGAGAGTAAAACATGTTACAGTCTCAATTCCGCTCACGATTCCTCCGGACTGAGGACGAAAATGAAGACCTAAGTCAACACTTAAAAGGAAAACTGCTTCTCCTGAAAATTTCCCAGGCCCCCAGATCCGTGGATCTTTTTATCCTCACACAGGTTCCTGTGGTGGGAGGCTGTAATTACGCAAGACGTTGCTCAAGAGACGCAGGGGCTATTTCCTCTCTTGTCCTATCTAAAGAGGCATTTAGTTGCCAAAGTCCCCCATAATTTGCTTCCACCCTACCCCTCCGACCCCAAACAGGGATTTCCCCTCATAGGCAAGTGTGGCTCCTCACTCTCCCGGGGAACCTGTCTCCTGCCAAGGTCACCTACTGATGCAGTTTTGGAATGTTGGATCCCAGGACGCTGGGATGAAGACCTGAGCTGAAGGCAGATGCTTAACGACTGAGCCACCAGGCACCCCAAGGACTTTCATATATTAAAGGCTCAGGATCCTAGAGGAAGGTTATAATCTGCCTATCTCAAGTACTTGTCAATGGGCTGCAGGTTAAAAGGACATTTAATTTTATCTACATTTCCTTCTGCCTTTGTTCCCCACATTACTATCAAGCTCCAAGCATCCTTGAAGACCTACCTCAAAACCACTCCTCCTGCCCCCCCCCCCCCCCCCCGCCTGGGTGGCTCAGCGGGGAGTCTGCTTGAGTTTTGCTCCCTTGGCCTCTCCTCCCACTCCCACAGGTGCACGATCTCTCTCTAAAATAAATAGATAAATCTTAAAACAAACACTCCTCCTTCCTTGAAGATTCGGACTCCTCCAGATTTCCAGGACATGTATTAGCACCCAAAGCCATGCTTTCTGGCACTGGGCGGGGTTCTGCAATCTAGTAGCCACGATGGAAGGGTGTATTTTGCAGAAAGACTTCATCTTACCCTGTTTGTGTGTCCCACACAGGCCTAGACCCTCAGCAAATGCTTAACAGTTTACGAGCCGAGGAGTCAAAAAGATGAGTAGCCGAGAGTAGACAAGAACGCCAAATCTGTAATACGTGGAGAACTAAACTTGGTAATGAAGATACACCTGTGTGCTAATGGCAAGTCAGGGGGATTCGGAACAGGTGCCTTTGAAATAATCACCAGTGAATGCTGGGGAGGCTTTCAAGATACAGGAACGCGAGGAGGGGAAAGGTATTCCAGACTGAAGGTAAAAAAACACAACACTGCAATCCTCGACCCTTCCTGACCCTCCTCCAGGCTGGGGTGTGAGAGGTAAGAAAGAATCCAGTTAAACTGGTTAACAATTATTAAGGGCTGGACATGGATCAACTAAATTTTTACAACAACCCTATGACATTATTCCCCCTTTTACAGACGTGGACATGGAGGCACAGAGAGGGTGTAGGCAGAAAGAGTTAGGGGTCCCCAGAAAAAGAAAGTCAAGACACAGCTTTTTGAACATAAGAAAAGTCATTGTAGGCCCCTGGCCATCCTGTGAAAGAATGTAAGAACAAACAGCCACTCTCAGACCAGGAGATACCCTAATCACATTCAAAAAGTGAAGACTGGGGGCCCCTGGGTGGCTCAGTGGGTAAAGCGTCTGCCTTCGGCTCAGGACATGATCCCAGAGTCCTGGGATAGGGTCCCACGTTGGGCTCCCTGCTCAGCGGGGAGTCTGCTTCTCCCTCTGCCCCTCCCCCTGCTCTCTCGCACGCACACACACTCTCTCTCTCTCTCTCTCTCTCTCGTTCTCCCTCAAATAAATAAAATCCTTAAAAAAAAAAAAGTGAAGACTGGGGCACCTGAAGTGTGCGACTCTTGATCTTGGGGTCATGTGTTCAAGCCAACGCTGGGTGTTGGTATTACCTTTTTCGGGGGCAGGGGGAATTACTTAAAAAAAAAAAAAAGTGAAGACTGACCTACCACTCTCGAGCAATCTTTGCAGGATTTAAACCCCTCTGAGCACCCAGATACCAGACTGACCAAAGCCAGCGAATTAATGATGCCCACTCCTGCCGGCCCTCGGCACTTTGATCTGCACTGTCACGTTAGATGACTTTTGCCCCAATTCAGTGCTGTCTTCCCTACTGCACGAGCCCTTTCATGAATACGGGCGGGCGCACCCTTAGCTTCAAACGTCCCCAGTATCATTGTTCGGGGAGACAATGCTTTGGGAAATATCCCCAGTGTTCTCCTTCCTTGTTGCAAGTAAAACCCTCCCTTTTCTAATTCTCTGGCTGGGTTGTGTCTTTTTTTTTTTTCTTTAAGATTATTTATTTATTTATTTATTTTTAAGATTTTTATTTATTTATTTAACAGAGAGAGAGAGAGAGAGAGCACAAGCAGGCAGAGAGGCAGACAGAGGGAGAGGGAGAAGCAGGCTCTCTGCCGAGCAGGGAGCCGGATGCGGGGCTCGATCCCAGACCCTGGGATCATGACCTGAGCCGAAGGCAGCCACTTAACCGACTGAGCCACCCAGGCGCCCCCAGATTATTTATTTTAAAGATGTTATTTATTTCTTTGAGAGAGCAGACACACATGCGTTTAGCGGGGGAGGGGCAGAGGGAGCGCGCCTTCAAGCGGACTTTCCGCAGAGCTCGGAGCCAGACTCGGGGCTCGATCTCACAACCCATGAGAGATCCTGACCTGAGCCGAAACCGATAGATGGACACTTCACCGACTAAGGCGCCCAGGTGCTCCCGGGTTGTGTTGTTTTTGGCTGATGCCCAGAAGAGGAGAAGCCAGTTTCAGGTAACAAGGGTAAGAGTAACTTTTCACAACCGCACAGGGTATCAGTGGCAGAACCTGGATTTAAGCCCAAGCAGCTGAGCACAGAGGCTTAGGTAAAAACTGACTCACCACACATACGAGGTTAGTCCTAGGGCAGGGATAACAGTTCAGGAGCCTTAGAAAGAACTCAAGCCCAAATTGATTATTCTACCATTTCTTTACATGCTGCATTAATCGTTTTTTGAAAAATCAATTTCCATTTAATATTTGTTTTCTTGAAAACAGCTTGGGTTTATAAAAGCTTCAACACACCATCCCCAAACGTCCATCAACAGGGGGCCACTGGCCATGAAAAGGACCAAGACGGCCCTGCTGGTTGCCAGAGAATGTGACAAAGACTCTGTCCTTGACTAAACCCTGGTCCTCGACCGTGGCCTACAATACTGCAATTTTCAGTGTAGTCCCTTTCACCCACCCCACAAGAGACTTGAACAAACAGAGGCATGGTTTCCAGCTGCCCACCACTGTCCCTAGGAATGAGGACCTCAGCCCCCCCTTAAAATGCCTGCTTGACAAAGCTCAGGCCACCCATTCCAGCCAACATGTAAAGCTAGGCCTCCAAACCCCCGGAGAGCAGTTACTTGAGAAAGTTTACGATTTCAGTCCTTCCTCTGTCCCTCTCAGCCGGACATGTATCCCCCACACCCAGGAGTGTCATTCTCAAAGGCCATCCCTTTGAAATGTAATCATCCAGGAGGGACAGGCCCCCTGTCTCCCCATCTCTGTGGGAGGACGGGAGCCTAACTTGGATAATCACCAGTCAGCTGGCCCAATGGCATCAACACTGACCAATCCTCATACTCACTGTGTAGTTTTCATGTGTCTCTCTCCCTCTCCCTACTCCCTCATTCGCCCTTTATTTATTTATTTTTATTTATTTATTTTGATAGAGAGAGCACAAGTAGGCAGTGCGGCAGGCAGAGGGAGAGGAGAAGCCGGCTCCCTGCTGAACAGAGAGCCCAATGCGGGGCTCGATCCCAGGACCCTGGGATCATGACCTGAGCCAAAGGCAGACGCTTAACCAACTGAGCCACCCAGGAGCCCCCCCTCATTCTCCCTTTAGTACACCCTGTCACCCTTGCACAAGTTGGAATGCAGGTTGGCTTTTCCCTCCACACGCAGTCTGACTTTATCTTTGATAAGCGATCACCAAGATATGCTGTCGACTGAAAAGTGCAAGGTGTGGGACGGTGGCCAGTGGCCAGGGACAGTGTGGGAGAGGCCACACCCCCCGCCAAGTGCCCCTTCATGCTTGTCAGTTTTAAAGCATCATGCTCAGCCATGGTTTTCAAAGTCAAGGCACAAATACTACAATAATTTTAGGTAATATTTATTGACTGCTGGGCACAACCAGATTAATTCATTCCCATCCTCATGGCTCCTATAAAGTGCTACTTTTATCAAACCCATTTTACAGATAAGAATCTAAGGCACAGAGGGGTGCCTGGGGGGCATAGTCAGTTGAGCCTCCAACTCTTGGTTTCGGTTCATGTCATGATCTCAGGGTCCTGGGATCGAGCTGCACTCAGTGGGGAGTCTGCTTGAGATTCTCTCTCCTTCTCCCTCTGCCTCTTCTTCCACTCACAGACGGGCATACCCACCCCCCGAAATAAGTAAATCTTAAAAAAAAAAAAAAAAGAATCTAAGGCACAGAAGGGTGGAATACCTTGCTCAAGATCACAGAGCTAGTGGGGCACCTGCGTGGCTTTGCTCAGGTCATGATCTTGGGGTCCTGGGATCAAGCTCTGGGGTCAGAGTCGGGCTCCCTACTCAGCAGGGAGCCTGCTTCTCCCTCTCCCACTGCCCCTCCCCCTGCTTGTGCTCTCTCCCTCTCAAATAAATAAAATCTTTAAAAAAAAAAAAAAATCACAGAGCTAGTGAGTGGCTGAGCTAGACCCAAAGCTCACATTGTCTCTAACAGAGCAAGTCTGTTCTAAGGACTTGTGGGTACAGCATCTACAGCCACTTGGTAACAAATTTGTTATGTTTGAGAAAATAAAGTAGGAGTGCATAGAAATTTTAAACCAAATATAAAACATCTACTGCTTAAGCTTCTGTAGATATATTTCCAAACAAAGAGAATGAAACAAAAAGATAAAGAAGCCAGGGCAGGGGGGCGGGGGCGGGGGGAGTAGACAGCCAAACTGCACAAAAGTTTCTCCCTCACAGCCTTCCTGTTGGAAGATTTCAATTTCTCTACCAAAAGAAAGTGAAACAAAACCCCAAATTCATAGAAACTGGATACATTTGGCATTTAAGTAAACACGCTTCCTTTGTCATAACTAGGTTTATCTTTACTTATGAAATGCATTAATTTTTTTAAGATTTTATTTATTATTATTTATTTATTTGAGAGAGAGAAAGCACAAGCAGGGGGAGTGGTAGGCAGAGGGAGAGGGAGAAGCAGACTCCCCACTGAGCAGGGAGCCCGATGCGGGGCTCGATCCCAGGACCCTGGGATCATGACCTGAGCCGAAGGCAGACGCTTAATGACGGAGCCACCCAGGCGCCCCTCAAGAATATTTCTTAATAAGCTATCTCTCTCATGGGTATTTTTATTTCAACTGTTTATTTCAGAGGTCAAGCTAATAACAGTGATAATTAATAACAATAAGCTGCCACATAGTGAGCACATCCGATAGCAAAACTGTGCTAAATACTGTATATATATTAGAAAAGTATTGCATATTAAAATAAATCAATACAAATTAAATAAGTATTTTATTTAATCCCACAATAGGTTTTAGGTATTTAATTTATTATTATTATCTTTTTAAAGTTGGCTCCATGGGCGCCTGGGTGGCTCAGTTGGTTAAGCGACTGCCTTCAGCTCAGGTCATGATCCTGGAGTCCCTGGATCAAGTCCCGCATTGGGCTCCCTGCTAGGCGGGGAGTCTGTTTCTCCCTCTGACCCTCCCCCCTCTCGTGCTCTCTCTTCCATTCTCTCTCTCAAATAAATAAATAAAATCTTTTAAAAAAAATTTAAAGTTGGCTCCGCACCCAGCGTGGGGCTTGAACTCCCGACCCTGAGATCAAGAGTCACATGCTCTACCGACCAAGTCAGCCAAGCGCCCTGGTATTTAGCTTCATTTAGAAAACACCTATGCATTCTAAATCAATTACACCAAAATATAAATGTTCAAATGAAATGTATACAGCTTCACAAAAACTTGACATTCTTAAAATACATCACACCAAGAAGCTCAAAAGGCAGTTAAAAATGCATTTTGAACACTGTAGGTCAGTTTTCATCTACATAGTGAAACAGAAGTGTTTTGACCGTGTATATAAGTAGTGCTGCCAATAGGCTTAAGTGGCATTAAGAAGTTTTCCATCTGGGGGCGCCTGGGTGGCTCAGTTGGTTAAGCGTCTGCCTTCGGCTCAGGTCATGATCCCAGGGTCCTGGAATAGAGCCCCGCATCGGGCTCCCTGCTCCGCGGGAAGCCTGCTTCTCCCTCTCCCGCTCCCCCTGCTTGTGTTCCCTCTCTCGCTGTGTCTCTCTCTGTCAAATAAATAAATAAAATCTTTTTTTAAAAAAAAAGAAGTTTTCCATCTGTAATCTTTCTCGTTTAATTATTTTTTTTAAAGCTTTTATTTATCCATTTGAGAGAGAGAGAGAGACCGCAAGTGGCGGGGGGGAGGAGTGGAGCAGCGGGAAAGGACAAGCATACTCTACCCTGAGGGCTACGCGGGGCTCCATCCTAGGACCCTGCGATCATGACCTGAGCTGAAGTCAGATGCTTAACTGACTGAGCCACCCAGGCGCCTCATTGAATAATTTTTTAAAAACGTATCTGTATCTATCATTTATTCAATGCTGGATGCTGAGCCAGCCACCCTATTGGCATTATCGCCTTGATTTAACAATTCAATGCATACAAAGTTCTAAGAACCGTGCTGGACATAGCAAGTGCTCGGTAAATGATGGCTATTATGCTCTCAATCTTCACATACCTACTAATTCCTAATGAGGGAAGGATTATTATGCGTCACCACAAAGGACTGCATAGTGCTCTATCCAAAGTGACCCAGCTGGTCAATGGCAGAGCCCAGCAGAGGTCAGGTTTATCTCTTCTTACACTTGGTGGCTCATCAAAAAATATATGCATTAAATTTAAGTCCAGTTCAGGGACGCCTGGGTGGCTCAGTTGGTTAAGCATCTGCCTCCGGCTCAGGTCATGATCCCAGTGTCCTGGGATCGAGTCCCACATCGGGCTCCTTGCTCAGCAGGAAACCGGCTTCTCCCTCTGCCTGCTGCTCCCCCCTGCTTGTGCGTGCTCTTTCTCTGGCAAATAAATATATAGTAAAAAAATCTTTTTAAAAAACTAAATAAATTTAAGTCCAGTTCAGACACATGACATCATGTAGATTCCATGTGGTCTGGAGAACTCATTCCCTCTGGGAATTGGAGGTGATGGGGGGAGAGGGGACACTGGGTGCAGACTGCCAGAAAACCCACGAAAACCGGCCCTACCTTGCACACAGCCGCCAAGAGGGCTCGTGCCTCCAGGTTTGCTCAGAGCCAGTCTGCACCAGGCACAGTACCGAGGCTGGAGAACCAGTCAGCCGTTGTTGACCGCCCTGGAGAGCTAACATAACAGACAGGTGTCAACACAGACAAAGACAAAGTAACTGCAAACCAGAATAAGGGAAGCAAACCAACAGGGTGCTGAGCCAGGGACTAGGGTTACAACTTCAGAAGTGCAGAAAGCAGTTTCTTCCAGTTTTCCTATTTTCCTAGTAAATGTTATATAATCACATCCTATAGACAAGAGACGCTATATACTCTCCTTCTTTTCTTTCTACCTGGCACTTTCCATAATGATAAGCCGGACGGATGAGGCCAAGGAAATAGGAATCTATTTCTATCGAGCCCTTATCGATCAACCAGCAAGTTTGTTCTAAATGATACAGGTAAGGTGGGTCTTACCACTAAATGGGTCCCTTTCTGCCTTCCATTACTTTGATGAAGTTTACCAACTATTTATCCCACTTGGACATAGTTCTAGAATAACTAGATCCCAAGACCGGCAGGGGCTGCAGTAAGGTGGGGGGCTGGCAGGAGGTGCTGCAGGTCTGCCTGGGGCGGGGGTCAACCCCGGCGCCCTGGGTCCCCCCTCCCGAGCTCTGCGCTGTGCCGCGCGCTTGGGGTTCAAGCCGCGCCCCATCCAGCGGCCCCTTGCACCCTCGTCCTTCCCCCTTTGGTTCGCGTTCACCCTAAACCCCGCAGCGCCCGCCTCCGTCCTTATACCTACGAACCGCCTGCCCGGCCCGAGCCGCTCAACTGGGCTGAATTCGGGGTCTGCAGCGGCGGGTCTTCCTCTGCCTACCTCCCACCCATCAAGGGCACCAAGCCGCCAGCAGATGCCGCCCCGCGGTCCTCATTTCAGGAAGTTCTCTTTCGCCAAAAGAAGAGTCGCGCACACACAAACAAGTTGCACAAGCCTCGACCAGGATGGAGATGCGCCCCGCACCCGAAGGAGTTCTACGGGGAGGAAGACTGCGGGAGGGGGCGCGCAGTGAGGACGGGGACACACGGACACACACACACACACACACACACACGGCGCAGTGAGGACACACACACCCCCCTCTCCTCCGCGGCGGTCCCCCACCCCCACCGGCTCCTTGGGCCCCCGCCGCGCCGCCCCGGAGCGCGTGCCCACCGCGTGCTCTCGCCACACCTCTTCCCCCCCCACCCCGCCCCGCAACGACCCCCCCCCGCCCCGGGCGAGCGCCTGCCCGCGCGCTCTCGTCCCGCCCCGCCGCCCCCAACGACCCCCCCTCGGGGTGCGTGCCCGCCCGCGCGCTCAGCCGTGGAAACCTCCCGCACCCCGCCTTCCCCGCGCCACTCGCGCTCTTGAAAGCAAATCAGCGCCGCAAAACCATCCAAAGGGCCCGGAGGCGGGTGGTGGCGGGTGGTGGCGGGTGGTGGCGGGTGGTGGCGGGT
>NW_023270739.1:3235027-3346766 GCF_011800145.1 Mirounga leonina | reverse complement strand
GGCGGGTGGTGGCGGGTGGTGGCGGGTGGTGGCGGGTGGTGGCGGGTGGTGGTGGGTGGCGGGGAAAATCAAATCGAATTGAATCGAATTGAATCGGACATCTGAATCGTTTCCCCACCCGCCCACCCCCCGGGGCTGCGGGATGGGTTAAAATACTCACCTCCGCTTCCTCAGTTGCAACCCGAGGGCCTTGATGGACATTTTTTTCTGGGGCCCATCTGAGGGTCTCTGAGCGTCTATGCCGCCTTGAGCCCGGAGACTCCTGCAGGCTACGTGCGGACTGAGCGGCCGTTTCAGCAGAGGAGATCCGGAGCCGAGGAACAGGAGGGAAGTGGGAGGGCCTGGTTAAAAAGCAGCTGGTGGTAGTTAATGCTCGTGTGTGGCGCGGACCTTTTGGACCGGTTTCAGGGCGTTGTGGCCGCAGGCCCACGAGAAAACCAAGCCTGCACTGGGAGTTGAATGAATGGGCTTGTTGAATGAATGAAGCACGGTGGGGGCACCTCACCTCTGGGTTCTAGGACAGTGAGGGCAGACCTGACCGCTGTGTTTGGGAGAGTCCAAAAAAGGACAGCGTGGCAGGGCCAAACTTTACCTCCCTCACCAGGTTCCCTGCCACCTCACCTGCTGTGGGAGGCGCATGTGATCACCACCCTGACCTCAGCCAAACTGTTTCCCTTAGTAAATGTTAAGTTTAGTGAGGCCCATCGCTAGGGCCATCCAGGGAGCTGGGGATAATTGCTGTCATCCTTATAGTGAGGTGGGAAACAAAGGCAGAAGAAAAATTAAATTACTTTACTCCCTACAGCCCACTGACAAATCCTTGAAATAGGCAGAGTGACATTTCTCTAGGAACTCAGCTGCCTCGATGTTAGTATTTGGCTAACTAGGGGCTCCTGGGTGGCTCAGTCGGTTGAACATCTGCCTTCAATTCAGATCATGATCCCAGGGTCCTAGGATGGAGCCCTGCATCCGACTGTCTCTGCTCAGTGGAGAGCCTGCTTCTCTCTTTCCCTCTGCTGCTCCCCCTGCTTGGGTGTGTGCGCTCTCTCTCTCCCTCTGTCAAATAAATAAAAAATCTTTAAAAAAAAAATGTGGCTAACTAGCCATCGGGGAAATACAAATCAAAACCACAATGAGATACCACCCTACACCAGTTGGAATGGCCAAAATAAAGAAGACAGGAAACAACAAGTGTTGGTGAGGTTGTGGAGAAAGGGGAACCCTCCTACACTGTTGGTGGGAATGCAAGCTGGTGCAGCCACTCTGGAAAACAGTATGGTGGTTCCTCAGGACATTAAAAATAGAGCTACTCTATGACCCAGCGATTGTACTACTAGGTATTTACCCCAAAAATATAGATGTAGTGAAAAGAAGGGGCACATGCAACCCAATATTCATAGCAGCAATGTCCACAATAGCCAAACTGTGAAGTAGTCGAGATGCCCTACAACAGACGAGTGGATAAAGATGTGGTACATATATACAATGGAACATTACTCAGCCACCAGAAAGGATGAATACCCACCATTTGCGTCGACATGGATGGAACTGGAGGGGATTATGCTAAGTAAAGTAAGTCAATCAGAGAAAGACAATTATCATACGGTTTCACTCATATGTGGAACATTAAGGAATAGCTCGGAGGACCACAGGGGAAGGGAGGGAAAACTGAATGGGAAGAAATCAGAGAGGGAGACAAACCATGAGAGACTCTGGAGTCCGGAAAACAAACTGAGGGTTACAGAAGGGAGGAGGTTGGGGGATGGGGTAACCAGGTGATGGGTATTAAGGAGGGCACGTATTGGGATGAGCACTGGCCGTTATATGCAACTAATGAATCATTGAACACTATGACAAAAACTTATGATTACTAGATGCTGGCTAACTGAACATAATAATAATAATAATAAAAACCTGGCTAAGGGCAAAAGGCAATCTTAACCCGGCCCCCAGGATCCCGTGAGTCTACTTTAACATATAAAAATTCCTTTGGAGGGCGCCTGGGTGGCTCAGTCGGTTAAGCGTCTGCCTTCAGCTCAGGTCATGATCCCAGCGTCCTGGGATGGAGCCCCCTGCATCAGGCGCCCTGCTCAGCGGGGAGCCTGCTTCCCCCTCTCCCTCTGCAGCTCCCCCTGCTTGTGCTCTCTAGCGCTCTCTGTCAAATAAATAAATAAAATATTTAAAAAATAATAAAAATATAATAATTCCTTTGGAAACTTTATCTCTAAACTCCCCAAGATAGGGGCGCCTGAGTGGGGCTCAGTCGTTAAGAAGCATCTGCCTTGGGCTCAGTTCATGATCCTAGGGTCCTGGGGTCGAGCCCCGCATCAGGCTCTCTGCTCAGCGGGAAGCCTGCTTCTCCCTCTCCCACTCCCCCTGCTTGTGTTCCCTCTCTCGCTGTCTCCCTCTCTCTCTGTCAAATAAATAAATAAAATCTTAAAAAAAAACAAAACCCAAGATATATGTTGGCAATCATCCCCCAAGCACATGGCCCACTGATATACATCTGAAGAGTCTCCTGACTAAGGCTTTTTTAGACAATAATGACCTTTTCCTAAAAATAGCTAGCCCCCTCAAGGTCCTGGAAACCTTGTTTCCAAAATTCCTTAGAGACTTACGCTATCCCTAACCCCCTCCCAACTTGGAAGTATATAATGGGTCACTCCTCATGACCCCAGTGCAGCTTTTCCTGCCCACGAGTCCTGTCCTGGTGCTTTAATAAAACCACCTTTTTGCACCAAACACCTCTCAAGACTTCTTTCTTGACCATTTGCTCCAAACCCCACCCCTTCAAACCACATCCACAGCGACCATGAGTTGTCATGCCACCAGCCCCTTTCCACTGTATGCCTCTTGTCTTTGGTTGGGCTCCCTGGTAAGCGGAATCCGCGTGTCTGAGATGTGCATCCAGCAAGCCCAGGGGGCAGTACTCCCAGGAGGCAGGGCAGTGGCAACTCAGAGAAGCTGGACTGGGCAGAAATGGAGCTACTGTGCAGTTGGGGGCCTTACCCAATTCCGTCGGGAGCTCAGGAGCTGAGATGGTCCTTTAGAGTTGGTCCTGAATGGAGATAAGGGTGCTGGCCCTTTGTAACCCTGCATGGACCACTCACTGGCCATGAACTGCCCTGGGGAGGGCATACTCCAGGGCATGGTGGCTCCCTTCGGTGAAGGGCAAGTCCCAGGGAAGAACTCAGCTAACTGAGCTGTCACAGCCAACAGGGGACCCTGGCAGCTGGAGGATGGTGCCTCTGCCACAGGGGATTCTGGGTGGCACACCATAGCACCCACTGCACTTGAGGGCAGCCTGATGGACTCTCCTCTGCTCTCTAAACACCTTTTCTTCCCCCTGCTACTTAGGCCTCAGGGGTGCATGATGGTCATACCCCAGCTCCTAGTTTTTTTAAAAAAATAATGTTCCATTCTAACGATGAGCCCAGAGTAAGGTTGAAATGTCAAATGCAATTCCAAATTTCTGGATAGAGACCTCGGCCCCACTTGGGTCAGGTTGCCCACCCCGGTAATTGATTCTGGCCTAGGGACGGAGTCCAAAATATAAATATGGCTGCCCAGGGCCTAGCCCTGTTACTGCGTGGTTGGGAGAGGGGACAGATCCCCCCCAAAGGAGAATTACTGTGTTAGGCCCCTATGCCTAAAAGTGGCATCTCCTGCGATGAGTAGGAGCTTCTACGCTGACGTAATAAATAGGCCAGGGCTTGGGAGGGCTGAAGTGTGACGTTCTCGGAGAATTTGCACATTTATTTATTCAACAAATATTGACTGAGCACCTGCTAGATACAACTGTGAAGAAAACACAGCCCCTGCCCTGGTGGGGCTGACATTCTAAGGGAAGAAGACAGATACTGAACAAGCATGCAGGTTCATGAAGCAGTAAGTCCCACAGAGACACGCAAAGCCAGGAAGAGATCACTGGTCATGGCAGGTGAGGGTGGGGGTGCTCTTCAAACAGGGGTCAGGGAAGCTGTAACTTTTGAGCAAAGACCTGAGGGAAGGGAAGAGAATCCACCTGGTGTCCCAGAGAGGCTCGCCAGACTGGGGGTGGGGCTGGAGAGGAGGAATGATGTCACCAAGGGGCAGGGCCAGATCCCACATGACCTTGAGAGCTGTGGGGAGGACTTGGGCTTTCTGTGGGATTAGAGGGTAGGCTGTGAAGTGGGAAACAAAGGCAAAAGAAAAAAATTAAATTTCCTTACTGCCTGCAGCCCACTGACAAGTCCTTGAGACAGGCAGAGTGACCTTCCTCTGGGAGCTCAGCTACCTCGATGTTAATACTTTGCTAAGGGCAAAAGGCAACTTGACCTTAACTCAACCTCCAACCTCTGGGATCCTGTAAGTCTACTGTAAACATGTAAAATTTCCTTTGGAAACTTCTCTTATCTCTAGCGCCAACCGCCCCCCCCCCCCCGCAAGATACCTGTTGGCAATCATCCCCCAAGCATATGACCCACCGATACACAACTGAAGGGTCTCCTGACTAGGGTTTTACTAGACAGTAGTAAATGACATTTTCCTAACAACAGTTAGCCCCTCAAGGTCTTGGAAACCTTGCTTCCAAATTCCTTAGGGACTTAGGCCACTCCTCATGACCCCAGTGCAGCTCTTTCTGCCCACAGGTCCTATCTGCACGCTTTAATAAAACCACCTCTCTGCACCGAAGATGGCTCAAGAATTCTTTCTTGGCCATCGGCTCCAAACCCCAACATCTTTCCTACATCAGGCCATACCAGGAGTTGTTGCAGAAGAGCCTGGAGAAATATGCTGGACCCTGGTGAGGGAGCAGAAGGCAAGCTGAGGACAGAGCAGAAGGTGACACCCACAAACCCTCCGCCCCACTCCCAGGTGGGATCTGTGTGACATTCCTCAGGCACTCCAGGCTGCCCTAAAACTAAGGGAAGGAAAAAAACCCCAAACACCAAATGGTTCACTAACAGAGATCACAATCCAGCAAGACTTGAGTCTCCCTCTGTTTACAAATGTCTTAGTGAATGACAAGAAAAAAAGCATTCTTATCAATAACCTAACTTCCAGAAGGAAACTCCCAACTATCTTAATGTCCCTTTTCCCATACCTCCCCCAACTCCCAAGTACAAAAGCAGCCACTGTTCAAAACCCCAGGGCAGCAGCTCTTTCTGCCCACGGGTCCCACCCCTGAGCTTTAATAAAATAGCCTTTTTGCACCAGAGATGTCTCAAGAATTCTTTCTTGACCTTCCACTCCGGACCTCACCTACATTGAAAAAAACCATATCAGGTCCCGCCTGTGAAGTTTCTCCCATGCCAACCTGGGCAGTCGAGACTTTCTGTGGGCTGGGGAATGATGTGGCAAGATAATTGTTTTACAGAAATCCCTCTGATGTAAAGTAATGGTCCCCAGACTTAGGATTGCAGAGACCAATAAAATAGCAACAACGAGAACACAAAAAACTCTTTAAATGCTAAACATGCATACATCCTATGGCTTATCAATTCCATCCCTTGGTATTTACCCTACAGAAATCCATATATATATTCACCAAAAGACATGATGAGAATGCTCTTAGCAGTAAAATATGGAAGCTCCAGACTGGAAACCACTTATGTTCATCAATAGCAGAATGAATAAGTACATTCTACAACATTTGTATTGTGACATGTCACACAACAATAAGCAAGGAGATCACAGAACCTCACCAACATAATGAAGAACAAAAGAAGTCAGACACGACAGAGTCCTTGCTCTATGACTCCATTTATAACCCAATCTCTGCTGTTAGATTTGGATTAGCGATAACTCTGAAGGGAAGGGAGATGGCTAAAAACACCAGAGGCTGGGACTTTTCCAGTTCCTGATCCATGTATTGTGTAAGGATGTGTTGAGTTTGTGACTATCCATCAAGCTGTATATTGAAGAGTACGTGCACTTTTCTGTATTATGTTCTACTTCAAAACAATTAACTTAAAAATACCTTTGCAGGGGCTCCTGGGTGGCACAGTTGGTTGAGCACCTGACTCTTGGTTTCAGCTCAGATCATGATCTCAGGGTCATGAGATCGACAACTGCATCGACTCCATGTTCAGCACAGAGTTGACTTGGGACTCTCTCTCCCCCTCCCTGTGTCCCGCCCCACCCTCTCTAAAATAAATAAATCTTTTTTTTTTTTTTAATTTGACAGAGAGAGACACAGTGAGAGAGGGATCACAAGCAGGGGGAGTGGGAGAGGGAGAAGCAGGCTTCCCGCTGAGCAGGGAGCCCGATGCAGGGCTCGATCCCAGGACCCTGGGATCATGACCCGAGCCGAAGGCAGACACTTAACGACTGAGCCACCCAGGCGCCCCTAAATAAATCAAGCTTAAAAAAAGAAAAAAGCATCTGACTCTTGATCTCAGTTCACGTCTTGATCTCGGGGTCATGAGTTCAAGCCCCACGTTGGTCTCCACACTGGGCATGGAGCCTACTGAAAACAAAACAAAACAAGACAAACCCTTGCACCTAGACCTACAATTGACAGTTTGTTATTTTTTTAAAAGATTTTATTTATTTATTTGCGAGAGAGAATGAGAGACAGAGAGCACGAGAGGGAGGAGGGTGAGAGGGAGGAGGGTCAGAGGGAGAAGCAGACTCCCTGCTGAGCAGGGAGCCCGATGCAGGACTCGATCCCGGGACTCCAGGATCATGACCTGAGCCAAAGGCAGCCGCTCAACCAACTGAGCCACCCAGGCGCCCCTGGGGAAAAAATCTTTATGACATTGGATTTGACGATCGCATGGACATGACACCAGATGCATAGGCAACAAGAGAAAAAATAAAATCAAACTTCCTTACAATTGAGAACTTTTGGGCATCAGACGATATTTATCAAGAAAGCGAGCTTGTTAAAGACAACCTACTGACTATCTACTGCATTAACCTGCGGTTAGTATCCAGAACATAAAGAACTCCTAAAACTCAACAACAAAACACTAAACAACCCAATTCAAATATGGACAAAGGACTCGGACATTTCTCCAAAGAATATCTACAAATGGCCAATAAGCCCATGAACAGGTGCTCAAAGACGTCAGTCATTAGGGAAATACAAATCAAAACCACAATGAGATGCCATTTCACAGGTACTAGGATGGCTACAACCAAAAATACAGAAAATAACAAGTATTGTCAAGGATGTAGAGAAATTGGAACTCTTGTGCCTTGCTGGTGAAATGTGAAATGGTGTAGCCACTGTGGGAAAGAGTTTGGCCCTTTCTCAAAATGTTAAACATGTAACTACCTTGTGCCCCAGCAATTCCACTCCTAGGTGTATATCCAAAAGAATGGAAAGTGAGAACTTGGGGCGCCTGGGTGGCTCAGTCGTTAAGCGTCTGCCTTCGGCTCAGGTCATCATCCCAGGGTCCTGGGATCGAGTCCTGCATCCGGCTCCCTGCTCCGCGGGAAGCCTGCTTCTCCCTCTCCCTCTGCTCCCACTGGTTCTCTCTCTCTCTCATGCTCACTCTCCCTCTCTCTCTCAAATAAATAAATACAATCTTTAAAAAGAAAAAAAAGGGGCGCCTGGGTGACTCAGTCGTTAAGCGTCTGCCTTCGGCTCAGGTCATGATCCTGGGGTCCTGGGATCGAGCCCCGCATCGGGCTCCCTGCTCAGCAGGAAGCCTGCTTCTCCCTCTCCCACTCCCCCTGCTTGTGTTCCCTCTCTCACTGTGTCTCTCTCTGTCAAATAAATAAAATCTTTAAAAAAAAAAAAAAAGAAAGTGAGAACTTGAACAGATGAACCTGTATACCCATGTTCACAGAAACATTATTCACAATAGCCACAGGGTGAAAACAACCCAGGTGTCCATGAACAAATGAATGGATCAACAAAATGTGTATACGTATATATATATGCAATGGAATATCATTCAGACATAAAAAGGAATGACATTTTCATATATGCTACAACATGAATGGACCTTGAAAACATGCTTAGTGAAATAAGCCAGCCACAGAAGGTCAACCATTATATTATTCCACTTATAAGAGGTCCCTAGAATAGACAAATTCATAGACACAGAAAGTAGATTTGAGGTTACCAGGGTCTGAGGGGGAAAAGGATTGGGGAGTTATTAATTAATGGGTAGAGTTTCTGTTGGGGATGATGAAAAAGTTTTCTATGTAGATAGTGATGATGGTCGTACAGCATTCTGAATGTGTTTAATGCTACTCAATTGCACATTTACAAATGGTTAAAATGACAAATGTGCTATGTATATTTTAACACACACACACAAAGCAGGCAAAAAAAGAGGCTGGAACTCGGAGAGAAATCAATGCTGGAGATGGTAATGTGAAGTTGAGCACTGCTCCCCTGGAACTAGAGTCTAAGTTCACCCAGGCAGATCATGCAGCAAGAAAGCAAGACCAAAGACGGAAACTCCAGCAAATATTTACTTGTAAGGACTGCAGAGGAGCAGGAAGAAGGAAGAGGAGGAGAGGAGCTAGCAACAGATTTAAAAGGAACAGTTGGGGAGGCAAGGGTAGGAAGAAGGGGACGGGAGCCAGGAGAGGTATCATGGGACCACTGAGGAGGGTCAACAGGTGATCATGATGCCCAGGGCCACTATGACTTCAAGTTCGTTAAGGAAGAGGCGATGAACGAAGCCTTGCATGAGGTCCTTGGTCACTTTAACGTGAGTCATTTTATTTTATTTTTTTAAGATTTTCCTTATTTATTTGAGAGAGAGAGAGGGAGTGGGAGCACGAGGCGGGGAGGGGCAGAGGGAGAAGCAGGTTCCTCACTGAGCAGGATGCCCGATGTGGGACTCAATCCCAGGACCCTGGGATCATCACCTGAGCCAAAGGCAGATGCTTCACCGACTGAGCCACCCAGGTGCCCCCAGCGTGAGTCATTTCAGTGGAAGAGGTGGAAGCAGCTCAATGGCCTGAGCAATGAATGGACGATGAGAAAGCAGAAATATCAATCAAGTTTGCATAACTGTAAAAAATATATGCAGATCAAAGAAAAGAGAAAGAACAAATAATGGCTTGAGAGGAAGGTGGGCCAGAGGAGTTGGGTTTGTTTGTTGAAGATCTAGGTACTCCGAAGATGGAAAGAAGGAAGAAATGATGGCCAGAGTCTCAGAAGAGGCAAGAAATCAAGGCATGTCAAGAACTGAAAGGACGGGTCAACACTGGAGAGATAAAGAATGCCCCTTTTTCTAAGGGCGGACATGGATGCCGTTACAGGGGAAGGGGTCAGGCTTTCAGAGCCAAAACTAAGACTCATGGTCTAAAAAATGCAAGTATACTTTCAGGAACAAAGCCAACAATGGTCCCCAGTGCTTCTCAAACTTCAACATGCATGCAAATCACTTCAACATCTTGCTGTTAAAAGGCAGATTCTGATTGTGTGGGTCTGAGATTCTGCATTTCCAGCAAGCTTCCCGGTGAGACAGATACTCTTGATCTGTGTGCCACGGATTGGAGTGCAGTCCGGTAGCCTCTAGCCACGTGTGGCTATCAAGCTTTCAAATGTGGCAAGTCTGAATTGAGATGTCTTAAGTGCAGTATGTATAAAAAACTCACCAGGGGACACCTACATAGCTCAGTTGGTTAAGCGTCTGCCTTTGGCTCTGGTCATGATCCCAGAGTCCTGGGATCAAATCCCAAACTGCGCTCCCTGCTCAGTGGGAAGTCTGCTTCTCCCTGTCCCTCTGTCCCTCCCCTCCAACCCGCTCATGCTCTTGCTCACTCACTCAGTCTCTCTCAAGTGAATAAATTAAAAATATTTTTAAAAAAGATTTTATTTATTTATTTGACATAGAGAGAGAGACAGACAGAGAGCAAGCACAAGTAGGGGGCGCAGCAGAGGGAGAGGGAGAGGGAGAAGCAGGCTCCCCACTGAGCAGGGAGCCCAATGTGGGGCTCAATCCCAGGACCTTGGGATCATGACCTGAGCCAAAGGCAGATGCTTAACAACTAAGCCACCCAGGCACCCCTAAATTAAAAATCTTAAAAAAAAATAGCAAGTCCCCATATACCCATGTTATGGGTTGAAATGTATCCCCCCAAAAAAAGATATGGTGGAATCCTAGCCCTAAGTACCTGTGGACATGACCTTATTTGGAAAGAGGGTCTTTGTAAAGGTAATGAAATTAAAATGAGGTCATTAATCCAATAAGACAGGTGTCCTTATAAAAGGGGGAAATTTGGACAGACACACACCAAGAACAAACAATGTGAACACCCAGGAAACACCATGTGAAGGTGAAGGTAGAGACTGGAGTGATACATCTACAACTCAATGAATGCCAAAGATCGCTAGCAAGCCATCAGAAGCTGGGATAGAGGCATGGACAGATTCTCCCCGACAGACTTCAGAAAGAACCAACCCTGCCCACATCCTGATCTTGGACCTCCACCATCTAGAACTGACCTGCAAGAAATTTCTGTTGTTTTGGTCCCCATTTGTGGTACTTTGTTCCATACAAACTAATACAACCCATTGCCAAATTTCATCTCCACCCATACCCACTTCTCAGATGATTTTAAAAGCAAAATAAGGAGGAGACATTCCAAATAGGAGGCCATCCCAGGCCAGGGCGTCTGCTGGGATGAGGATGGGTACCACAGTGGGTCCCAGGATCCCCTGGGAGGATCATGCAGAAGAACTGGAAGTGTTCAGTTGTCTTAATGATGGGGAGTCAGGTTTGGACAAGACTTTCCTTCATGGAATGTGGTCCTCTCCACATCAGGGGCCAGGCTGAGCCTTATAACTTCCCCTGAGCCTTCACACTCACTCCAGACAGTGGCCAGATCCATGATTACACACAATTACAGCATGAGCACACAAATTAAACAAAGGTGCCTCCCTCTTACTCCTCCATTCCAATCTTGAAATAAGCCCTAATCAGTTTAAATTGGGATCAAATCAACAGAGTTTGAGTTTGAGAAGGATGTGGCTTCACTTAAATTTTTTCCTGACCCTTATCTTTCCTCTCCTACTTTTTAAAAAATATTATTTATTTATTTGACAGAGAGCGAGCTCTCGAGAGAGCACAAGCAGGGCGAGCAGCAGAGGGAGAGAGAGAAACAGGCTCCCCACTGAGCCTAAGAGCACTAAACATTGTCTTTTTATTATATGTCATATATAGAAGAGTATAGAAAATATCTACGATGTTTTATTTTCTTTTTTAAAGATTAATTAATTAATTAATTAATTATTTTTAAAGATTTTTTATTTATTTATCTGAGAGAGAGAATGGGAGACAGAGAGCATGAGAGGGGGAGGATCAGAGGGAGAAGCAGACTCCCTGCCGAGCAAGGAGCCCGACGCGGGACTCGATTCCGGGACTCCAGGATCATGACCCGAGCCGAAGGCAGTTGCTTAACCAACTGAGCCACCCAGGCGCCCCTATTTATTTATTTATTTGAGAGAGAGCACGAGAGCATGGTGAGTGGCAGAGGGAGAAGCAGACTCCCCACTCAGCAGGGAGCTTGATGCGGGGCTTGATCCCTGGGACTCCAGGATCATGACCTGAGCCGAAGGCAGACGCTTAACTGACTGAGCCACCCAGGCACCCCTAAATAAATAAATTCTTAAAAAAAAAAAGATTCTCTCTTCCTCTCCCTCTGCCCCTCACCCCCCCACACACATACACCTCATGCGCTCTCTCTAAAAAAAAGAAAAGAAAAAGAGACTGTGGCAAGTATAGCAGCTGGAGGAGAATTCCAAAAGAGAGATCCAGACAGGAGGAGCCCCCAAATATGTGTACATATTTTGTCCAAATCTCTGACCATTGAACTACATAGGCATGGGGCAGACTCCAAGCAGCCCAGCTAAGGCTCAAAGTAACCGAACTGAAATTTGAGCTGCTTCTCACTGCAAAGAAGACAAACTTCGCAAGAGTTCAGCCAAGTTAACTGTGTGCCAAAACAGACAAATCAATACTCCCTGGAACATAAACAGAATCCAAACTCCATATAATGGATCATTTACAATAACCAGAACACAATCTAAATTACTCCGCATAGAAAGGAAACAAGAAAATAGGCCTGAGAGGAAAAAAAAAATCAATGGAAACAGATCCCCAAAGAACCCAAATGTTGTAATGAGTGAAGATATCTAAAGTAGCTTAAAAAAAATAAATAAATAAATAAAATAAAGTAGCTTTAGTGATCACAACTCCAGCAGCACCAGGCTCTCCCCGTGTCACCCGTTTTGGACCTCCATCCCCATCTAAGCTCGAAATGGACCCCAACTGCTCGTGCTCCAACCCGTGGCTCTTGCACCTGCACCAGCTCCTGCAAAGGCCAAGAGATGCAGCCCGGGGCACCCCTGGTGCCGTCCCCCCCCCACCCCGGGGAAGCAGGAGTAGGCCTGCTTCTTGCTGGAGAACCGGCACTCTGCATTTGCTCCTCCCCCGGCCTCCCTGCGGACCTTCCTGGCAACCAGGGGCTACGGTGCATCCAAGCCTAGCAGGTGGTTGCACATTTTGTTTTTTTGTTTTGGGGGGGGGTTTGTAGGTTTTTTTAAAGATTTTATTTATTTATTCATGAGAGACAGAGAGAGAGAGAGGCAGAGGGAGAAGCAGGCTCTCAGTGAGCAGGGAGCCTGATGCGGGACTCGATCCCAGGACTCTGGGATCATGACCTGAGCTGAAGGCAGACGCTTAACCATCTGAGCCACCCAGGTGCCCTGTTTTGTTTTTTTTTTAAAGGTTTTATTTATTTATTTGAGAGAGAAAGAAGCGAGAGAGAGAGAAGGAGAAGCAGACTCCTGCTAAGCAGGGAGCATGAAGCAGGACTCCATCCCAGGACCCTGGGAACATGACCTGAGCCAAAGGCAGATGCTTAACTGACTGAGTCACCCAGGGGCCCCAGTGGTTGCACCACTTTGAATATCACTCCAGAAGGGTACGCTTGGGAGAAGAGTAAGCTCCACTGGGTCAAGATCTGTTGGTTGGGGTGAACTCTATTTTGTGACTTTTTTTTTTATAAATATTTTATTTATTTGATAGAGAGAGAGAGACAGTGAGCGAGGGAACACAAGCAGGGGGAGTGGGAGAGGAAGAAGCAGGCTTCCCGCTGAGCAGGGAGCCTGTTGCGGGGCTCGATCCCAGGACTTTGGGAATATGACCCGAGCCGAAGGCAGACACTTAACAACTGAGCCACCCAGGCGCCCCTCTATTCTGTGACTTTTAAGGTCTAAGTGAAATCAAATGAAAACCCACTGTCTCTGGACAAAAGAATGAAAGGAGAAGCTGTGAGTATTCGCAGGAAGGGCTTGCTATTTACTTTTAGTTGTTGGTCTGGCTTTTTTTGTTTAAAAGAAATAGTCATCTCCCTCTCCGTTATCAGTCACCTTCAGGATCTAAGGGAACAGATCAAGCCCTGTCCCCAGGCACGAAGGAGAGGGGAGGAGGGGACACGGTGATCTGGCAAAGAGTAGTTAGGCCACTGTGGCCCAGCTCACCAGCCCCTCCATCATCGCAGGCTGGGCCATCCCTGGTCACTGCTTCAGTTAGCTCTGGCTGCACCCTGTCCCCTAACTCACCTGCAGCATTCCCCAGATCTGTGCCCAAACCAAAGACGGTCTGCTCAGTCTTGAAGTCTCAGGAGTGCACTCCCGCTCACTTGCCCACTGTGCAGGGTGTTTGCTCAGAGCCCAGTCTGGTCTGGGGGTGCGAGGGGGACTGTCCTGAGGCGGGGCCAATGCAGGTCACCCTTTGTCAGGGCCCCTGTGACCAGGTGTGCCTGTGTGTAGAGTAGTGACCTCTCTGTGTGATTGCCGCAGGGAAGATCAGAGCTGCAACTGGGCTGTAGGGGGAGTGGGTGGCGGTAGGAGAGGATGTGGGGCAGGGCAAGGGATTTCTCTTGTCTTCCTGGGGTGATGAATGTCCAGCCCAGGGGGTCACTGGAATGGAACGGAAGTCCCTGGAACGGCAGGGAAAGGCCTCGGTGGAATGAGAAAGGAGGTGGGGGTGACCAAGGTGAGCCTGAGGGACAGGGAGGAGGGTGTAGACGCCGGCCGATTGGGCTGGGGGAAGCTGAGGTCTGATGCGCTACAGGCCCCCACCTAGAGGTCGGACTGGAGCCTGGTGCCAGGTCTAAATGCTGCATCGTCCATGAAGAAGAGGTGGAAGTGGGTCCCCAAAGCAGAGGAGGAAAGAGCCCCTTGGAAGGGGTCACGTGCCCTTGCTTCTGTCACCCCACAATCGGTCACCCCCTGCCTAACTTGTCAAGGAAGCCAAAGCATTTCTGCAACTAAAGGACACCACTGTGCATGTACCATCATAGAAATGGTCTCCTCACCTCTAGCTCAAAGCCCCCCCAGGCCCCCACAACTCAGATAAGTTCCCCAGTCCTTACTCCCACACTCAGCCCCCATGCTCCCCCTTCCCCACAGTTTCCAGCCACCAACAACTTTCCCTGCATTGTGGCACACCCCTGCTGCCCCCCCTTCAGGGCCTGGGTCTCCTGTCACCCCTGAGGGAGAATTCACGGCGCAGCTCTCTCTCCAGCCCCCCACCTGCTGGATTCTGCTTCCCCATTTAGGGGCTTTGCTGGACTGTGACCTCTGAGGGGTCACTCCTAGGTCTTCTAATTAGCAAATGGTGGTGAATGAAGAGGAAGCACTTTGCCTTATTTGTCCTAGACCTGCCACTTACTCGGAGGATGCGCTTTAGTGCCTTTATTATAGGATTTAGTACCCCAAACATTCCCTTCGTGACTCCGGGTTCTTGATCCTTTCTAGGCTCAATGTTATTGTCCATAAGCCTTCCTCACCTGGGGGTTCCCCATGTCCCCACTTTACACATTCATTCACTTGTGCAACAAATATTAAGGCTGGTTCGTGGCAAGCACTACTGATGATCCGGGACACAGCCAGAACGTGGCGGACACAGCCGGGCCTTCCAGGCAAACATTATTTTTTATTTTTTAAAGATTTTTATTTATTTGAGAGAGAGAATGAGAGAGAGAGAGAGCACATGAGACGGGGGAGGGTGAGAGGGAGAAGCAAGCTCCTTGCCGAGCAGGGAGCCCGATGCGGGACTCGATCCAGGGACTCCAGGATCATGACCTGAGCTGAAGGCAGTCGCTCAACCAACTGAACCACTCGGGCGCCCTCCAGGCAAACATTTAACTTCCAAAGAGTCACCCCACCTTTAGGCCAATGGTGCGAGCCCGTGAGGACCCAAGTGGTGGCGCGCTGGCTGTGGGGGCTCCCTGGGCCTTGGCCAGCTCCTGGTCCAACGTGGGAACGAGGTCTGCCATGGAGACTGCCCAGGGCCTGGGTCCCGTCCCCCACGTGTCAAGCAGAGACTTCACTCCCCTGGATACCGTCCCAGGTGTGGTCCAAAATTTTGGAGGTGGTTTGGCCACCATCCAGTGCTCCCCAGCCGTCGGGGGGGTGTCTCCGGGAGCTCGGGGCCCCTCCCGGACAGGGCTGAGAGCCAGGTCACACGCCCTTGGTCAGGAAGTCTCAGGCGAGCGGGCGTGGGGACAGGCGGACGGGCGGGGCCGGGGCCGGGGCGGGGCCGGGGCCGAGGGGCGGGGCCGAGGCCGAGGGGCGGGGCGGGGCCGGGCCGCAGTGGCCTGCCGGCGGGGGCGGAGCCCGAAGCTCCGGCATTTATTTCACGGGCCGCGACCTTACGGCGGTGACGACCGCCGCGCGACAGCAGGCCGGCCGCAATGGGTGAAGACGCTGCGCCGTAGGACCCTTAGACCGGAGTGGGATGGGGGACGCCACGCGCGCCCTTCCGGCTGCCCACCCACCTCCTGGCCCGCGACCCGGAGCGGAAGTGGGGGCGGGTCACGGGGACCCGCGGAAGGGTGGGGGCCCCAGGAGAGGGCTGCACGTGGCTTCTCAGGGTTCCGGCAGCTCCAAGTTAGAGGAGCAGGCGCGGGGGTCTGGGGCGCACAGGTCTCCAGCCGGGCCGGGTGGGCCGGAAGGGCGAACAGGTGGTGCTGGGCCAGGGAGAAGGCAGCCCTGACCAGAGTAGGCCGGAGACGGACGGCGTGGTGCTGGGCGGTCAGGACCGGGGTCCTGGGATTGTGCGGTCTGCGTCAAGTCCTCGCTCCACTTCATTCTCCCTGGGCACCTTCGGGCACAGGCTGCGCCTCCCCATGCCTCGGTTTACTGGTCTGCGAAGGGAGAGTGATGATGAGAGGAGAGAGCCAGGCCCCAGAGAGGGACCACCCCATCTGCCCCTCGGAGAGTTTAGAATATGTTGGTTATTGCTATTACTCTGTGTTCTTCCCGTTTTACAGAAAAGGAAACGGGCTCAGGAGGTTTTAGTAAGCGTTCCAAGGTCACACAGCTGGCATGTGGCAGAGCCCAGGTCTAGCCAGTTCCACAGAGTCCTGCCATGAAACCCTCCCCTGGTTTTCTTCACTCAGTGGACCCAGTTTATCTTTCCTTCCTCTGGGTATCCCCAAACCCACGTCAGGCTCTCTCCCTGTAATCACCTGGGGGCAGTGCGGGAATCTGAGCCCCCTGGGCTTCGCTGTTGCCCTGAACACATTGGGCACAGATGAGGGGCTCAGAAAGTGCCTGCTTCATGATTGAACGGGTGGCTGTCTTCCAGGTCTGTTCTCAGAGCTGAAGCTGGCTGTGCCCTGGGGCCACATCGCTGCCAAAGCCTGGGGCTCCCAGCACGCCACCCCGGTTCTTTGCCTGCACGGCTGGCTGGACAATGCCAACTCCTTTGACAGACTCATCCCTCTTCTTCCGAAAGGTGGGGCTGAAGGGAAGCCAAGGGGCAACGTGACATAGACTGCAGGAGAATGAGGGGTGGGGGAGACAGCTGACCTAGACGCCTTCTCCCCCTGTCTCTTGTCTCAGACTTTCATTATGTTGCCATGGATTTCGGGGGACATGGGCTCTCGTCCCATTACAGCCCCGGTCTCCCGTATTACCAGGAAAACTTTGTGAGTGACATCCGGAGAGTTGTAGCAGGTAAGAGGCAGTGTGTGTGTGTGGAGGGGTGCAGCGGGACATCCCCTCTCATCGTTGGAGTGGGGTGTGGTAGCCAGCAAACAATACTGGCCCGGGAATGACCTGGGTCACCCAGGAATTCATGGGTGACTTTGGGAAAGTTGGCAAGAAGAGCTCATCCTTCTGGGGGTTCCACCCCTTGTAAGGAAGCTGGAACCCCTCTAAGCTAGTTTCCTGAGGGGGGCACCCCAGAGGCTGGGGAAGGATGTCCTGAGCACGGGGACTGCAGGACAGAGGGTGAGGGGAGCCTGGGCCCATCCAGACCTGGCTCCGTGTGTTTTCAGCCTTGAAGTGGAAGCGTTTCTCCATCATGGGCCATAGTTTTGGTGAGTACAGTTTACACTTCGGCAGGCAGGGGGCTGACTGGGCTGAGGGGCTGTGAGGGAGGGAGAGGAAGTGGCACACAGGTCCCCTGCACTTCTGGGCAATGCTAGGAGAGATGAGGGGGTCTGTGGGCACTGGGCCCTTTGGCCTGAGGCACCTCCCCCATGGGACATAGGGCCCCAGAGGTGGCTGTCTTCCAATTTGACAAGAGAAATGTGACCTTTCAAGTGGCTAGGTCTGATGAAGTGGTCATATGGCCCCCAGGGAGGGAACCCCAAGTTTGCCAGGGCATAAAGAACCCTGCCTCCTGGTGGGAGAGAGCCAGGCCCCTTAGCCTGGGGTGGGGCAGCCCCTGGGAGGAAGTTTTAGTAGGATTTTGAGAGCTGGGGAATACCAGCCCACGACTCTTTTGTCCCCCAGGTGGCATGGTGGGCGGAATGGTGAGTAGATGCTTTGCAGTGACCACCTCTGGCCATGTTGGGTGTTCCTGTAGGTGGGGCAGGAGGTGGGGGGGGGTGGGGAGCAGGGAGAGAAGAAGTTTCCAGGAAAGGGAGTGCCTCCTCATATCACAAATTAGAACCCAGTATTTGTTGGCCTAGATGGCAGTAATAATCATTATTGCGGGGAGGTTGGTGAAACTGGAGATTCCTGATGGAGTTCAGAGTTTCCACATTCCCCATCCCCAGAGAACCCTGGAATCCAGCCAGCCACCAGGGTGTAAACCTTGGTCTGGGTGTGAACCTCCAGGGGCTGGGGCGGGGGAGAGGAGGCTACCCTGGGAGGGAATGAAGATCCTTGTTCTGGCCCCTTGGAAACACCAGTGTCCCCAGGGAAAAGCTTGAGTCCCTTTGCCTTCTTCCTCTCCTACTCATTCTTCCCTCTTTTGGGTCACATCGTAGTTTTCCAGTATCTTTCCCGAGATGGTGGATAAACTTATCTTGCTGGACACATTGCCATTTGCCCTGGACGCTAAAGTAAGAGTGAGGGCTTTCATGCATGCTATCATGGGGGAGACCCAGGCCCTGGGTAGTGTCCTCAGCCCTGCCTCTTTTGGCAGGGAGGTGGGAGGAGGTGGCAGAGGGTAGACAAGGGGGGATCAGGGGACTCCCAAAGAGGACAGGGTTATGCAACTTGTACCCCTAGGAGTGGGCAGAGAAAACAGGTGCAGAAGCCTTTGTCATCCTTGGAAACCCTGTATGTGGTCTGGGATCTACAGAATGCCAAGTCTTTGGTGAAGTGGCAGGGGGTGGGAGAGGGTAGGAACAGTGGATTGAGGAAGCTCTGGGAGCACACAGCGTGATGAGGCCCCCCCCACAGTCATGTTCACGTGTATGCCTTTGTGCTGTGCCCTCATTGCGCAACTGCACACAGCAGCCCTGAGTGCGGACCAGTGGGAACGTGCCGATCCCTTCCGCCACCACCACCAGTGACAGCAAACAGTGCTGTCCCTGCATCTGAGTCCTGGCTTCTGCCACGGATCTGCTGGGTGACCCTGGGCAAGACCCTGGGCAAGACACTTGGCCTATCTGGGCCTCAGTTTCCTCACCTGTAAAATGAGGTTGGACTAGGTGACCTTGGAGTTGCTTGCCGGCTGTCACACTCTGTCACTCTGTCCCCAGGAGCTCAGCCTCTCAGTTGTGACACAGCTGAGTTTCTTATCTGTAAAATGGCCACAAATGCCAAAAGGGCACGAACCATGCTGTCTTTTTCTCACCACATGCCCAATCCCAGCACATAGTAGGTGCTCAGTAAGTGTTGGCTTCATGAATGGAGAGCTCGTGGGTGACTGTGAGGATCTGGTGAGACTCTGGGCTTCTCTCCCTTCTTTATCTGTTTCACCCACTGAGTTACCCGACGTGGTGCCCCAAGATCTCCCTCCCAAGCAGCTGGGTATTTGGTCCTCCCTGTCCCCCGTTGTTGGATGGGAGTGTCCCTTTCCAGGTGGGGGCCTGTGGACAGGGCTCGGCTGTTGTCAGAGTGAGCTGGGCCGGAAATAGGTACACTCGAAGGGGGCCAGAAGCCCCCGAGCTGCACCCCCTCTGCAGTCTCCTCTCCACCATCTGGAGTGAGAGCATTCATTAAACCAGCTGAAATTGCCAACCCTGGACGGTCTGTGACTTACGGACCTAATACTGAACCTTTGCAACACGCTGGCCATTGGCAGATTTCCTTTCCCCTCCATCATCCATCCTGACCCCTCCAGCTGGCCAGACCACAGGCGGGGCGGCCTGGGCTGTCACTGAGGCAGACAGCGTGTGCTCTGATCACAGCTAACTAGAAGGGGCTGATCCTGTGCCACCCTTCACTGGGTCAGAATGAATCCCAGCTGAGGGGCTGCTGAGGCCCGGGTCGGGGGGAGCTGAGCCCCTCTGTCTGCAGCCCAGAGTCCCGCCCACCCAGCAGAACCCACACATCCCCAGGGAGTAGAGGACGTGCTGACCTACAGGCGGGGAGCCATAGAGCACCTGCTGCAGGTGGAGGCCTCCCAGAAACCCCGGCAGGTGGTCAGCCCAGAGGAGATGCTGCAGAGGTGAGTGCCTCTGTCGGCTGAGATGGGGCTGGTGGGGAGGGGAATGGTGGGAGGGGGTCAGGGGTGGGAGGCCCAGAGGAGGAATGGGATCCAAGGGAGGACATCTCCTGGGCGCAGAGGAAGCGTTGGTCTCCTGCGCACAAGTCACACCGAGCCTGCTTCTCTCCGTGCTCACCCTAGGTATCAGGCTTCCTGGCTCTCCAGACACCCCAGCTGGGACTTGCCTGCCTCGGGTCCTCCCCCCTCTATAGCCATGCCCTTCATTTCCCAAGAGCGCTTTCCACCCGCTCTCTACCCCTCTTCCTCCGCCTGTAATTGTGCACACATGCATGTGCGTGCACACACACACAGTCTTTCCTTCCACACCTCTCTGTGGCTCCTTCCATCTAGACCTCTCTGCAGGCACCTTGCTAACTTGCCCACTCCTCCTTCCTCCTTCAGCTGACTCACTCCCCCTAGGAGCCTGCCCTGCGCCCCCCGCCCTGTGAGCCGTTCCTCCCAGCCCTGTAGGAAATCAAAGGTCTGTGGGTGGTGACCGGACGCTGGTTGCCTTTATATCTCCAGCACCTGGAAGTGCCCCCGGTAGTCAGGGACGGATACGTATTTGTTATCTAAAGGAGTGAAAATACACACACACACGTGCACTGCTGATGTGAACATCCCATTGACACGTGCTTGTGTCCTTTGTGGGGGCGGCCCTCTGTTCTTTCCATGTGGCCTTCCCTGCCCCACAACATCCAGCGTCCGTCTGTCCTCCCCAGGTTCCTGAAGAACAACAGTCACGTGAGTGAGGAGTGCGCGCGACTCCTCCTTCAGAGGGGAACCACTGAGGTGGCCACAGGTAGGGACTCGCCGTCTCAGGCTGTTGCTGATCGGCACTGTTCTTGCTGAGGAGCGGTAACCGCTAAGTCTCACGGCTGCTTGCTCTGGACCAGGCAGGGCACCGAGTGCTCAGCAAACAGTGTCTCATGTCATCCCCGCCACCCCCCTCCCCCGGCTGCCCTATACTCACCCCGTGCAGAGCAGGAGAAACTGAGGCTCCGATAGGCCAAGTGATAGAGACCTGCGTGCCAGGTCACACAGCTGCTGCGCATCCCAGACAGGCCTGTGGGGAGCACTCAGGTGTCTCGGGGCTGAATGTTGGGGAATGTCACAGCCGTGCTCTGCTGACCCTGTGTGTGGGCGCCGGCGTCCCCAGCTAGGGTCTGAGGACGTGCTGCGGGGCAGGGTGACTTGAAAGGGGTTTTTCAAAATGGAGAAGTAGAGGGGCACCCCGGTGGCTCAGTCGGTTGGGCGTCTGCCTTCGGCTCAGGTCATGATCCCGGGGTCCTGGGATCGAGTCCCACATCGGGCTCCCCCCACTCGGCAGGGAGTCTGCTCCCCCCTCTCTCTCTGCTGCTCCCCCTGCTTATGCTCTCTCTCTCTCTGTCAAATAAATAAATAAAATCTTTAAAAAAAAAAACCAAAATGGAGAAGTAGAGTAGGTGGCCCCTTGGTTTCAGGGCAGCCTCGGGCCTGTGTTTTCTGCACTTTGTTTCCCAAAGTACCCATTCAGGGAAACTTTACCAAGGTCCCGCTCAGTGCCAGCCCCTCTCCTGGCGGGCCCGTACCTCGGACTGGCACCACTCCAGAGGGCACCCTTCACAAATGCCCTCCCTGGAACTGACTGCCCCAGGGGTTGAGCCAGGCGAAGCCAATTCAGGCATGTCCATTCTAGGAGGAGCAACAGATGATAGACCTATGACCAGACAAACAAGAGACATGTTATTGTAAGTGCGATAAAAGAAATGTACAGGGTATTCTGGAAGAAACCCCAGAGAGGGGCTCCGGAGGTGGAGTAGAAGCCCAAGGGAGACAAGTGTGGTAAGATGGACCAGGCACTACACTGGGCCCAAAGACCTGGGCTGATTCCTGACTGTGCTAGCTCAGAGATCTGAAGTCCCTCCTCCCCATTTAGACACCTCCCCCCTATTTTTCTCAGGTCATAAATAACGTCTTAGGATCTTTGTGCTCATGGTCTAGAGGATCAAGCAAGGAGGTGAATGCGGCTTCAGTTTATAAAGTACCAAAGGAGGCAGTGGTCAAAACCCCAAGGGCTTGCCAGATTTGAGCAAGTGGTGGAATTAATTGGGCTGCTGGGAGTCAGGCAGCAGGGAGCCGACGGGACTGCGGTACCCGAGATAGGACAGCCCAGCCAGTGGTTATCGCTGGGAACTCTGGGCCTCGTATGGCCCGAATTTCCAGTTGCTCATAAGAAGCCAGAGATCTACTGTGTGGTATTGTTTTTTCCAGAAGTTGCCAACACACCACGAGGTCAGATGGAATATGCTTAAGGGATGTTTTGGCCTCAGGCTGCCAATCTGTGACTTGTTGTGAGGGACTGTCTGTTATCATCTCTGAACCTTGGCAAATCCACCACGGAGAGGGGAGGTCGAGGCAGAGGGCCATGGGCCTAGGCTTCCCAATGTGCCTACACAGATGGCCCGCCCAGAGGGATCCCGGCGCAGAAGTAGGCTAATCCGGAATAAGACACGTTCCCAGCCAGGCGGGGGAAGCCGATTAGGCCAGGCCTGGGTCACGTGAAGGGGTGAGCACGGACACTGAACCAGTTGTCAAGGAGGGTGAGGAGAGAAGGGAGGGGAGTGGACAGGCAGCTGGGTCACCATGTCAGGCCCAGCCCCCATGCAGCGGTCATGGCCCTTTGGGGCCGGAGCTTAACCTAAAATAAGACCAAGCAGGTTCCCAGCCCCCACCGGGTGGTGTGACACTGGGAGAGCCGGTGTTCCAGGCTGCTCGTGGGTCCTTGTCCTCAGGCCCCAGAGCCCCTGACAGTCCCCATTCCACTCTGGAGCAGAGAGCAGGGACAGCACCATCAGTCCAACCTGATCCTAGAACCGAACCCAAGTTCATCTGCCCGACGCACAGCAGAACCAATCACTCAGACATCGAGTGTGCAACAGGTGGTGAAGGCGAAGGTCGTGAAGGTGGCTGGCCCCCGAGTGAGGCCCGGCAGAGTGCAGTCCTGGAACCACCTGGACGGGGGACGGGAGGCCAGGTGGGGCTGGAGTCAGGAGTTGGGTTTGGAGGTGAGACCGGAACGAAAGCAGGGCCCCTGGGCATGGAAAACGCCTTGGTGTCTGTAAGGGGGAAGGTGTTGCTCTGCTCTCCAGCCGAGCAGACACTGAGTGGGCCGTTTCCCACAATGGCCAGTCCTCCCCCAGCAGCTGGGCATCCCACAGTTCGCCTGACTCCGTTCTGACACCATCTACCCACAGGCTTAGGGCCCAGTCCCACGAAGCTGTCCCCACTTCAGGTGCCCCACCGAAGATGAAATTGTCATCTGTGTTTTCGACCCAGTGGCTATAAATCCAGGGTTCCTTCAGACCACTCCGCAGGCTCAATAACTTGCTAGAACGCCTTTTAGAACTCAGGAAAACAGTTTCCTTCCTAGATTACCAGTTTGTTAGAAAGGATACAACTGAGGGACAGTCAGATGGAAGAGATGCATAAGGCAACGTATGGGAGGGAGGGGTCGGAGCTTCCGTGCCCTCCCTGGATGCCCCACCCTCCCAGCACCACTGTGTTCGTCAGCCGGGAAGCTCCCCAAACCTCCTAGTTCAGGGATTTTTCAGGGTGGCTTCACCATGCGGACACGATTGATCATAACTCAATCTCCAACCCCTCTCCCCTTCCCAGAGGATGGGGAGGTAAAGCTGAAAGTTCCAGGCTCCTAACCACAGCTCATTCTTTTGGGGACCCCCCCATCCTGCAGTTATCTGGTGGCCCACCAAGAGTCACCTCATTGGGACAAAAGACGCTCCTATCACCTAGGAAATTCCAAGGGATTGAGGAGCTCTGTGTCAGCACCTGGGCTCAAAGACCAACTGTTAGAACAAAAGATGCTCCTAACAGCTTTATTACTTAGGAGATTACACAGGCTTTAGGAGCTCTGGCCAGTGTGAAATAAAATATGTATTTCTTATATCACAATATCAGTCTCTAGTTGTTGGCTGTGGCAGGAGATGGGGGATGTCTAGGGTTCTGATACCATCTCCTGCCTTCAAAGGTATTTTTCTTTTTTTTTTTTAAAGATTTTATTTATTTATTTGACAGAGAGAGACACAGCGGGAGAGGGAACACAAGCAGGGGGAGGGGGAGAGGGAGAAGTAGGCTCCCAAGGAGCAGAGAGCCCGATGCGGGACTCGATCCCAGGACCCTGAGATCACGACCTGAGCCGAAGGCAGACGCTTAACGACTGAGCCACCCAGGCGCCCCAAAGGTATTTTTCTTAAGAATCATAAGTTTCATGCAGCTTTTCAGGGATTCTGAAAGTCTTGGAGAAGGTGGCGCTCACAAGTCGCAGGCCAGGCCAGCCCGAGGGGTCCCAGCCGTGCTGGTGCAGTCTCTCCTCCTTCCAGGGCTGACCCTGGCCTCATCCCTCTCAGTTCCTTCTGGGTGAAACAGGTTGTTGATGGAATTGAGAGAAGTCAGTGCACAGTCCCTCGGAGCAACTACTGGCCCTTGGTGTGGGATCTGCATCTAAACCCCTTCCAGAAATGCGAGGGCCACTTGCTCTCAGATCTGATCAAGGGATTCCTTGAAGGGATATCTGTGCTGGCCTGCTGGTCTGAGAAGCACATTTCCTGCCCTCACAAAGCTCACTGTCACGGGGAGGCTGACCGAAAAGCAGCCGGGCTGTGGGCCTGCCGGGCCGGTCAGGATGTGAACGGTGGAAGTGAGCCTTGGAAGAGAGGAGGATGTGGCCAAAGGGGACAGAAGCCAGAGCCCAGGGCAGAGAAAACAGAACAGCTTGATAGGGATCCCCAGGTACCTGGGGGTCACCCCACCCCTACAATAACCCCCTTTTAAAGTTTTTTCACATCCTCTGAGTAGCTGGAGCCCAGGGCTGGAGGAAGGAGGAGGGCAGAGAACCCAGGGCGGAGGCCAGTCATCTGTGCAGGGAGGTCATGGCCCGAGCTGAAGATGACCCAGAGGCCTCAACCGTCATAGTTTCCTTAGGCCGAGATGACCTACTAGTGCAGCGACCAGAAAATCTTCCGATTACATGGTGTTCCTAAGAATTTACAATCACAAATACCCGACTGAGAACCTCTATCAACAATTAATCATCTATATTTATTATCTAAAAGTTCCACAATCTCTAATTAAAGGGAAAACCTAGTAATTCTGGCAAATAGCTCTTTTTTTTTTTTTTTTTAAGATTTTATTTGTTTATTTGACAGAGGGAGAGACAGCGAGAGAGGGAACACAAGCAGGGGGAGTGGGAGAGGGAGAAGCAGGCTCCCCGCAGAGCAGGCAGCCCGATGCGGGGCTCGATCTCAGGACCCCGGGATCATGACCCAAGCCAAAGGCAGACATTTAACGACTGAGCCACCCAGGCGCCCTGTGGCAAATAGCTCTCCTTAATGTTCCCATAACTGTTTCTCTGAAAGCCATTTTGTATTCAAACATCAGTTTTCCATCAGGGAGACCTAACACCCCTCCCCCGGTGGGCACCCCCCACCCCAGCCCGGCCCAAATACCCCATCCATCTCCCCCTCTCCCCTGGAGCTGATGGCGTTTACAAGGGGCTGGGTAGAGATGCTGACTTAGTTGCCATTTGGGTTTTATTTTTGAATTTAATACTACTGTTTTTATTTATTTATTTTTATTTTTAAAGATTTTATTTATTTGAGAAAGAGAATGAGATAGAGCATGAGAGGGGGGAGGGTCAGAGGGAGAAGCAGACTCCCCACTGAGCAGGGAGCCCGATGCGGGACTCGATTCCGGGACTCCAGGATCATGACCCGAGCCGAAGGCAGTCGCTTAACCAACTGAGCCACCCAGGCGCCCTCTACTGTTTTGTTTTGTTTTTTAAGATTTTATTTATTCATTTGACAGAGACACAGCGAGAGAGGGAACACAAGCAGGGGGAGTGGGAGAGGGAGAAGCAGGCTTCCCACGGAGCAGGGAGCCCAATGCGGGACTCGATCCCGGGACTCCAGGATCACGACCTGAGCCGAAGGCAGTCGCTTAACCGACTGAGCCACCCAGGCGCCCCTCAGTGTGGCTTTCATTTGCATTTTCTTTTTATGGTAACGATGAGTATCTCTCATATTTAGTTTTCTGGAAACCGTACCTCTGCCTACCCTCCGGCGCATCGTTCTGGTGGTCTTTCCTCAATTTCTCGGAACTCTTCATATGTTGGGGAGGTTGAGTTGCAAAGACGTCTTCCCAGATTGTCTTTTTTGACTTTGCTTAGAGGGTTTTTTTTTCTTGAAATGCAGACCTTTCTTCATGTAATTAATAGAGGTCTCTTTTCCAGCCTCTGCGTTCTGAGTTGTAGCTAAAAGCTTATGTTTGATTCGAATACTGTTTGGGGTTGAGAATTTTCACTTAAGTATTTGCTATTTAGCTTGTGTGCAGGTGGAGGTTTGGATCTGATTTGATCTTTTTCCAGACGGTTCCTCCATTGCTTGACATTTTGTAAAAGTGTCTTTGCCCTCGGTGACCTAAGAGGCGGCCACACCATGCCCTGACTGCCCGTTAGCATCGGGGTCTGTCTTTGGACCTTCGATCTTTCCATGGGTCTGGCTGTCTGTCCCTGACCAGCACGACACGGCTCGGCTTATTGTGTTTTCATATCTGTAGGACAGTCTCCTTTTATGGCTCTTTTTCAGAGCTTTCCTGCTATTCTTGCTAAAAATGTTGTTGGCATATCACATATGTACATTTAACTAGTACTAGTAATACTAGTGATACCAGACCTACTCCTGTACCCCTCCCCGCACCGGCCAACACTAGAACAGCACCCATTCCTTTGAACCCTGTGTGTCCCCTTCTCTGCGACCCGGAGGCAAACATCTACTTATCCCTCAAGCAACTTTTTGAGCACCTACTGTGTGGCAGCCCCGTTCTCGGGCCAGGGGAACCCAGCCAGGGCTGAGACACCAAGCTGTTGTCCTCTGGGAAGCTGCATTCTAGCGGAGGAGAGGTGCATGTGGGTGGAATGCTTTAGGAAGTGCTGAGTGATGAGGGGAGCCCTCCGGGGGGGCGGGAGAGGTCCCCGTGAGAAGGCTGTGAGTCTGCTTACTTATGAATTTGGTTGTGACTTGAAATGGGAGGCTGAGAGCCTGGCTGGGAAGGCAATGTGGCGCAGAGACTCGTGGGAAGGAGGAGGCCGCCCTGCTTCTCTTTGGTGTCACGTTTGTGGGATTTACCCAGTAGCTCCAATCCACGGTTTCCCAAGTAGAGGGGGTCCCCTGACAACCCCCGCACCCCGAGAGCTCACTTCTCAGGTGGCCTCCCGGATCTGTGATTCTGTCTCTGAAGGGGGCATCGCCCAAGCATGGAATTGCTGGGAATCTGTCCTCGCCAGGTGAGGTCCAGCTTGTCCACCATCAGGACCGTGGCAGAGAACCACGGTCCAGCCCACGGGTGGGTCCACGGGCCTCCCGACCCCGCCAACCTTCTTTTCTTTCCAACACATGATGGCATGGATTCTTCTTAGCTGTCGGGTGCTTCCTGGGGTCTGAAGATCACGTGACCACCCTAAGGTTCTCAGGGATGACGGCCACTGTGCCAGATAGGGTAACCGTCCGCCACCGTCTTTCTGCGCTGTTCTGTGGGGTGGCTGAGGAGGCACCCATGGGGGCCATGCCGGTCCATGGCCGGGTGGCAGCAGCCAAGCTCTGAGGACACCAGTCCAGGCTGAAGAAGGGCGCCCTGGCCGGAAGGGCCCTGGGTCCCCAGGGAAGCCCTGTGGGGTCCCTCACCCTGACAGGCAGCACTGAGGCCCCGTCTTTGTGCTTCCATTCCAGGTCTAATAATGAATAGAGACCGGAGGATGGCTTTGGTGAGTGCTGCTCTCTTTTTCTTTTGTTATTATGGTACATTATATGTAGCATAATAGTTATGCTGTGCTGTGTATTTTAAAATCACTCCTGAGTGTCCAGTTCAGTGACAGTCCATTCGCAATGTTGTACAACCATCATTTCGTCCACATTTTTCATCATCCCCCATAACAACCCGGTACCCACTGAACACCAGGTCCCCACCCACTCACAGCCCCTGGTGGCCGCCATTCTATCTTCTGTCTATGAACTTGGCTGCTCCCGGGACCTCATGTCAGTGGAATCAGGCCGTATTCAAGGCTCATCCAGGTCCCAGCAGGGTGCCTGAACGTCCCCTCCTTTTCTGACCGAACAACATTCCGTTTATGTGGATCTGTCCATTCATCCATTGAGAGACACTTGGGTTGTTTCCGCCTTTGGTTATTATGAATCCTGCTGCTGTGAACACGGGTGATGACTATCAGTTTGAGTCCTTGCTCTCGGTTCTTCTGGACATACACCTAGGAGCAGAATTGCTGGGTCGCACAACAGTCCTGTGTTGAACCTTTTGGGAAACCGCCAGGCTGTTGGCCCGGCGGCAGCATCGTCCCTCCCAGCAACGCACGAGGGTTCCAATTTCTGCACCTCCTCACCCACACTTGTGCTTTTCTATTAAATTTTAGCCATCCTCGTGGGCGTGGGGTGGTGTACAGCCTCTTTTGAATCATGGGTCTCCTTAGGGCAAGGGCTGAGGGCAAGAGAGAGGACCCCCCGCCCCACAGATTCATGAGGTCCAGATGTCTCCCCAGCAGGCCTGGCAGGAGTGGGGGCTGCGCTGGGGGCTGCCCTGCGCCTGGGGGGGACCGCCAGCAGGGGGTGCTCACAGCACGACGGCCGCTCCTCGTTCTCCCATGTGCCGCACACGTGTGTGCTCGGGTAATCCTCACTGCAGGCCTGGAGGAGGGAACTGTTGTCACCCACATTTCACAGGCGGGGAAACTAAGTCAGCCGCACGACTTGCCCAGAGTCAAGCAGCACCATCGGTGGAGGCTTCCCACCCACGAACAACTGAAAAAACCAACCATTACTGACACACAGGTGCCCACAGAGCAAAAGGGGAACACCAAGGCCCACTGTCGAGGGCAGACTTGCAGCTCCATCTGTGTGTTTTCACAACCATGTAAGAAGACACCGACTCATTTTAGGGCTTTTCGGTTTTGTCGTTTGTTTAGGTTTTCACAGAAATGGCTGCAAGTGCTTAACTTTTTTTTTTTTTAAAGATTTTATTTATCTATTCATGAGAGACAGAGAGAGAGAGAGAGAGAGGCAGAGGGAGAAGCAGGCTCCCAAGGAGCAGGGAGCCCGACGCGGGACTCGATCCCAGGACCCTGGGATCATGACCTGAGCCGAAGGCAGACGCTTAACCATCTGAGCCACCCAGGTGCCCTGCAAGTGCTTAACTTAATGGATTAACTGCATGGGGGTGCTGCATGGGAGTGCAAGGAAGGCCTGCTGGCGGCTGGGGGCGGGTGTGGTCAGAGGAGTTGGTTAATGAACAGCTAGGAGATACCAGCCCCTATGCCCATCTTTGTGGGGTTGCCGTGACGACTAGCAAGGTCCCTGTGTCAAGTGCCCCAGTACGGGGCTCTCAGATGGTGCTCTTAATGAGATTGTTCAAGAGGGTAAAATGCTTTGCCCATGTGAGATGCTGTCATTAGAGGTGGGAAGCTCTGGCCTCAGGGAGACCCTTGAGAGCTGTTGCCCAGGCCCAGGTGGGGACATGAGGCCTGGACCAGGGCATCAGCCAAAGGAACAGGAGTGTTTGAGTTTTGATTTTGATCCAACTGGGATCTGTTCTCAAGTACGGTGTGAGGTAGGGATCCATTTTCACTTTCTTCCCAGATGAATAGCCAGTTTGGTCCACTGCCAGTTATTGGGGTGGGGGGGATCCTCCTAACCACCAAGGCTCACTCACCGTGGTCTGTCTTCTGTGTGCTGGTCCTCAGGCTGGTAGCTTACCAGCCAGATCCTAACCAATGGAGGCCCTTGTTGGAAAGCTTCTCTCCAGAGTGATCGATCCCAGCTGGAACCCTGGCCTCAGCCAGGTCACCCTCCAGGCAGCAGTGCAGGGCCCCAACCCTCCACTGCCCCCGAGTGCAGGTTGGGTTGGTTACTTTTGGGGGCATTTGGAAATACCCCTTCCCTTTCCAAGGTCCATGCCCTGTGCAGCACACGGCTGTTCTGCAGCAGGCTGCCCACTGATTTGGAGCTTATGTTTGGGACATAAACTGAATTACGAAAGATACAAATTCTAAAATGGGTCTGTCTCTGCACTCTCCTTTTGTTCCAGTGATCTTGTCACCATCCGAGCCCTACTACTCTGTTTCAATTCCTACTGCCTTCTGATTAGTTCTGATGGTTAGTAGAATCAGCGTTCTCTCCTTGTTCTTCTTTTACACATGTTCCTTGGCTTTTCTTGCATATTTTCACTTACAAATGAAGTTTGGAATGATCAACTTAGGTTAAAAATTACATTGGGATGGGGTGCCTCGGCTGGCTCAGTTGGTAGAGCATGTGACTCCTGATCTTGGGGTCGTTGAGTTTAAACCCCATGTGGGACATAGAGCTTACTTAAAAAAAGAATTCTATTGAGATGACATTGAATTTATAGAATACTTTGGGAATTTAGTGACTGTTAACATTATGAATGGGTACCACCTGATTTACAATAGAGGTGTGCCAGGCAATGGGTTATCCATATGGAAAAGTATGATCCTAGACCCTTGCCTCACACGATACACAAAAATTAATTCAAGATGGGTCATAGATCAAAATATGAAAGGTAAAACAGGAAAGGTTCTAAATAGCTTTATGACGTTGAAGTAGACAATATATTTTAAATAGAACACACATGTGAATCAATGAAAATATTGATAAATAGGGCTTTATTAAAATTTAGAATTTCTGTTCATCAAAAGACAAATTAAGAGAGTGAAGAGTCAAGCCACAGACTAAAAGAACATATTTAAATGCATAGGCCTGCTAAAGGACTCATATCCAGGATATATAAAGAGCTCCTACAAATCAGTAAGATAAAATCTAACAACCTCATTTTTAAAAGCAGGCAAAAGATTTTAACAGGCCCTTCATGAAAGAGGCTATCCAAATGGCCAATCAACACCTGAAAGTTGCTCATGATCATTAGTAATTAGGGCAATCAATGAAATATACCTCTACACCTCCACCAGAGGTGGAGAAGTTGCTGTCAAAATGGAAAAGCCTGACAACACCAAGTCTAAATGGGGATGAAGACCAGAACTCTTCTACACTGTAGGAGGAAGTATAAATTGATACAACCATTTTGGGAAATTGCTTGGCAGGAACTGCTAAAGCAAAACATAGTCAAATCCTGTGAGCCCATAATTCCACTCCTAGGTGTATACCTAGCAAAAATGTGTGCCGTGTGCACAAAAGACGTGTGCAAGGACGTTCCTAGCAGCTTGGTTCATAATAGTCCCAAACTGGAACTCACCCACATGTTTTTCAACAATAGAATGCACACATTGTTCTATATTCATACACTGGAGCACCACACAGGGATGAAAAAACAAACATAACTTACAGACCAAAAGAAACCAGAAACAGAGAGCACTCTGTTTGATTCCATGTACCTGAAGTTCAAAAAGAGGGAAATTGATCTACGGGGCTAGTGGTCTGAATAGTGGTGTCCTCAGAGAATACCCCAGGAGGGAGCCTGCAGGTGCTGGTGGTGGTCGAGGCTTCGAGCTGGGTCGCACGGAGCATTTATATGTGAAAGGCCATTGTCAGCTGACACATGGATCTGGGGACTTTGCCATAAGTCACACTGGAAGTATAAAAGAAAAATATAGATCAGGGAATACAAGTGGACTAGGGAAAGAAGGTTAGAGGAGAGGGGGATAGAAGCAAAGAAAAAAGAGAGAAGAGGGGCGCCTGGGTGGCTCAGTCGTTAAGCGTCTGCCTTCAGCTCAGGTCATGATCCCAGCGTCCTGGGATCGAGTCCTGCATCAGGCTCCTTGCTCAGCAGGGAGTCTGCTTCTCCCTCTGCCTGCCACTCTCTCTCTCTCTCTCTCTGACAAATAAGTAAAGTCTTAAGAAAAAGAAGAAGAAGAAGAAAGAGACAGGGCATACCCAGCAGCCTTTGGTCTTAAAGGCGTTCTTGGAGAAATGTCCTCGGATTGTGTGGCCCTAGAGGAAACCACTGCAAAACCCCAGACTTGTGGTTTTCACATCCAGAGACATGAGCGGAGGTAACATCCCTCAGTCTCTGCCTTGGGGATCAACATATAATTGAGGTGAGGGCCTGACCGGGCCCCCAAGCCGGAGAGCCCCAGTCCTGGCCCGAGCAGCTCAGGCTGGGGGTGGGGGCAGACGCCTGAGCCGAGTCCTGGTGCCATCTCCTGTTCCCCGTTGTGTGACTTGAGCCTCTGTGATCCTCAGTAAAGCCCTGTTTCAATGTGCCGCCGATGAGCACTGGTCGGGGAGCCCCTCCGCGGGCACGAACCACCTCCCTGCTTTTCCTGCAGCCGGGCGCTCTGCCAGCAGGAGCTCACGTGCAGCCTGTGTGGGTCCTCGGTAGATCTTCGTTCATTGGGCCTTGTGGATGATCTGGAAACGTCTGTTTCTGGAAAAGCACCCAAGGTCGTTTTCGCTCAAGGAGCAGGAAATGGCCTGGAGGAGGTCAGGGTAGATCAAGGGCAATATGCTCTCGTGGCTGTGACCCTGTGACCGAATGTGTACGTGTGTGTGTGTACACGTGTTTTCGTAAGAATTGTATATTTATCGCAGTGGTGGAGGAGTGTTGGGCATGACTTAACAGTCCTCATGGGAGCTTTGTGGAATTGATCCACTCTGCACACATTTCTCGAGCTCCTCGTCTGTCACACCTGGAGTTCTGGGGCTTGAGCAGCACCGTCCGGTAGAAAGCGAGCCTCATGCAATTCCACATCTTGTAGTAGCCATGTTAAGAGAGTAAAAAGAAATGGAGGAAATCACATTTAATATTTTTATCTCAATGTACCCAAGATGTAATCCGTGTAAAAATGTGAGGTGTCTGGCATTATTTATACTAAGTCTTTGAGATCCACTGTGCAGTTTATACCTACAGCACATCTCGGACTGGCCCCGTTTCAAGCACTCGGTAGCCACATGGGCTGATGGCTACCGTGTGGGACGGCGCGGACCTGGACCCCTTACGTGGTCATAAGACAGGGTGGCCCGGGCTCTGATGGAGGCCAGTGGGGCTGTGGGGACATCAAGGCGTCCTCATTCTGCAGAGTGGCTTAAGCAGGTTACTTTCTCACGGAAATGGTCTGTTTGGCAGAGTCCGGAACCCAGGCTGGCTGGGCAGCGCTGCAGGGCGGCCTGCGGATCGGGGAAGGGAGTTTGGGATGAGGGGCCACGCCTAGTCCTAGAATCCAGGTCCAGAAGCCGCCCAGGTCACTTCCCTGCATTTAGCCGCACAACCACACCAGGGTGTAAAGGGATCTGGGAAATGTCTGGCTGGGCAGCCATGAGCCCAGCAAGAGGGAGAACAGATTTAGGGGGAAAAAGCCTCTGGCCCGCGGGGGTGAGAGGCCTCTGTGGAGGCGATGTGGTTGGGTCCTGGACTTGGTCCCGGGGTAGGTGGCCACGGTGGCCCCGAGAGAGAGGCCCGCTGCCCTGTGGACAGAATGCACTGTGGTCTTGTCTCTGCAGCCGGAGTACAGCATGGATTTCATCAGCAGGGAGCTCTTTGTGCTCTCCGCCAAAAAGCTGCAGGCCCACGTCCTGCTCCTCAAGTAAGTGTGAGCCTCGCGCCCCAGAAGAGACTCGACTGCCGGGGACCCCCAGGTGTCCCTCGCGTGAGGCCGGGCTGCCCCGGCCCCTGGGGTGTGGAAGGCAGGGCCCGGAGCAGACGGAGCCGCCCCTCTCAGCGGGGGTCTGCGGAGGGCACCCCCGGGCGAGGCAGGGACTGGCCGACCTTGCAGCCGGGCGCTTGCCCTGCCAAGTCCTCCAGCCACTCCAGACCCCTGCCCCCCCAGAGCTTCGCCGCTCCCTCCCCCGCCTGCCAGCGCCCAGCCAGCAGCCGTCCCAGTGCCACCTCCCAAGCTGCCACTCTCCGCGCCGCCGTGGCCTGCCCCAGGCCGGAACCGTGACTTCTGGGGACACGTGTGGCTCTGATGCTGAGCACAGAGGCTTGGGAAGCACGGACTCGAGGTGCAAATCCAAACCACAGAGACGCTGCACACACACCCCCCCCCCATGCCCCCGGATGGCTGGACCCGAAATGGCAGATAACAGGCGTTGGTGAGCGTGAGGAGAAACGCTCCCGCCGTGCGACTGTAAAATGGCGCAGCCACTTGGAACAGCCCGGCAGTTTCTGAAGCCCTTGACCTACCCCAGGACCCAGCAGCCGCCCTCCCAGGTCTCTAGAGGCCCGACCTAGGTCCCCACAGCAGCCTGGACGGGACGGTCCAGAGCAGCGTCAGTCCCAACAGCCCAGGGGCGGAGACCACCCGACGTCGGTCAGCAGACACACAGGCGGGCTGTTTGAGCCGGGAGAGGAACGACCTGGCACCTGCTGCGGGGACGAACCTTGAGGACAGGACAGAGTGGAAGAAACCAGTCATGGAAGTCCACGTGTTCTGTGGCTCCACTCACACGCAGGTGCAGAGCGCAGTCTCTGGAGCTACTGTTTGCGGAAGCCCGAGCGCTCTGCAGCTAGTGGTTCGGGTTTGGGGGATTTCGGAGACGATGACGTCCTCAAATTGACCGTAGTCACGCTGCAGAACTCTACGTACACGTGTGAAATGGGTGCAATCATCTCGGGAAAGATGCGGGCACAGAAGGCATGGACTCAACCCCGTCAGAGGCGGTGGCGGCGGGCAGGTCCCACGACCCCGCCGAGGTGAACCTGCAGCACCTTGGCCACAGTGAGCCCCGAACTGTGGGAAAACCGGAGGCAAGCCCAGGCCGGTCTCCTCTCAGCCTGGAAACCGGGGCAGGGGGGAGGCACCGCAAGGTGAACCCTGATTTTTCTTTTATTTTCCAGAGCAATCCAAGGATATTATAATGTGAGGAGAGAGAACGACAGTGACAGGAACGTCATACTTTTTGTGATGGACACGCTGAAATCAGTGCTAAAGGAGGTAGGTGCACTAGGCTCAGCCAGGGTGAAGTCCAGGAGGGTCCTCACCCACTCCTTGCACTAGGGCCTCTGGTCCAGCCCCAGGCCTGATGGGTGACTGGCAGGAGCAACCCGGCCTCACTCCCTATGGTGGTCAGCCCCTGGCACTCACATTTAACTCAGCACAGGAAACACGTTTTCTTGGCAGAGTGCCCCAGTGTTATTGTCCACATACATCCCGCAGCCCAGGTCCAACTTGGCCGGAGGCCATCCCATCATTTCTAGGGTGAGCAGATGACCAGTCTCATCAGTGGGGCTGGGCTTTGTCCCTGGGAGCACCTGGCACTTTGACCGTCATCTGCTGTAAACACCTGACCCTGGGCCTCTGCAGACCTCGGCGTCACCACCAAAGGCGAGCCTGTACGTGACCAGTCTGCGGTGCCTTCCTGTCTCCCAGGGAGGATCAGGTTTGAAAGGCTGCTGGTTCTTTCAAGCTAACCTTACACCCTGGACTACCGGCACCTCCCATGCCTAGCTTTACAACCTCAACTCAGAATGGCCCAGAAGGCCAGGGTTTGCACATTTCTCCCCCTGAATCAGGCCCTTCTCACGGACTCTGAGCCAGGCTCTTAGCCAGTGTGTGACCGGGGAGCTGGGGGTCAGTCTGCCCGGTGGTTCACTGTGGGGCACCCTTTGGGACCACCGGAGGCAGCAAGCCCTGGGAAGGCCCCAGCACGCCAGAAGGGCCACGCCTCACCACGCATCCCCTCCCCTCTCCAGCGGTTCCAGTACGTAGAAGTCCCGGACAACCATTACGTCCACCTGAACCAACCCCAGAACGTGGCCGGTTTCATCAGCGCCTTCCTGCTGAGCAAGGAGACAGCACCACATGAGCTGTAGCCTGGGCCTGGGCCTTCGGAGACCTGGTACCCACCACTCGGCACCCGGATCCCTAGTGCCAGGCCCCCCAGCCAGGCCGGGTGTGGTGGGGACAGGCCTCATTGGTCTGAAGCCCAGCAGGTGCTGAGACAGAGAATCCTGGGCAGAATTGGGGGGGGGACGCAGGGCAAGACTCTTTTTAACATTTGTGACTTCAAGGGGGAGACCGTGTTTGGATTTGGGGGCATTGTCTGTTTCGTGGCTGATAATCTGCAGAGAGTGGGTAGCAGATGGAGGGAGGAGAGGCCAGGTGACTGCCCAGCTGGATGAAAAATAAAATGGTTCTTGTATTCTCACTGCTTCTGAGGGGCTCTTCCACTGACGGGAGGGGAGAGACACTCAGCTGGAAAGGGAAGGCCAGGGGCAGGCTGGGAACAGAGAGACCAGGAGGAGGAAACAAGCACGGCCTGGGCTGGTGGCTCCTGGCGGCCCACGCCCTCACATTGGGCAGGCCTCGCCAGCACGGTGCCCAACCCTGCTGCACCCCGGACCCACGGAGGGCCCTGTCCTTCCACCTGCACCCGCGTGGCCTCAGATCTGGCAGCCCCCGGGCCTGGGCCGCCCAGGACGAGTGTTCCAGGTCTTCAGGTCCTCCCGGCAGTGGACCGCCACCGTTCACCGCCCCCTTCCAGGGATCCCCAGGACCAGCTCGGCTCAGTAGGGTCGGAACTTGCGCTGCGCCCGCATCAGTTCAATCCGCTGCTTGTCTTCCTCAAACTTCTTGCGCAGCTGGGCTAGATCTGGGGGGCAACGGGAAAGAGGAAACGGCCACGTTAGTCTGTGTACCCTGTGGGGACTGTGGCCCCCCCGCCCCACTGGCCTCCGCTGATATGGTCCGGACGCTGCGCGGAGACAGATGCGCCTGCAGGCCCAGAGGGTGGGCGCTCAGGCCAGGGCGGCACGCCTGAGCTCGGAGAGAAAACTCCGCAGAAGAGTGAGCACAGAGAAAGCAAGACGCCTGTTCCCTTACCACCCCTACCCCACATACCCCAGGTGAAGGCAGGCGGCTCGGGGGGTGTGGGGAGCCCCCCCGGGGCACCTCTCCCGGCCCCTCCCCACTGCAGCAGCCAGACTGGGGAGAACGTCAGGAAGGAGAGGGACTCCGCCCTCAGTGCCACAGAATTTGGATGGCAGCCCTGGTCACCAGGTGACCAGGTCAGAGGAATACGGAGGGGTGGGAGCCCGGCCGGAGAGCTCATGCAGCCTGCTGTCGGTGATTCTAGAAAGAGCAGGAGCGAAGGTGCCCGGGTGGGGAGCAGCAGTGAGACAGGCAGGGGGTGACATGCCTGGGTGTTAGGTCACCACCTGCTGCAGAGGCTGTCCCCCTGCCGAGGACAAGGCCAGCACCCTCTACTCCCAGGCCCATGGGGAAGCCACCCGACAAACAGGGAATATGGGCCGTCAGCATCATCATGACCTTGAGTGGGTCACGGGCGATGGGGTGCTCGCCTGAACACTGTCCATGCGAGGGCGCCGCCCCACTTCCCCCCCCCAACTCTCTCTCTCTCACACACACACGGTGCTCGCCCCGACACTGTCCATGCGAGGGGCCTGCCCCACTCCCCCCACACTCACTCCCCCCGACACACACACACACCCAGCAGCGGCCCTCTCGCTGTCCCCACAGTGAGCACCTGAGATCCACCCTCTGCAATCTGGCCCCCGTGGGAGGATGACAGGTTCCAGCACCAAGTGCTCAGGGGTCTGGAGGTGGTCCTACATCCCAGGTGTGTCTGAAGCCTCTAAACACCCAGGGGCCCCCACTGCTGCCACTGGGGAGCACCAGGGGGACCACCACAGGGGATGCTGCAGGCTGGGACCTTAAGTCCAGAGCCTGTGGGAAGTCTGTGCCCAGGGACAGCCCCCTCCACACCCAGGCCCCAGTGCCGCCCGCGGGAGCCCTCCGCTCTGGCCGGGGCCGGCAGCAGTGGCCACGGGCCTCGTCCATAGGGCCTGGGCCCCAAGGGGAGTGGGGCTGAAGCACACGGGTTTGGGGCGCTCCCTTACGCTCCATCTTGGTCTCTCGGTGCTGCCAGGCGTAAAAGTTGAGCAGCTCCTTGCGGGCGCGCTTCCGTCTCTCCCTCTCCAGCACCCGCAGGCTAGCAGCCTCTGTCCGCGGCAGCACGGGCCGCCGGCCCCGACGGGTCACCTTCACCCAGCCCTCCTCGTCCGGAACCCCTTCCTCCTCCTTGGCCTTAGCCTCCTCCTGCAAGGAGCAGACGCTGTGATGGGCAGACCCCGGGAGCCCCTGCAGCCTCGGGTGCCCCTCCCCCACCCTCCCTTGGAGGCTCTCTCTGCAGCACCCAGAACCTCCCCGGGCACCCACCGCCACCTGCTGCGCCCTCTCCCTCCCAGTAGCTCAGTATGGGGGGCGGGGGGCACAGAGGTGCCAACACTGCCTCCTCGTCCCTCAGCCTGTTTCCTACAGACCAGAGACTAGACGTCACCCAGCTAGGTGACACAGGACTCAGTGGGGAAAGAGGGAGCCTGAACTCTACACAGTGACCAGCACAGGGTGCCACCGCCCATCCCCCTCCGCAGCGACACCACAACACCCGTGGCCCACGTTCCCTGTGGAAGCCCCACCTCGGCTATCCTCTTGTCATATGCCTCCATGAACGTGTCCACTTCGACCCTCAAGGCCTCAGGATCTGGCACTGAGTCTGTGTAGTCGCTGATCCACTCTGAGGGAGAAAGGAGGGAGGAAAACGGGGCTTCCTCAGGCCCGATACTCGAGGCCCCACCTGCCCAGCCCGTCAGGATCTTCTTCTTTTTTATTTTTAAGATTATTTGAGAGAGGGAACACAAGCAGGGGGAGTGGGAGCGGGAGAAGCAGGCTCCCCACTGAGCAGGGAACCCGATGCGGGACTCAATCCCAGGACCCCGGGATCATGACCTGAGCCGAAGGCAGACGCTTAACTGCCTGAGCCACCCAGGCGCCCCCAGTCAGGATCTTCTCATACAGGCCACGAGGACGGAGACCTGTGGCCCAAGGCAGGTTCTAGTGGCAGCAGGCTGGGCCCTCCCCTCCGCCCACCCTGGGCCCAGGAAGGAGGGCGTGACGATGCCGTGGTACTGACTGTGAATGCCGCTCTTCACAGGGTGACTCTCCGTTGAGACCAGCAAAGGGCCCTTCAGGACTAAGGCAGCAGACACCCCACCTGGCTTCTGGAACACCACATAGGCTACCTGGAAGCCCTGGAGGGGGGGGGAGGAGAGATGTCAGAATGCCAGCACCCCCCATCCTCCCGGCCACCCGGCTCCTGGCACCAGGGCTCCCAGCTGCCCTCAGCCCGACTCGTCGCTGGGCCAGGGGACATGTGCTGGACTGTTCTGAACCCCCTTGGTGAAGATGACCAAGAAGTTCTCTATAATCCTGGGGTCGGGGGACACACAGCCATGCTGCTAGCTTTCCAACTTCTGCCAGAGGCGACCCAGGTGAGGTGAGACACTCGGGACCTCCCTTCCAGGTACAGGCGGGACGCAGCGACAAGCGAGCTCCCACACACCGGGAGCGGACAGAGCGCACGCTAGCTCAGACTGCGCTACGCCAGGAGGGCATGTGGGCTCGGGACGGGGAGACAAGACCAGGCCATGGGGCCTCAGGAAGAAGGGACTTCGGGGGGGGAGCAGGAGGGGAGCTCAGGGAGGCCCTTCAGGGCGGCGAGCAAGATGGTCTCTGGGCTCTCAGCAGGACGATGGAAGAGCTGGACAAGAAGCTAAAGGATGTGGCAAATCCAGGGAAAGGCGCAGAGGTGCTGGGGATACTGCCCTGGCCACACCCCGCGGCGCCCCCAGGTGAGCAGACCACAGCACTTGGACACTTACCGGAATGGGCGTGGGGTGAAAAAACTTTGACTTTGGCTCCTTTGGGCTGTCAGCGAGTTCTGGCTTCTCCTGTAACCCCACAGACTGGACGGGGCCGCAGGGGGAGAAGAGGCGGGACAGGCACTCCTGCCGCGGACCCGGCGGGGGAAGCACAGCATGAGGGGCTGCGGGGGCCTCAGGGAGCCTCCCTCAGCCCAGGGTGGCACAGCCAGGGGACCAGGGCCCCTGAAGGTCTCGGAGCCCATGTCCGCCCAACGGGGGGCACGTACACAGGCCCTGAGCCAGCCACACCCTCCTCCGCACGGTCATCGTCCTGCCCTCCCACGGCCCGAGCCGACAACCCTGTGCATTTTCACGTTCAAAACTGAGTAAAAAAAACCACACCGCCACTGGCCATGAGACGTGGGAGGGAGCAGACGCAGCGTGAGACAGAATTCAGGTATAAACTTTTTGGCTTTATGACAGGACCTGCAGGGAGCATGTGCCCGGGATGTTTGGTTTGTCCCTGAAAGGGATTTCTCACTTTGAAAGGCCAGCCGTCTTTCCCTGCCCCTTTCTCTGGCTGAACGATCCCCAAAGGAGGATTAGGTTCTATTACGAGAATAGGCGGGAACGTTTCTGGGGTTATTCGGAGTATTCTGATTTTATGAGACAACCAACTAAGTTTTCCTCCCTGAGCAGCCACTGAAAACTGGAGTTAACTCTGTGTTGTTGGGACTCAGGCTGGCGGTGAGCCCCTTGAGGGGATTTCTTGGGCGCAAGTCATGTTCTGTTTCTGGGCGCTGAGTACGTGGGTGTGTTCAGTTTGTGAAAGGCGGCAAGTTGTAGCCTAGGGCCCGGGCCCTTCTCTGTACACACGCTACGCTTCAGGAAACGTTAAGACATGACACAGCCTCTCCTCTGCTTCGTTCTCTGACTGTACAAGAATCTTTATTTTTTAAGATTATTTATTTATTTATTTGACAGAGAAAGACATAGCGAGAGAGGAAACGCAAGCAGGGGGAGTGGCAGAGGGAGAAGCACGCTTCCCGAGCAGGGAGCCCGATGCGGGGCTTGATCCCAGGACCCTGGGATCATGACCTGAGCCGAAGGCAGACGCTTAACTACTGAGCCACCCAGGCGCCCCTGTACAAGAATCTTTTAGAAATTAGTATTTCTCTCGAGGATTCTCTCTCTCCCTCTGCCTCGCCCCCCGCCACTTGCTCTCCGTACAATAAATAAATCTTTAGAAGTTAATATTTCTTTCTTGAAAAACAATCTAAAATCCAGCAACACCCTTAGTTTCTCTTCTGTGAACTTATGTAATGCAAAACTTAATCGTTTTCGTGAAAATAAGTTAATGTCTGGATAGATTTAGAGGATAATCTTATCTTCTATTTTTTCGTATGGAGATGTATCACTGTTACAATCAGCGAAAAACAACATGTAATTCAAAGAATCCTGGGAAATAATAAAAAGCTTTGAGCTTCTTAGAACTATACTTTTTATTTTTTTATTTTTTAAAGATTTTATTTATTTGACAGAAAGAGAGCGTGTGAGCACAAGCAGGGGGAGCGGCAGGCAGAGGGAGAAGCAGGCTCCCCACTGAGCAGGGAACTCGACGCGGGGCCCGATCCCAGGATCCTGAGATCATGACCTGAAGCCAAAGGCAGATGCTTTTGGGGCACCCAGGGGCCCCAGACTGTACTTTTTAAACCACAGCTTTAAAAAGACATTTCCAGGTGCCTGGGTGGCTTAATCGGTTAAGTGTCTGATGCTTGGTTTCAGCTCAGGTCGTGATCTCAGAGTCTGGGATCAAACCCTGCACCAGGCTCTACACTGGGCATGGAGGCTGCTTGAGATTCTCCCTCTCCCTCTGCCCCCCACCTTGCACGTGCTCATGCTCTTTCTCTCTAAAATAAATCTTTAAAAAGACATTTCCGGGCACCCTGGCTGGTTCAGTCGATAAAGCATGTGACTCTTGATCTTGGGGTCCTGAGGTGGAGCCCCATGTTGGGTGTAGAGATTACTTAAAAAAAAAAAAATTAAAAAGCCATTTCCTGGGGCGCCTGGGTGGCTCAGTCATTAAGCGTCTGCCTTTGGCTCAGGTCATGATCCCAGGGTCCTGGGATCGAGCCCCGCATCGGGCTCCCTGCTCAGCGGGAAGCCTGCTTCTCCCTCCCCCACTCCCCCTGCTTGTGTTCCCTCTCTCGCTGTGTCTCTCTCTATCTGATAAATAAAATCTTTTAAAAAAAATAAATAAAAAGCCATTTCCTGTCACAAGAGACAGAAGCAGCAGCCCTCTAGCTGCCCTCCCTTGGGGCTTCAGTTAGATGCTTCCATCTCCCAATAAGGACCTGGTGGAGGCCAGTGGGAACCCAACCCTGCCTGGAGCTCCTGGCCAGCCTTAGAGGTTCCCTCCCAGACACCAGCTCACCTCTGTGCAGTATGGGGGCACATTGAGAACAAAGAGGGTCCGCTTCTGAGGCCAGGAAGACTTGGTGCCTTCTCGAACTCTGTGCTCTCTCACATAGAGGTAGTGAAAAGCCTGCTGCTTTTCTGAGAACTTGATCGGGATGGCTGGACGGGAAATGGGGGCAGGGAAGGATGGCATGAAAATCAAGCTCAGGCTGTCCCTTTCTAGTCCCATCTGTCTGTCCATTCCATCACTGAGCCCTTCCCCTAGGCCAGGCCTGTGCAGGGTACTGTGCAGGCTGTGAGAGTGAATGAACAGAGAACCTGCCCAGGAGGGGCACCCAAGCAGGTGGGGGAGAGAACAGGCAATTATTACAGGTGGGGAGCAAAATGAGAGGGGAGTCCAAACCCTGATGCTCCTGGGGTCAACACCAAAATCCTGACGTCAGCTGGAGGCCTTGCCAGACCCTGACCACCTTTCACATCTTTTTGCCAAGCCCTCCCCCCACCACTGTGCGGGGCCTGCCACTCTGCCTTCTCTCTATCCCTCCAGTAAGCCCAGGCCTCACCCAAGCTCACACGTTTCCTTACCTGAAACGTCAACCTTCTACCCTCCACCCATTCTTCACGTTTAACTTTACTTCCTCAGAGAGCCTTACGTGCTGAGTTAGATCCACCTGCTCGGTGCCTTGACAACCTCTCCCGGTCTCTAAGTCTCTATCTGTGTGATCATTTGATAATGGCTCACATTCCCATAATGCTAGGGGCTGTTTTCTGTTTTTCTACGGCCTTCTTCAGAGCCCACTGGGGATATACAGCTGCAGCATCTGTGCTCGGGACGCTCACATGAGAGTAGGAGAAGGCAATGAACAAAGAAGCACGTAACAAGATCCTATCAAACAGGAAAGCAAGGGGAAAACAGTGCAGAGTGGTTGCGCGGCAGAAGCCTTTGGCTAGGCGTCGGAACGGCCTCTTTGAGAAACTAACATTAAAGTCACAGGGCACAGCTGTGTGAAAAGGGCACCTCAAGCGCAAAAACCCTGAGGGTGTAAAGGGATTGTTGCTCCAGAGGAACAGAAAGAGCTCTAGGTCGGCTGAGCCAGAACATGCAGGGCCACACAAGTCAGTAAGTTCGGGTTTTGTTTTAGGTGCTAACCTGCAAAACCACTGGAGGGAGTTCAGTGGGTATGGGGGTATATAGGCAGGCGCGTGAGGCAAAATCTGATCTAAATCTGACTTTAGAACGCACATTCCGGCACGTGGGCGAACAGAAGGCAAGGGCAAGCACAAAATCAGGAGAACCAGGTAGGAGGGCACAGCCGGGTGACGGCTGATAGGGGCCAGACTAGGAGTGGCAGAGGTGATAAGAAGCGGTGGGCTCACTCGTCCGGGGGGAGAGTGTGGATCGACAGGGGTTTACCCAAGGGAAGCGGTGGCCAAAATGGGCTCGCCCCGGGAGAGTGCCGCCAGACGCGAGCAGGGCGCAGCGTCCGGGACCTCGGGGCTACCGGGCCCCCCACCCAGCCGCGCGGGGGTCCGGAGCCACCTCCCGGGGAAGCCGGGCCGCCGCGACTCACCGGAGTAACCGGGAGGGCTCGGAACCCCCTGCTCTGAGTCCCGCGCCCCACGCTTCCTCCTGCGCGCCACCATCTTGCCAACCGGAAGCTGCGGAGGCCGCTGGGAGTTGCAGTTCGGCGCTGGGAGCGTGCGCGTTTCCATGACTACGGCGGCGCGCGGGGCCCACCTTCTGGCTCCGGTCGCTTCCAGGCGCCACCTTTGTCTGCTCGGAACGACGAGCACGTAAATGTGTGAGTAAATGTTGGCGTGGCGGGAACGCAACCTTCCATTCTTCCATTCCACAAATAGCAGTGAAGACCTCACTGAAGTTGGCCGTTTTAACCACTTTTTTTTTTTTTTAAGATTTTATTTATTTGACAAAGAGAGACACAGCGAGAGAGGGAACACAAGCAGGGGGAGTGGGAGAGAGAAGCAGGCTTCCCGCCGAGCAGGGAGCCCGATGCGGGGCTCGATCCCGGGACTCTGGGATCATGACCTGAGCCGAAGGCAGATGCCCAACGACTGAGCCACCCAGGCGCCCCTTAACCACTTTAAAGTGTACAATTCAGGGGCATTAAGTATATTCTCATTATTGTGCAACCGCCCTCCGGAATGTTTCATCCTCCCAAATTGAAACTCTGTACCTGTTCCCTCCTTCCCCCAGCCCCTGGTAACCACCATTTTACTTTGTTTCTATGAATTTGACTACTCTAGATACTTCATATAAATGGAATCATACGATATGTGTCCCTTTGTGTCTGGCTTATTCCATTTAGCATGTTTTCATGGTTAATCCACGTAATAGCAGGTCTCGGAATTTCCTTCCTTTTCAAGGCTGAATAATATTTCATTGTAGGTATAGATCACATTTTGCTCATCCATATATGCCTGTGGACATTTGGGTTGTTTCTACTTTTGGCTATTGTGAATAATGTTGCTATGAATATTCTATGCTTTTGTGCAGACATGTTTTAATCTTTCTTGGATACGTATCTAGGAGAATTTCTTGATCATTACAGTAACTCTATGTTTTCTTTTTTGAGGACCTGCCAGACTGTTTTCCAAAGTGGCTGCATCATTTTAAAGTCCCACCAGCAAAGTATGAGGTTTTCAAATTCTCCACATCCTCACCATTATTTATGTCTTTATTTTGGGTATAGCCATCCTAATGATTGTAGAGTGGTATCTCATTAGGTTTTGATTTACATTTCCCTGATCATGAGTGATGTTGAGCATCTTTTCATGTGTTCATTGGCCATTTGTGTGGGGTTTTTGTTGAGAAATGTCTACTCAGAGTCTGCACATTTTTTACTGGGTTATTTGTACTTTTATTGTTGCATTGTAAGAGTTCATCTTTCCTGGGTGCAATTCCCTCATCAAATACGTGACTTGCAAATATTTTCTCCTGTGGGTTGTCCTTTCACTTTTTTTTTTTTTTTTTAAGATTTTATTTATTTATTTGAGACAGAGAGAATGAGAGACAGAGAGCATGAGAGGGAGGAGGGTCAGAGGGAGAAGCAGACTCCCTGCCGAGCAGGGAGCCCAATGCAGGACTCCATCCCGGGACTCCAGGATCATGACCTGAGCCGAAGGCCGGCCGTCGCTTAACCAACTGAGCCACCCAGGCGCCCGTCCTTTCCCTTTCTTAAAGGTACAAAAGTTTTTAAATTTTTGATGAAGTTAAATTTATTTTTTGAGGGTATCCAGTTGTCTGCACCATTTGTTAAAGACTATTCTTTCCCCCCGCTGAATTAATTGTCTTGGCACCTTTGCTGAAAATTAATGGACCAGATACATGAGGCTTTAATTTTGGACTCTCCATTCTATTCCATTGGTCTGTATGTCTATCCTTATGCTAGTACCACACTGTCTTGATTACTGTAGCATTTTACTTAAGTTTTGAAATCTGGAAGTGTGAGTTCTTCAACTCTTCTTTTTCAAGACGGTTTTGGCTACTCAGGATCCCTTTAAATTCTTTCAACAATGTTTTGTAGTTTTCAGGATGTAAGTTTTATACTTATTTTAAGTACACTTATTTAAGTATTACATTTATCCTATTTTATTGATTCTCTGCTGAGTGGAATTGTTTTCTAATATGAGTTTTAGATTACTCACTTTATCAATTGACCTTGCATTCTGCAACCTTGCTGTTTATTAATTCTAGTAGTCTCAGTGGCTTCCTTAGCATTTTCTGTATAAAGACCCTGTCATCTACAAATAGAGATAATTTTACTTTTTTCTTTCCAATCTGCATGCTTTTCTCTGCAACTCCCTGACTCCTCCCCTACCCCAATCCCCCTGGCTAGAGCCTCCAATATTAAACAGAAGTGGTAAAAGCAGACATCCTTGTCTTGTCTCCAATCATAGAGGGAAAGCTTTCAATATTTAACCCCGGGATTACTGATTTCACTGTGACCAAAGAACACACTGTATGAACTTAATTCTTTTACACTTGTTGAGATTTGTTTTATGGGCCAGGACATGGTCTATCTTGGTCTATGTCCCATGGTATTTGAAAAGAATGTTTTCTGTTGTTGGGTGGAATATTCTTTGTTGATTGGATCCTGTTGGTTGGTGGTGTTAAGTTCTTCTACATCCCTGACTTTGTCTAGTTCTACCTATTGTTGTTGCAAGGGGTGTTGAAGTCTTTAAGTGTAAGTGTGGATTTGCTATTCCAATTCTATCAGGTTTTGCATCACATGATTTGCAGCTCAGTTACCTGGTAAATATGTATTTAGGATTATACTTCTTGGTAGATCAACCCTTTTTTTCATTATATAATGTTCCTCTATCTCTGGTAACTTTCTTTGCTCTGAAGTCTAATAGATCTGATACTAACACAGCTACTTTTTGGGGATTGTTGGCATGATATATATTTTTCAATCCTTTTGCTTTCAACCTTATATTGTCATATTTGATGTGTCTCTTGCAGATAGCATATAAATTAGGGCATGTTCTTTCACTCACTTTGCCAATCTCTGTCTTTCAATGGAGATATATACCATTTACATTTGATATAGTGATCTTAGTGATATAATCTCACATTTTGTCTTTTTTTTCTTGCCTTCCTGTGGTTAACTTGAACATTTTTTTTTAGAAATTCATTTTTATCTATCTGTAGTGTTTCTGGTTGTATTATCTTTTTTAGTGATTACCCTAGGGATCTCATCATATATACTTAAGTTACTACCACATATTATTGTTGACATTTTACCAGTTTGGGCGAAATGTAGAAAACTTCCCTCTATTTCCCTTTGCCCTCCCCTATTTATAAAGTAATCGCTTTAAATATTTCCTCTATGTACATCGAGAACCGCATCAATGTTATGATTTTGGTTTCAACTTAACAATTTAGAAAACTCAAGAGAAGAAAAGTATTTTATTTACCTATAGTTTTACTATTTCTTTTGCTCTACCTTCCTTTCTGATACACAAAGTTTCCTTCTTTTATTTTTTCAAGTTGAGAGAGCTTTTTTAGCCATTATTTTAGGGTAGGTCTGCAGGCAACAAATTCCCCTAGTTTTCCTTTATCTTAGAACGTCTGAATTACCCCTGAACCTTGAAAGATATTTTTTTGCTGGATGTAGAATTCTCGGTTGACCCAACTTTGTTAAGTGTGCCACTTTCTTCTGGCCTCATGGTTTCTGTTGAGGGACCTGTCACATTGTTTTTCCCTTATAGGTATAATTTTCTTTTGCTTTTAAAATTTTTGTCTAGTTTTCAGAAGTTTGGCTGTGAAGTGTCTTGGTGTTAATTTCTTTGGATTTGTTTGGGATTCTTAGAGCTTCTTGAATCTACAGGTTTAGATCGCTATTACTTCAACTACTTCAGCCCCAATTTTTCTTCCCTCCTTCTGGTACTCTTGATTTTTTAGATTTTAGATTTTTTTGTCATAGGTCCCTGAAGTCTTTAAGTATTTCTTGATTTGTTAATTTCTATTGTTTTACCTTCCAAGTTCAAGGATTCTTTCTCTACTACTTCTTTGGTAATTGTATTTTTCAGCTCTAAATGATCCTTCTATTTTATTTGCTGAGACTTCGTATTTTTTTTCACTTGTTTCAAGTGTGTTCATTGTTTGTTGACACTTTTATGATGACTGCTTTTAAATCCTTGCCTGATAATTCTAACATCTCTCATCTCAGTGTTGTCTCCTCACCCCGTTTTCTATTTTCCTTGTCTTTTCAGTCCATTTTTGACCGAAACATGGACATTTGGGGTTGTTATAAAGACTGCATCTTGGGGCGCCTGGGTGGCTCAGTCGTTAGGCGCCTGCCTTTGGCTTGGGTCATGATCCCAGGGTCCTGGGATCGAGCCCCATGTCGGGCTCCCTGCTCTGCAGGAAGCCTGCCTCTCCCTCTCCCACTCCCCCTGCTTGTGTTCCCTCTCTCACTGTCAGGTGAATAAATAAAATCTTAAAAAAAAAAAAAAAAAAGACTGCATCTTATTTAGATTTTCTGTTACAGCACACCTCCTCTGATGGGGCTGGAAAGGCACCACTTAATTACTGCCAGGTGTGGTTGGAGTTCAGGGTCCTTGCTTGATGTCTGCTGACACCCAGGGTGGGAGTGCCTCCTAGTTACTGCCTTGTGGGGGTGAGTTCCATCATCCCATTACACTTCTACTTAGAACACCCTGCTTGGAAGGGGCTAAGGTGCCTCATTTCTCCTCCTATAGTCTCCACAGACACCAATTTAAAGTTCCAGCTCCCTGCTTGGCCTTCTCGGACACCACCCCAACAGGAATTTTGGGGTGCCCCCAATACAGCCTAGTGAGGATGGAAACCTAATCTCCCAACTTGGCTTATGTTGAAGTCAGGGTAGTTTCCTCTGTGGTTTGGCTGTAGTCTTGCTAAGCTCTTCTTTTTCTGGCCCTTATTTGGGGTTTTGTCTGCCTTTTCAGCATCCAGTTTGAGATGTGAAGCAAAAAGAAAACTCAGGGAGCTCAGTGCCAGTAATTCCTTGGGTCCCAGGGTCCCAAGGTCCCCAGCCAGTCTGCCTTCTCTCCACCTTCCAGGCTTATGTTTGTTTTATATAAAATCCCCAGAATTCGATTTAGTGGAAAGGATAGGGATTAAGTACTTCCATTCTACCTTCCCAGAAGAGGAGCTGTTCCAGTTATACCTTAATAAACCAATATGAAAATATAAAAATGGTATAGCCGCTGTGGAAACTGGAAAAGCAATTCCTCAAATTACTAACAGAATTACCATAGGATTTAGCAATTCCACTTCTGGGTATGGACCCCCAAAAATTGAAAGCATGGTCTTTTTTCTTTTTGAGAGAGATAGGTAGAGGTAGAGGTGGGGGGAGGGCGGAGAGAGTCTTAAACAGGCTCCATGCCCTGCGCGGAGCTTGACCTGGGGCTTGATCTCAAAACCCTGAGAGCACGACCTCAGCTAAAATCAAGAGTTGGACACTTAACCGACTGAGCCACCCAGGTGCCCCTGAAAGCAGGGTCTTAAAGAGAGATCTGTACACCTGTGTTCACATCAGCATTATTCACAATAGCTAAAACATGGAAACAATCCAATTGTCCACAGATGAATAAGCAAAATGTGGTATACACACACATACAAAGTAGTATTCAACTTTAAAGAAGAAAATTCTGATATAGGCTACATGGAAGAAGCCTGAGGACATGATGGTGAATGAAATAAGCCAGTCCATGACAGATAAATACTGTACCAATCTACTTGTATGAGTAATCAAAATCTTAGAAAGTGTAAAAATGGTTGCCAGGGTCTGGAGGAGGGGAAGATGGAAAGTCACTGTTGAATGGAAATAGCATTTCAGTTCTACAAAATGAAGGGTTATGGGGATGGATGGTAGTGAGTTGCACAATATGACTATGTGCAAAGATGGTAAACCACACAAAAACCATCAGCAAATTAATTTTTTTCTAATGCATAATTGATCTGAGAGAGAAATTTCACCTATGAAATTTGATGTCTTCAAACCAAGGCAAAATTCAGGCTTTCCTATTCCCTATGAACAGACCTAACTCTATGCTGGAGCTGATCATGCTAATACCTAGTGAGGAGGCACTTTAGGCCCAGGACATACGGAGTTACTGTGCCAGGTACTTCACAGACATTGATGCTCACATCCTCTGCTATGGAGATGGGGGGTTCAGCAAGTCCTGTGAGGAAGTGCCCCAAGATCGTAGCTGGTGAGTAGGAAAGCAAATTCCGGTTTTCTGGTGCCAGGTCCCACAAGGTCATTTAGAATCCTTTAAGAAAGAACAGCTCAGAGGTAGGAATAACAAATTTATTCAGAAATGGGTAAGTAACATATAGTCTCCTCCGTCCCTTAATGTCTCTTCCTCTCCTTTTGAACAAGAGATACACATGAGGAATGCGGAGGGGTGGGAGTTGGAGAGGGACACAAGGACTGGCCCACCACCTTCTTTTCCATTTCCCATGATGACACCCTGTAGAGCAGGGGAGGCAAATAGGCTCCACCCTGTAATGTACCATATGGCTATCCAGAGGACAAGGTCCAGGAGGCTGCAGCTAGGCTCATGAACGCTGTGATAGCCAGAGCAGCCTGGCACAGGACTTGGGGTGGGGGGGGGAGAGGGGGAGGAGGGGGGAGAGGGAGAGGGGGGGAGGGGGGGGGAGTGAGGGGGGGGGTGGGGGGGGGGGGGGGGGGGAGGGGTCAGAGGAGGGTAAAGCCATGCAGGCAGGATATTTACCATCCCTACTTGAAGCAGAGTCCAAGCAGTGATCCAACTGTCCCCAGTACCTGAGAAACCAGGTCCTACTGCCTTGTAGGTGTTCTCATGGATCAGGAAGGGGCAAGTGTAGGAGGAATGTCTTCCAGCTGCGTTTGCACCCATTCCAAGGGGGAAAAGGGAACAAAGGAACAAAAGCAGCATTCTTTGAAGAACCAGAAGGTGGAGCGCCATCAGGTACCCCCCACTGACTTCCAAGGCCTGAGCAGTCTTAGAGCTGGAGGACTGAACGGTGCTCAAAGCCTGGGTCCTTCCTGCTTACAGACCGAACTCTGGAAACATGAGTTTCCAGATTTTTCTTCACTGGGCTGGTCGCAAGCAGGCCACAAAAGGCTCTTAAGTGTCTCAGGTCCCCTCTACTTCCTAGACTCGTGCCTTTCACAGTGCTCACTTGCTACTGATTCTGAAGAGCTCCCCGAGCCCTGCTGCCCAACTCGCTCCAGGTCTGCCACCTGGATTCCCTCTGCAGTCCCAACAAAGCAGCAGGAGACTGAGGAGGCCAGTGACGCCATGCTGTCCTGGTATTCAGTTAGGGGCTGCCCCTGGGGGCTACAGTTCTGCCCCAACTCACCTGGAAGGGCTGCTCTGCTCTCTCCACACCCTGCCTACCACCCAGCACTCCCTGCGCCCTTCACTGCCAAGGCAGGGAAAGACCCCTCTGGTCATGGAAGGATGGGTCAGTCACAACACTGGGAACAGTGCCCCTTGGTGGCAGGTGGATCTGTGCCTCTCTCAGCATCCCTACTGTCCTGTAGGCATCTGAGGCCAGAAAGGAAGAGCCAGGAGCAAGCCAGTATCTCCCATTCAAATAATCCCCAGACCCTCAGTGTCACAAAACAAGAGGCAGACCTTTAAAAAAAAAAAAAAAAAAAATCCAACTAGCAGAGAGCTGGCATTTGCACCCAAACCAGGTGTGACAAGCGCTGTGCCAGGTGAGAACTGGGAGGGCTGATGATGCACACTTCTCCTGGCAATGAGACCCAGAAGGCTGAGAGCTGGGGTGGGGCACACGGCAGGATGCAAGGACAGGGAGACGTGAACTCAAGAACGGACCGTGAGCCGCCAGAAGATAGCGCAGCAAGGACCGGGGATGCTCTTCCCAGCAGAGTGGCAGCCTCACCTGCCCTTGCCACATGGCCCTCTCCAGACCACACTGTCTAGAGCCAATCGTGACGCAAGGACAAGAGGGCTGTGGCCTGATCCCCGCCCGGGCCACCTGCAATGACCAGGCAGGTGACTGGCACAGCTCTCGAGCTGACCTGGCTTCCCGGAACTAGGAGGGCAGGGGCTCCCACTTCCCACTTCCTTTGAAAGTTTAAAAAAGAGAAAGGGGAGGCAACTCCTCGCCTCCTGGAGAAAAAGGTGTCCTTCACAGAGGCCCCTGCCCTGCATTCCACGGGGCCACAAGAAAGCCATCCAGAGAACTTAGGGTACCATTTTCAAACAAGAAATCAGTTTGGGGCTGAGATGAGGGGGAGAGACACTGAGCAACACAAGCCTACCTTGGTGATGAGGTGGAGGGAGAAGAAATAGACTACAGGAAATGTTAACGTACAGAAGAGCACAGGGTAGAACACAACACAGAAAGGTGGGTCCCGTCCAGTGAGGAAGCGCTCTACCCCCGGCAACCCTTCCCACGCTCAGGGGCCTCCAGTCCAACGGCCCATTGGTCACAAGCTTTGCTTTAGGAAACAGAGCCACCCTCCTCTGCCCCTGCTTCTGGCTGCCTCACCCTCCCGCCCCTCCAGCTCAAAGTTTGATTTTGAATTCTGTGGGCTGTGTAGTCACAGACGCCCCTGAAGACTTGAAGAGCGCTTTCAGGATGGTGTCAGGGTCCACTTCGGCAGGAGGGTTAGATGAGGCGGTAGAATTCACCCTGCGAGGCAGCTCAGTCTCCTTCTTCACTGAGGGGCTGTCACTCAGCCGTCTGTGGGGAGCAGAGAAGAGTCAAAATCCTTGTCAGTTTTCCCTCAGATGGGAAGGGAGCCCATCATTTACTAAGTCTGTTATGAGAGCTAGGTGCTGAACATAATGCTTTTTGTACCTCCTGATCTCATGACATTTTATAGCAAATCCATCATTTTTTAATTTGCAGTTGACAAAATTGAAATGCAGCCTGTTGTGATCTGGGGTTTTAACTTTAGGAAATGCTGCATGCCCTTTAGAGACAATCACATACACATCAACTTATTACGTAGTTAGAGAAGGCTTGAAGTCAAGAAATCGGCTTCACTCTCTTTAGCCCAAACTTACTAGGTCGTAAAACCCACATTTTCCAGAATACAACTTATTCCTGGAGTGCAGCTTAAAACACTAGTCCAAATCACACAATTCATTATCTGAGGTTCAAATTCCGGTCTTTCTAAATTTCAAAGTCTGCCTGCCCCACCCACCTTGGCAAGTCTAATACCTTCCTGAGGTTTTGCCTCCTCTTCTATAAAAGGACGTCCTGCCAATCTACATTTCATGCATCTCAGGCTCCAAAAAAAGCCTCAGTCTGGGCCAGGCATGTATGTGCAGGTGCATGTCATAAAACAAGGGCCGGCAGCGGGGCCTGTCTCCACCAGGGTCTGGGACAAGGAGGTAGCATTTTCCATTCACTTGGATGGAGCCCACAGTGGAACAAAGACACAACTGGTCTGCTCGCCACTCTCTTCTCAGGCATTTCTGAATTATAAAGCTGAGAACGAGGTCTAAACATGAGCCCCCGTGGGGTCAATGCCCTGCGGAAATGACAGGTCACTGTACACCACTCAGCAACGCGGTGGCCCACCTGGGGCGGCCCACTCAGCGTCAGCCCGGAGGAAATGCCAGAGGAAGTGCTGACGCAGGCACGTTACTCTGCAGAATGACAAGAACCCCACAGAGCAAACGAGGAGAAAAGCTCCACCCGGCCCCCAGCACCGCTGCCTCTGGAACTTACAGCAGGATGGGCTGGTCTGAGGTGATGATGTTCCCGTTCATGTGAAGGTTGCACTTCATGGGTTGCCCTGAAAAACCAAGGAAAAAAAGGTTCTGCGATGAGACTTTGGCTCAGGACAAAAGGACAGGGGCTCCCTCTATCACCAGGAGGTCGAAGCCCCCACTGCTGGCAGCTCTGGCTCACGACGGGGGAAGGGGCTGCCAGGCTCTGGGAATCCCAGGGCATGAGGTCCACGAAACCTCAGCAAGGACGGCACCAAAGTGGAAACAGACCTCACTTCTCACTTTAAGCAGGAGAGGAGAGCAGAAGGAAGGGAGAACCTGAACTCAGTGCGACTCTGTCTAAACTCGTTTGTGAGGTAAAGGAAAATGTTTATGCAACACAATTAAGTGAAAGAAGAATTCACAAGTGCACACACAGGCTTCCACTTGGTCTATGAAGGATTAGCTGCTCCAGGTACTGACTGCGACGCCGCTCTCCACACTATGAGAGGAGTACAGCAATCCCAGCACACGAGAGGGGGAAGAGGGAACAGAGCCATATAGGGGTCACATTTCTAATACCTCACTGGAATTAATTTAATACTTATCTGAAATAGATTCTGGTACTGTAAACCCTTGAGCAGCCATTAAGGTAGCAACTCAAAAAATAGAGTGAAAAATGGGGCGCCGGGTGGCTCAGTCAGTTAAGTGACTGCCTTCGGTTCAGGTCATGATCCCAGGGTCCTGGGATCGAGTCCTGTGTCAGGCTCCCTGCTCAGCAGGGAGTCTGCTTCTCCCTCTGACCCTCCCCCGTCTTGTGCTCTCTCTCTCTCTCTCTCACATTCTCTCAAATAAATAAAATCTTAAAAAAAAATTACATATATAGTGAAAAAAATCTTTAAAGGACCTAAAATGTCACATTAGAAAATATTCACGCAAGTGAGTAGAGAGGGGCGGGAGGGAGAGGGAGAAAGAATCATAAGCAGACTCCATTCAGAGCTTGAACTCAACGAGCTCGATCCCATGACCCGAGATCATGACCTGAGCCGAAACCAAGAGTCGGATGCTAAACTGAGCTACCCAGGCGCCCCAAGACAAAGGAGGTCATTTTGCAAGGATCAAAGGGTCACTCCACCAGGAGAGAGCAATTATAAACATATATACAACTAACATCTACAAACATATATACAACTAACATCAAACCCTCAAATACACAAAGCAAGACTAACAGAACTGAAAGAAACAATCATAGTTGAGGATTTCAATACTTTGCTTTCAGTAATGGATAGAACGAGGCAGAAGACTGACAAGGGAACAGAAGATTCAAACAACGTTATGAACTCACTAGACCTAACAGACATCTACCGGCAGCAAAATACATATTCTCCTTAAACACTCATGCAACAGAAGGAAACTTGGCAAATTCAAAAATACATGGAAATTAAAAACAATCTTAAATAACCAATGGGTCAAAGAAGAAATCACAAGGGAATTCAGAAAATACTTTGAGATGAATGAAAATAAAGACACAACATACCAAAATTTATGGGATGCAGCTAAAGCACTGCTTAGAGAAAAATACATAGATCAAAAAGAAGAGGGAAAGACAACCTACAAAATGGGAGAAAAAGTTGGCACATCAGTTATCTGGTAAGAGACGAATTAATATATAAAGAATTCTTTTTTTTAAAGAACTCTTTTAAACTCGGGGCGCCTGGGTGGCTCAGTTGGTTAAGCGACTGCCTTCGGCTCAGGTCATGATCCCGGAGTCCCGGGATCGAGTCCTGCATCGGGCTCCCTGCTTGGCAGGGAGTCTGCTTCTCCCTCTGACCCTCCTCCCTCTCATGCTCTCTGTCTCTCATTCTCTCTCTCAGTAATCAGACCAACATCTGGAAGGAGGCGGCTAGTACTTTTGGTTTCCCCGGCAAGACCTCTTAAGAGAACCATCCATGGAGAAACGATGTTTCTCTGCTCACTCGACTGAAGTCCCACGGCTGGGTGAAAACCCAGGGCCCTGCACAACAGGCAGCTCAGGGGATCGCACATGCCTGTCTGTCCTTGGCGCACGGGAAACCTTCCATCCAGAGGGCTGAATGTGCCAGGAGTCCTCCCACCCGTCTCAGAGGAAGGCTCGCTCTGAAGGCCTGCTGCCCGAGAGTGAACAGCAGGAAGGGGAGGTGGCTTTCTCCCTGACTTACCGTCCAAACACCTGTTGTTATACTTCTTATATGCAGTAATGGCATCGTCCTTCTTCACAAAGACCACCTCTGCTACCCCAGGATGGACCAGCCGAGCCCTTTTGAGGGCTCCACACACACAGAAAAGCTCCTGCAAACAACAGGAGGGGTTGGGGTTGTAGAAGAATTTGGGGCTGTTATCCTGCCTGCCTGCCATTCACACACTCCAGAGGGCTCTGAGTAGACTGGCAGCTGCACTCCAGTTGAATATGCCCAGCGCCCAGGATTTTGGGAGGTGCTGTTTTAGGTGGTGTCCCTGGGACATCCACAGGCCTCTCGATGTGGGACCAGATGAGGGGTCGAGCCAAGCTGGCAGCAAGAAATGGGTCTGGGCTTCTAAGCCCTGGAGTCCGTGTGTCCTTCAGCAAGGCACCCCCAAAGACTTCCTGCTTCTGCACCCACTTTCTCAACAAGGATAACAGTTACAGAATTTCTCTGAGGGCCCGGTCATGAAAAGGAACGTGTAGGCTCATCAAAGGCAGTGGTAAATATGTCACCAGGGAATCTGGCAAGTTATTTAACTTTTCTGACAATGAGTCTTCTCTTCTGAAAAAAAGAAAAGGAATGGTCTCGCCTTCCTCCTAGGGTCGCTGAAAGCTCAACTGGGGGCATTTTTTAGGGCAATGCTCTGTAGGCGTGTGTTACCACCATCATTATGTCCCCTGGCGCCCCCACCTCCTTTTACAGGGCAGGATGGGAGGCCAGAGAAGGAAGACAATGTGGAGATAGACCACGGAGGCCGGCCAGCACCCACGCCATGTCCTCACCTGCGACTCCCTCCACAAGGCTCTCATGAGGACAGAAGAGGTTTCTGCAGAGGTCACTGAAATGTTTTTCATGATAAAGTGGAAACTGTTAAATACCAAAACCAAGATACGGACCTGAATACTAAGTGTGATCCCAATTGTACTGCTGTTCTCTCAACATTACCCATGTGGGGAAAGGGAGGGTGGCTACTGCCGGCGTTCAAGCTCATGGTGATCACCACAGGGGGGCCGTTCCCACTACTCTGTATTTTCAAAGATCCTGCCTACAAAGCACCTGCCACATACTAAGTGCCCAATAAACTGTAGCTATTACTACTTTTATAATCAGGCAAAGAAATCTATTTTAATCCTCTATTAACTTGTCAGGTATCAGACAAAGCAGGCTGCAACGCCCATTATGTGTACCATGCGCTGGGGAGCCTGCTCACTTCTCAGGGCTATCACACAGCACTCGTGTTTCACACTCAAAACCACTGTCAAACGTGGTGGCCTTTATGGGCTGTTACCGAACTTGAAACTCAGCTGCAAAGAGACGCTGGAGTCCAGGTGCATTCCTTCTCTGATCTGACAGTTCAGAGTTAAAAGGGCACCTGGATTTTTAAATTAATAGTGGTTTTTTTGGTGCCTAAATGAAAATAAGGTGGAAGAGAAGTCCTGGCTGCATCTGGCTCTGTCCTTACCAGGTTTAGGTTTTGCCCATGACTAAGGGCGGGACAGGACAGAACAGGGCAATCCAGGGGCGCCAACCACCAGATAACACTGATCTATCTCATTCCTTTTACTCTGGAATCATCATGAAAACCCCTAGAGGAGGCAGAAGTTCCAAAGACTCACAGGAAAATAGGAACCACTGAGTTGTGAACCATGGGACTAGAGGATCCCATTCAGACCCATCCAGCACGATGCCCTGGCCCTGGTTTAGTCGCTGTGAAGAACAGAGTTAGCACAGCCAGCCCAACTGCTATCTTTTGAAAGACCTGCTTCCAAGGCCGGATCTTGGCTGGTGTCGGGCAACCTGGAATTGGGGAGGGCTCCCACCACCCTAGTTGATAAAAGTGGCTCACTGAGCCTAATCTATGCAAATAACGTGGTTTATGCTGAATACCTGCTTTCCCCCTAGGAGTCTGGAACGCTGGTATGCAGGGGCAGAGGGAGCCTACACGACTAGTTCCTAGTAAAGGCCCTGGGCACTGAGTCTGTACCGAGTTCCCTGCTTTCACGTATCACAGCTCGTTGCTGGGGGAATAAAGTGCATTCTGTGTGATTCCACTTGGGGAGGAATCCAGAAATTTGCACCTGTATTCCCCTGGCCTCTGCCCCATGAGCCCTTCTCTTTGCGGATTTTGCTCTATATCCTGTAATAAATCTCAGCCCCGACAGGACTCTCTGAGGAGTCCCGTGAGCCTCAGGGAATCAGTGTACCTGGGGTGGTCTTGGGGTCCCTTGACACAGACGTGGTTTGAGAGCTAGAATCCTGGCAGGACACAGTACTCACCACAATGTCTTCCTCAGTGACTCGAGGGTGCAGATTGTTCACGGTCATCTTGGTGCCTTCCAAAGGGCTGAGGACAGGCTGCCAGACAAGACAGTTCCCAGAATCAGACAACAGCTGTGCGCTCAGCAGCAGCATGCGAGTGACCAGGAAGGCCCAGAGGAAAGCCCCCTAGGGAGCCTGTCACAGTCATGCCCCACCACAACGCTCAGGGCCCGAAACTCTCTCACCACCTCCGAGATACGCCCGACACTTGCAGGCCTCTGAGCCTCTGCATGGAATGCCAATCACGTGCCAAGACCCACCCAGCTCAGATGACACCTTCTCCTTAAAGCCTTCCCGACTTGCCCAGTAAATCAAATGCTCTTTCCTCAGTGGTCCCAGCAGCTCTCCTCGGGGCAGACCTCTGTTCTATTCACCAGAGTTGCTCAGTCTGCAGCTCCGTTTCTTCTACTCGCCCGCAAGCTTGTCGCTGAGGCTTGGTTTGCTCATTTGTAAAATGGAGGTGGCAATGCCCACCTCACGGAGGTGCTGTGAGGACTCAACAGCGTACACACAACACACAGCCCACCCAGCACAGGCTGACTCTCAACAAGGAGGGGTGCAGTCGCTTCCCCTCCTTCACCTTAGCCTCACCTCAGCAGGTGGGAGCTCTTTCGGGGGCTCCTCCTTGTTCACTAGTGTCCGAGACATGCTGGTCAAGGCTTTTGTTCGAACAGAGGAGGGGAGGGCAGGAGCCGTGTATGCATCATTCTGAACCACTTTGGTGAGAGGGAGGGCCTTAGACATGGAGAACTTGGAACTGCTCAGTCCGGCCTAAACAAAGAGGCAGATAGGAATCTGAGAAGCTAGAGAAGAAGGCAAGAGAGAAGCCCTATGGGGCCGACAACCCCCACCCCCAAGGCCTCCCAGCTCCCCAACTCCATTAGAGATCTAGAGCCAAAAAGGCTGCCTGTGACTTCCCCCAAGGAAGGGGCTGGAGGGGAGAAACGCAGTCTGCCCACGTGCTCACAGAAGCCACGCTCTAGTGCAGGAAACCCCTGGGGAGAAACTTCCATGCAGGCCTGACCTGGAGCCACAGGCCTACCCAGACCACTGAAATTTTTTGAAAACCTACGATTTGGGGCTAAGCAGAAGGCCAAAAGCTTAGAGTCAAGTTCATTCCCAGATAGGTTTCTATCACAATGGGCTAATCATCAGCTCTGAGCTGGCCTAGCAGAGGAACCCACCCTTCAGAAGGTCTAGACTCCCAGCTTCTTGGTTCCCGTTTCTGCCACACGGAGGCACCATGCGTAGCCCTGGCCTGCCTGGCTCCCAGACCGCGAGGGACATGTTGGCAGAGTCGCCGTGCAAGCCAGCAGAAACCGTTCCCTCCCTCCCCTGCCCTCCCTAACCGGGGATGGGGTCCTTTGGAAATATAAACAAGGAAACTCCTTGGTATGAATGTATCTGAAGAAAAACACGTATGAGGCAGAAACGGCGGGTGACCTTGGTGACTGAAGACCGTGCCCCCAAGGTACTGACTCAGGAAGAAGGGAGGGCTGCAGCCGCCAGAGGGGCAGAGTATGGGGCAGGGTTGGTGCACCAGCTTCTCCAAAGCAAATGAAATGTCTTCCTGGGCCCCACATTTCTTAAACTGCTTTTTGATTACTGACGGCCAGTACAGTATGGTACACGCGGCCTGGGAGCCAGACTGTGTAAACGTGACTCTTAGATCCGCTACTTATAAGCTGGGTGATACTGAACATATTTTAACCTCTCTGGGCTGATCCCTCACCTGTAAAATAGGACTAATAACAGCACCCACCTTACTGGGTAGGAGAGTAGGGCAGTCTTAAATTAGGTAACACAAATACCGCATTCTTTCAAGTAGAGTGAGCCAGGAACTGAGCCAGCTGACCGCTCCCCTGGCAGCAGACCTTAGCAGTTCAACCATGCAAAGGCCCAGCCCCTTCCAAACCATTCAGCTTCAAGAACTTCAGCGGTAACCAGGAAACTGGGCCATTCACTCAATGCGGTGACAAAAACAGAGTCTTTGGGCCTCTGAAGGCCAAACAAAGGCACTTGGCTCAGTGCCCCCTGGCTGCCCTCCCTGTCACGGGCTATACCCGCTGCTGCTGGCCACCCTGACGGTCCCAGATACTGCTCTCGTTCCTTCTCTGAGTGGGATCTGCCCAGCAGCCTAGTCTAGTCTAGCAAGCTTGCCCGGCATGCAGGCTGCACCCGGTGGAGTGCACACGAAAGGTGCAGCTTACTCCTGCTAACACACCAACTGAGGGGATCCGGTGTCAAGAACGGGCCAGAGCTGCTGACCACGGAGGGAAGGGGACATGCAGAACGTCCTGCCACAAAGGAAAGAAAAGGCGATTCCCTCCTCTGGGACCTCACATTTCCCCTGCAGGGTCTCAAACAGCAAGCGGAAGCTGCAGCCCTGCACCTTACTAGCTATGGGGCCTCGAGCACAGCACTGGACCCCCTGGTCTCAGCATGTATAAGCCAGGGGTTGCATTAGCAGTTCTGAAATTCTTATGACCCACATGAAGAAAGATTTCTGAATTGAAAGGCCGTACTCTCCACCACCTCGCCCATCCACTGGACCAGATGCACATGGTGAGTGGAAGGAAAACATAAAATGTCTTACCACGTGGTGGAGAAAGCCACCCGAGGCTGCAAATTTCATCTGTTTACTAGGAATGGGAGCTACAGAGTCATCATCATCTTCCAAATCATATAAATTCTGAAAAGAAAAAAAAAAAGCTAACGTGGCCTGCAGGCCCTCAGAGAACATTTGGAGCAAGAACAGCAAGACACACGGAGCCAGTAGCTGGAGGGAGACGCGGGTGGGGGGCAGGGGAGGACCGGGGGAGACCGGCCTGGGAGTCAAATCCTCACAGGCCGGCTCTCCACCCACAAGGGCCCAACAAAAGTGCTGCAACCTCCACGTACACGAGAACTACCTTTCCACAAGCAGGCAACACCTAGAAACACCTTAAAACATGTGTTTATAATCTTGGTTTAGAAAGTTCATCCTTGGCAGTCTGGTCTACAGAAATAAATCCAAACCCCAGAAAGAGCTTTAGCCACAAAGATGTTCACAGAAGGATTTCTAACAGTGAAAATTAGAGGAAAATGGCTTAAATAAACTGGAACATTAACTCAATGGATTATACAGTTATTAAAAATATTTAGAGTAAATGTGAATCACAGAAGTGCTTAAGTTATAAAGTGAAAACAAAAGGACACAAAATTGGATAATAATATAATAGGGTGCCTGGGTGGCTCAGTTGGTTAAGCCACTGCCTTTGGCTCAGGTCATGATCCCGGAGTCCCGGGATCGAGTCCCACATCGGGCTCCCTGCTCGGCGGGCAGTCTGCTTCTCCCTCTAACCCTACCTCCTCTTGCGCTCTCTCTCTCTCTCACACACTCTCTCTCTCAAATAAATAAATAAATGAAATCTTTAAAAAATAATAATAATATAATAATACGCACACAACTACGACTAGGCATTAACTCAATAATAATGACACTTAAAAACACAAAAAACCAGGAAGGAGCCAGGGCAGAATTTCAACAGCAGCTGGCTTTGGAGAGCAGGAGCACAAGAACTCTTTTTTCCTTCTTATTCTTTTTCTGTTTTGTAAGTGTTCTATATTAAGCACACACTACTTTATTTTTATTTATTTTTAAAGATTTTATTTATTAATTTGAGACACAGAGATAGAGAGAGAGCATGAGCAGGGGGAGAGGCAGAGTTGAGAAGCAGGCTCCCCGCTTAGCCAGGAACCCGATGTGGGGCTTGATCCCAGGATCCTAGGATCATGACCTGAGCTGAAGGCAGACGCTTAACCATCTGAGCCACCCAGGCGCCCCAAGCACACACTACTTTAATAACAAAAAACAGAAGACTTTCAATTTGCCTCTCTGCCCCTTGCATACCCAACCCCCCACTGTAAGTTTATTTATTTATTTTTTTTTTAAACTCATAAACTGCAGGGGCTCCTGGGTGGCTCAGCTAGTTGAGCGTCCAACTCTTGGTTTCGGCTCAGGTCATGATCTCAAGGTTGTGGGCTCTGGCAGGGAATCTGCTTGGGTTCTCACTCTCCCTCTGCCCCTTCCCCCGTTCGCACGCACTCTCTAAAATAAATCTTTGAAAAAATAAAAATAAAAGTAAATAGACGCCTGGGTGGTGCAGTCAGTTAAGCGTCTGCCTTGGGCTCAGGTCATGATCCCAGGGTCCTGGGATCGAGTCCCACATCGGGCTCCTTGCTCAGTGAGGAGCCTGCTTCTCCCTCTGCCACAGCCCCTGCTCATGCTTTCTCTCTGACAGATAATAAAAATTTTTAAATAAAAAAAAATAAGTAAAACTAAAAGTAAATAAAACTCACAAACTGCAAAACCCCAAATGTAATCCCTCCAATTCCTCACACTGGGAACCTTGGCCAGGCCTCATTAATCCACCTGGCGGAGCCCCTCAAAGCACACGCCCGTGTACACATACACACCGTATGCACACTCACGCCCACATACTCACATTCTCGCTCTCTCACCTGTTTGGCCGGGTGGTTATTGACAACGTTGATCCTCATTCCAGCAGGATGGGTGTGCAGCGGTGCCATGACCTTCTGCTGGGGGACCTAGAAACACACAGAGATCGTGATTCATCTCCAGGGGTCCACACATGTTCTCCACGAGAAAGGAATCACTGAACCTGAAATATGGTGGCCCTCAGCTGTGGCCTGTAGTAGCCTCCAGAGTGCCTCGTGCCCAAAGCAGGAGTGACAGGAAGCCTCGGCATCCTGCTCAGTGAACCTGGCTCAGTAAATGTTCGCCACCACTGCTGTTCCTGTTCCCGAACTTGCCGTGACCACTGAATGCTGTCTGCATCCCCTTTGGTGGCTGTGCAAGCACCCAGTGCCCTGATGAGGGGCCGGGTCTGACTAGGCTCCTGCCCCGGGCCTCCCACGGACGAGTGTGTTAACTCTGGGCACAGTAATTCACAGCCCTGAGACCCAGAGTCTTTTATAAAACTGGGGTAATGGTCCCAGAGTTGCGGTGAGAGATACATTAGGTCCTATGTGTTAAGTGCCTGCCACACAGCACACGCCCCACGAGTATCTTGTCTTTTCCCCTCTCTTCCCTGCATTGCTAGCTCACTGGAGAAAGTCACTTTTTCTGGAGCCCCCTTTCTTCTCCATAAAACTAGATTAAAACCTTGCCTCCCTCATAACAGTTACTGTACAAACACTTGGGAGAACTGTCATTTTGCCCCAACACTCTGGGCCCCCACTCCCTGCCTGAATCCACACTTGTTCCTGGCTCCCCAGGAACATATGGCAAGAGTCACACCTACCTGGATGGTTTTGGTGAGCTTCAGGGCAGGGGTCACTGTCCCGATGGGTGGGCTCAGGAAGGTGGCTGGGGAATTCCGCTTCAAACTGATCTTCTCGCGGGCATCGGCCACCTGGCGGGGCTTCGGGGGTGCCGTGCTCTGCTGCTTGCGCGAGTTCAGCATCTCTCTGGCATCCTGCACTTTCCCTTTGATCCGGAACCGAGCATCTTTTTGCAAAAGCTTTTCCCGGGCATCCTTAACTCCCAGCTTGAGCCGGGCGTCCGAGAGGCCAATCTTCTGCCGGGCATCAAATCTCTGCTGGAAAGTGGCAGTGCGGGCTGGCTGGCTGAGGAGGCTCTGCTGGATCCCGACACGAGATCGAACACCTCCGACTCCTGGTCTGGCGTTGAGACTGCAAGTAAAAACGGCAATATTAAGCGGATCTGGGTTATCAATAGTACCCCATGGAAGTAGAGCCGTCGTAATACTGGGAACAGGAGGGAGTTCCTGGAGAAACCAGAAATCTGCTCGCTGTCTGAAGAAACAATTAAACCTATATTGAAACTTCTTTCCTAGTTTATGGCATTTAACTTTGCCTTGCAAAGAAAATTAGGAAGAAGGGCCTGGTGCTTTCTGTCACTTAGGTAAGACTGTTTTGCTCCCTAGACCAGGTGTTCTGAGACACCATTAGGGACAATAACCTACAGATGATGCTAGTCAAAAAAAAAGCATATCCCCAAATATCCTAATCCCACACACCTGAAGAGCAACTTCAGTTTCCAAAGTTCTTCCACAGCCGTGCTCTCAGTCATCCCCCAGCACTCTGTGAGGTGGGCCAAACAGGCCTGGAGAAGAAATGATTAATGAAAGTGCCCAGCATGCCCCTGGCAGCCCAGGCCTCCGGTGCCGGGAGATGCCCCCTGGGCTGGGAGCGGAAGCTAGCCCGCTAACAGACCGAAGACACAAGGACTTGGTAGGAAAGAAAAAGTCACTGAGTTGTTTCCAAACACCAAACGTGTGGGTATTTCCCTCACATCAACTGTTCTTGAACTCTCTGGACACCACCTGGGTGTCCTACAATTCAATCGGACACTACCTACCCAGAGTCAGCACAAGAGACTCCCCTCACTTCAGATGCCAGTCCCAAGTCCTGGGCTTCCCACACTTCTGACAGACTAGCTAAAATTGAGGGGACCCACACCCCCTCAAGTTCGAGAATGAATCTGCTAGAATGGCTCACAGAACACAGCAAAAATAGTTTACTTACTAGTATCAGTTTATTATAAAGGATACAATTCAGAACAGTCAAATGGAAGAGAGGCATAAGGTACAGGGGAAGGGGTGTGGAGTTTCCATATCCTCTCTGGGTGCACCACCCTCCCAGCACGTAGCTGTGTTCACCAACCCAGAAGTTCCCCCAAATTCCATTGTATAGGGGGTTTTATGGAGGTCCCATTATGTAAGCAAGGTTGACTGAATCACTGGCCATTGATGACTGACTCAATCTCCAGCCCCTCTCCCCTCCCTGGAGGTTGGGGGTTAGGGAGTGGGGTAGGTGTCCAAGTTCCAACTAATCATGCCAAGTTCTTTCTGGCAACCACCCCCATCCTGAAACTATCCAGGGGCCCCTCAGGCATCACCTCATTAGAACATAAGATGTTCCTACGTAACTCAGGAAACTCCCACGAGTTTTAGGAACAGTGTGCCAGGAACCAGGGATAAAACCAAGTATGTATTTATCACACTCACCACCACCAAGAATGTCAAATTCAGAAACTGTTAAGATTGGAAATGAACTACACTCATTAAACAGGCCCCATTTGCTTGTGGGGTTCCTCTGTTGGCCCTTTCGCGGCTTGTGAGGAAAGCGAAGACCATCCCAAGTCCTTCCTGGAAGTCCTTCCTGGTGTCCACAGGCTGCCCCCTCGCTCCACCTGCCCACCATCCCACGAGGCCGCCTACCCCGGCCTCTCGCAGCAGGCGCCCTGCCTGGGGACTCCGGCTCCCAAGGCAACATCTCCTCCTGGGGAAACCCTCCCTCACTGATTCTTCCAGGACAACCCTCCTTTGTGCCTGTCTACATCTGCTTGTTTTCTCTTCCCCACTGGACCGGGAAGAGGCAGAACGGGCCCAGTGCTTTGTAAGTGGTGCTGAACCCTGACTGAGCATTAGAAACTCCTGTGGAACTGCTTAAAAACACAGCTGTCCAGACCCCACCCCACAGCTACTAAATCTAAAATCTGGGTGAAGGCCTGGGCTTCTGCATTTTTGACTCCACAAGCGATCCTGGATGACGGCCGTGTTCAGAATCTCTGCCCTGGTGTTAGAAGGCAAAACTCTACCGAACGAGTTCCTATACGGTTTCCCACATCTGTGTCCAGGCCTCCCTAGAGGCCTCCTGCACACTGGGCAAGTCAGCGGGTGCTCCTACTGCCTCACCCTTCCCCAACTGATTGGAGGGAGACTATCCACCAGCTCCTGTGCGAACAGCAGGAGCACAGCCAAGGTACCAGTAAAGGCAAATCTGGACCTTCATCCTGTTATCCTTTGACCAGTGGAAACACCTGCTGTCCCCAGTATGCTAGAGGACTGCCTAAGGCAGTGATGCACGTACCAATTTTCTTTGAAAAATGGCAAATTACTTTAGGATTTCATTACTTTCCAATGGGTCTACACAAGAACTGGGTGGAAGAGAGAGGGAAAGGGTCATTTGCAGAATTGGTCAGTTAAGTTTAAGGTGGGGGTGGGGTGCCCTACTTGTTGGTCCCTGTCCTATTTTCTCCTGTAAAGGAATGGGTTTAAAAACAAAACAAAAGGCAAGGCCAAAAGGAATGGGGTGTTTAGGGAGTTCAGGAAGCACAATTAGGGAGACGCAACAAGTGCATGTGGCAGACAGCGCCCACCCGCCCCTGGAGCGGCCCACCTCGGGTTCATGGTCTGCAAGGTCTTGACAATCGTGGGGCTATGCTCTGTAGTGGCGCTGAAACCCACCGCTATTTGAGGGGCCCCTGGAATTGATGAAGGGCACACAAACTTCTTAATAAAGCCCAACCCCCAGGGCCAAGCAGCAGGCGAGGTAACCCCACTGATTGGTTTAAGTGCTTTCAGCTCCCTACATCTGTTGATGATGCCCATCAAAGAAATGCAACAGGGGCGCCTGGGTGGCTCAGTCGTTAAGCGTCTCCCTTCAACTCAGGTCGTGATCTCAGGGTCCTGGGATTGAGCCCCGCATCGGGCTCCCTGCTCAGCGGGGAGTCTGCTTCTCCCTCTCCCACTCCCCCTGCTTGTGTTCCCTCTCTCGCTGTCTCTCTCTGTGTCAAATAAATAAATAAAATCTTTAAGAAAAAAAAAAAGAAATGTAACAGGCTAGCAGTTCAGCCCAGGAGCTACTACTGAAGGCCTACTCGTAAAATGCGGAAAGGATTTTTTTTTTTTTTAGATTTCACCCGTTATTTGACAGAGACACACAGCGAGAGAGGAAACACAAGCAGGATCCCGCTGGGATCATGACCTGAGCTGAAGGCAGACGCTTAATGACTGAGCCACCAGCCGCCCCGGGAAAAGGATTTTGATCAACATTTACCGTCCAGATCCGGACAAAACCAGAGTCAGTGGAAAGCACTCCAGATAAAACTATTCACTTACCACGCACGGGGCCTCTCTGAAGCCAGAGGCCTTGGGCTGGGAAATCAAGTCACCACAAAGAGCATGGTAGGAGCACTCCTGTTCCAGGAGGGGGAGGCCCAAAGCCTCTGGGGACCTTGCATACAACCAGACGCCCGTAGGGCTGAGAGGGCTGGGGAGAGCCGAGTGTGCCCCAGGCCCTGGGAACAACACCCCACGGCCCACAGCTTGCAGCCTCCTGGCTCTCGAAGCTCTGGTGGGCGCCTCCTGCCCTCAAGAGTGTTCCCTCATCTCCCTTAGCACTTCCACAGTCCGAGGCGCCCTCCCTGGGGCAGTGGAACCTTGGACGCAAGTACCGCAGAGGCGCTCACTGTGCTGAATCCCGAGGCTCTGTTTCCAAACCTGTACCTCGTGCAGGACGAGGAGCCTCTCAGGGGCACACCCTGCATCTCCCCGCCTGGGGCAACCCTGCGGCGCAGCCCTGCATCAGGTGGATGGAAAAAAGGCTCGAAGAGCTTTCCGCTCCTGAGCACCCGCTAAGTGCCAGGGACCCTACAGGGCCCCCCTCCCCCGGAACTCCTCCTTTCACCCTCCCACCCCTGAGAATGAGGCTGTCAAGCACATGTGACAGGTGAGGAGGCCCTGCTGAAGGCCGCCCTGGGCTTGCCCGTATCCAGTTAGAGCGCATGGGTCAAAAATAATGACCAGAACTTGAAGAGTTAAAGAGGGGGTGTGCTGTCCCCAGGCTGAGGAACAGCTCGCGCTCACAGCCACACGGAGGGTGAGAACAGGTCCATCTGGGGGCGGGAGGGGACGTGGCCGGGGAGGCAGGAGCACGAGGAAGCTACTTCCCAGGTTACACCAGTTCCTTCAACCCCTTTCATGAACAGCTCTAGCAGCCTCAGTGCTCAGGCTTTTCATCATCACTGCTCCTCCTCCCGCATGAAGAGACGGCTGTTCATCCCAGCAGGCAGCAGCGCCGGGGACAAGGCAGGCATTAGTCATCAGGAATTTTTCAAATAAACACTCCTGCTAGGAGTGGGTCTCCAAAACAGAGAGTTCGTGGTGTTACCCTCCTGTTCCAAGAACTGATGAGGGCTCCCTAACAAAGCCCAAGCCCTCGGCAGAGCCTCTGGTCTGGCCCCAGCTTCTGCCCGCAGCCTCAGCTCCCACTGCACACTCTCTGATGTTCCCGAAACACATTCTGCACATTGGGCCTCAACGTTGGGGAGAGGGGCGGGGGAGGCGTGGAACAAGGCTCTGCACTGCCCCACCCGGCCACACGGACACAATGCACCCCCGCCCTGCTTCCAGGGCCCCGCTGGGTGCTCCAAGGGGTCCTGGGAAGAGCACTGTGGGTGAGAGAGCCAGGGTCCCCACTGGAACCTCACACTCTCTGCCAGGCCCCGACCACAGCTGGCTCTGGACAGATAGATGTCTAGTCTGAAGGATCAGGCCTTTGAGGGGGGCCCCGGATTACTATTATAAAGTGGTTTTAATCCATGGGGTCTTTGGGTTAGAGTTACGTGTACTGAGGTCACCTTTACAAGGAGAAAACACAGATTAGTTCTGTTACAGAGAGCCAACCCTGAATTAGGTGCTTCACAGACACGTCCCCTTACCCTCCAAGAGTCTTGTGCAGATGTTTTAAATCCCATTTCTTCCCCTCCGTTACGTAACAACTAATTTTCCTCCCCTGTGTTTTAGGTCTACATTTCCTTTATCTTACTTCAACAAGGAAACAAGCAGTGAGTACCAGGACCAGAGCCCTGCCCTGAACTGAAAAGGTGACCAACCCCCTTCCCCACGGCTCCAAGGACTCCCCAGACAGGGCAGCTGGGCCAGAGCTGCTCAAACCCACCACACCCATGGTCCGACCTTCCTACGAAGGCTGCCTGCCACCTTAGATGAACCTTCTCTAACTAGGAGGTGGCAGTGGACAGACAGCGATCTTCTGAGAGCTCAACAAATCAAACCACAGTGGGTGACTTTGCAAACCTGACCAGCAGTATGCTCACAGCTTCAGGAAAAAACCGACAAGAACAGGCCCGCACTGCAGGTGGTGCCCCGTGCTGTCCTGGGGAGACTCATCCATGGGTCCTGGGCATGGAGGAGAGCGCCTCACCCTAGCTGAGTGAAGTATCACTCAAAACTCTCCCTTTCTGTATTTTCACATTAATCATCGAAATCTTTTGATGATTAACTGGGGCCCAGGTAATAATAATGACAACGACCCCTTTCTTGACTTACATGGTGTGATGAACACAAAACCGAATGGCTGCTCTGAAGAACAAGCACATTCCATGACCTGTGGGCAAACAGGTTATTTACACTTCCACAGTTTCTTCTGCTATTTTGACAAAGAGGAAGAAAGTTTTTGGAGATCATCACTGGTTCTACTTAAATGACCAAGCACAAAGTTCCTCCTGGGACCTCCATGCAATGCCATTCCCTCATTCCCAGGAAGGGCAGAGTTCTTCCAGGAAGCATGTAAGACAGAATATGCTTACTGTAGGAAATTAGCTTAGACCTTTCAGTTCTTGACAGGGATGCCCTGGATATAGTCTTCATTGTCCTTGCAAGTAAAAATAAAAATGACGTTTCCACCAGGTTTAACCCAAACACAGCATGCAGACCAAACTAGTATGTAGAGTCTGTTGCACATTCCCCCAATCCAATCTTCATGTAACAGCAAGGCAATATTCTCTCACATATTCTCACACAAAATCGGAATGTTACTTCTATATTTAAAAGCCTTCAATAATGATGCTGAGAGCTAACATCTACTGGACACTTAGAACCATCAGATACTTTTAAAGTACTTTAGATATATGAATTCACTTAGTCCTAACAATCACCTAACAAAATAAGTATTATCTACATTTTATAAATGAGAGAGGTATGGAATGGTTAAGTAACTTGCATAAGATCATGTGGAGGGGCACCTGGGTGGCTCAGTCCGTTAAGTGTCTGCCTTCAGCTCAGGTCATGATCTCAGGGTCCTGGGATCAAGCCCCAAGTCAGGCTCCCTGTTTAGCAGAGAATCTGCCTCTCCCTCTGACCCGCCCCTCTCTCATGCTCTCTCTCTCAAATAAATAAAATCTTTTAAAAAAGGAAAAAAGATCACGTGGAAAGTGAGAGAAGGGACTCGAAACTTCACAGGTTGACTCTAAGGCTCCAACGCTTACCTATTGCCCCCCATCGGGGAGGGGTTTGGGCTTCTACTCCTTCAAAAGAAAGATCCATGGTAACTGCCCTCATTTGCTGAACACTTAACTACCTGGTACAAACTTTACACATTTTTATATTCTCATACTTAATCTCCTCACAACCACCTGCCAGGAACCATTACTACAAATGAGGAAACGGCCCAGCTCAAAAGTCATCTTGCCAGGGAGGCACAGAACCCAACAAGAGGCCCACCAGGGCACCACGTCTGCCTCGTTGCACAGTTCCCGTTCATCCCATGGATCCCACCCAATGCCCAACACGAGACTCTGCACACATCGGCGCCAAGAAAGTACAGACCCAACAGACAGTAACAGCCCGACTGCAGTCGGGAACCGAGGGCAGTGATTGCAGAAAGAGCATGTCCCGGGAAACTGGTTCATTCAGCCACTGTCCAGCAAACCTATGAAACCCAGACAGACGGCGCTCCCTCCCCTGCCCCGAGCCCCGCTAGGCTGCCGGCCCCGAGCACCGGAGGGAGAAGTGGCCAGAGGACTCAGCACCAACTCCACACCAGTTATTAGAGGGAAGACCTAGGAGAGAACTACTCACAGAGCAGAACTACTCACATAGCACAGACTGAGTAAATTAATGCTTCCTGTGTGCCTGTTATGAACGAACCCAGGTGAAGCGCTGGCTGGTGAATTACGTGGTGGCGGCAGGTGCAGTGGATATGCGTGCAGGGGGCTGGGGGTGGGGGAATACATTTCAGTTAGCAACAGAAAGGATCTATTTTCTAGCCACCCGCACACGGGAGGTATTAGTAAACATCTGCTAAGTGAGCGACGTCTGAGAAACAGCATCTAACATCTTTACAGCCTGTTTACAAAGACACTTGAACTAATGCAACGTGTGCTGGAGAACTACTGGCCGGCTTCCCACTTCTTCATACAGGTGAACCGGGCCTCATAAAGGCTGGAAATGGCTAACAATATTTAAGGGTCCAGAGGAAATTTGGGGCACATCACCGCAAATCATCTTCTCAGATCCAGAACAGTCTTCTCCGACAACTCGGAGCTACAACCATCACGAAGCTCTAACCTCCAGTCCCACCTGGGTTTTTTTTGCCCAAGCCTGAGGCCAACTAGAGGGTACTCAGCCCCGACTCCCAGCTCTCCGTGGCCTCGGACAAGTCACTCACTCTACTTCTCCCGGCCTCAAGCTCTCCGTCTGCAAAATGGGGAAAATATCAATACCTGGCCGATACGGCGGCGAAAAGAGCAAATGGGACAGTAGTTACATGAAAGCGCTTAGAGAACTTGAAACGCCGCGCAACGGAGACAAGCGTTAATAGAGGCGGCAGAGCGGGGAAGCGCACCTAGGATTTGGGAGTTAAGGTCGGGTCTCAGCTTCGGCGGTAACACGCAGAGTCTGAGCAAGTCACTTCCCCGTAAACTTCACTCGTCCTAACTCTAAGGCCGCGCGGAGATCGGGGAGCACCGGGACCCGAGGGCCAGTCTTCCCAAGAGAGGGGGCTGCGCCGGGAAGACCTTCCGGACCCCTCCCCCCACGGGACGCCCACCCCCACCCCCAGGGCCGCTCCCACGAACGGGGCGCCCCGGCCTCGCCGCCGCCGCCAGCGGCCCCGCCGGCCTCCCCGGAGCGACGGCGCTTCCAACCAGTGCCGACGGCCGAGCGGCTGGGCCCGCGGCGGCGGCGGGGCCGGGCCAATGAGGAGCGCGGCTGCGGCAGGGGGCGGGCGCAGACGGCGCTCCGCGTCGCTCCCGGGCCGCTCCCTCCCCGGCCCCGAGCCCCGCTAGGCTGCCGGCCCTGAGCACCGCAGGGAGAAAAGGCCGCTCACCGCCCCTTCGTCGCAGCCCCGCGCTTCCGGATGAGCTCGTCCAGCGAGATGTCCGCCATCTTGCACTGCCGAGCGAGCCGCAAGAAGCTTAGGCTCCCTCGGCCCTCGAGCCCGCCCCTTCGGCCGCTACGGAGCAACTAGCTGCTTCCGGCGTGCGGCGCACGAACTCTCGCGACAGCTCAAACCAGGCAAAAACCGGAAGGGGCGGGGAGATCCCGTGAGCCTTTGCGACGCCAGCTCCTTATCTGCATACGGCGGTCGGCGCAACTACCGTTGCGGCTTCTCTCTAGACACCAAATAAAATGGAAAGCGACAGAAACAACTAACTAAATGAGTAAGACAAACTGCAAAGGAACTGGATTCTTAGTTCAACGGTCCACTCTGATACTCACCGTAGGGATAATGAGAATGGGATTCACTATCCAGCAAGTAACACGTGTATATCTTTATGCCTTAAACTTATGAGTAAGGAAAATAACGATTCGGGGTGACGCCCGAATCCTCACTGCTAATGTGAGACGAATTTTTGAGCGGGTAAAGGTTGCCCCTAAGGTGACCCGCCTACTTTGCGGGATGCCTGGGAGTGCGATCTGCCCGTCCTTCCCCCCTTTAACACTGAAAGAGTAGACGGGCTGGCGGAAGTTGGCAAGTAATTTTAGGGGATTTTTTTTTTTTTTTTTTTTTTTTCTGAATGAGCTTGTTATTCCTGTGGTTTTAGGGGAGGGATGGCGTCCGTCGCTTCTGTATCGGGCTCGCACCTGCTTTCGCCGCATCCCCAGTTACGGGGGATGAAAGTCCTTTTCCCCGTATGGTTCGTGAACATTCGGTCGACCACGTTACCCAATTGTACGAAACTTCACTCTATACAGTGTCAGGCCAGCCGCTTATTTGTGGGTAAGAATTGCAGAAGGATACCTGTGACCGGCTGCACGCAATAGGCGCTCACTTTGCGGCTCCGCGGGCGAGAGCTGCATGCACGACCGCCTGCGTCACGTCCCACGAGCCGCCCTTCTCGGCGGCATGACTTTCAGGAGCAAGTCGCCTCACGTCGTTGCGCTTCGGTCGTCCCGATCTGTAGAATGGGGCAAATGACAGGTCGTCGCGAGGGTTAAATAGGCTGATTGTAAAAATCTTCCATACGTAGAGTTGCCTTTTCTATGATGCAGCCCGGGGACCCAGCACTAACCTTGGCACGAGGTAGATGTTCAATACATGTTTGTTGCATCGATCGATTTACATATATATATGTATATATGTATATACATATATATATTACGCAACGTCTTTAGAACAGCAAAGAGCATTACTGTACTCTGTGAGTTATTATTATTATTAATTTCTAAGTGCAGTGATGCCAGTGGAGTTCATGTCCTGTTGACAGAACACCTAATTAAAACTCTGGCATCAGGAGCTCTGTGGGCGAGAGCTGGTCAAGCCAGCGGGTCCGGGGTCGGGACAGACAGAGGGCGGGAAGCCAGGTCCCACCTGCGCAGCCGCGATGGGGAGCTGGCTGGCCCTCCTCTTCTCAGCTGTAAAACGGGGCGCTAACCCCTCCCTCCGTCCTTCCTTTCTTCCTTCCAGGAAGTGCGGGGAGGACCGCGCGGAGCAGGTCCGAGGAAGCGAGGGCCCAGGTCGGGCTCAGCGCCCTCCCCTGCCGGACTGCGGAGGGCAGGTGCCGAGGAACAAGGGAGGGGCCGGAGGCCCGCAGGATTTAAGGCCCCGGCACGACTTAAGTGAAATGTAATCAAGTGACTTAAAGGTTATTTTTATAAAGCCAGTTCAATAAGGTCATTAACTGAGATCAACTGTCGGCGGAGTGGCCCTCCCCTGGGGGCATTTCGGAAGGTGTAGAGTTTTGCAGGGTGGTGTCTGGTTATCTGAAGGACAGGGATCCGGAATCCGGTCATGTGGAGGTTGGGGACTGGGGTGTGGCAATCCTGAGACGTGGGCCTTCCCGACGCCTGCGCCTGCGGCATTCCGACGTTCCGGGAGGGAAGAGGCCCATTACAGTTCTCCCAGGCAGGGCTTCACTGCGTGTCTTGTATGGACACGTCGGACTTTTTGCCCAGTGTGAACAAACGTGGAATTGCCAGGAACGCAGCTGCGCCGTAGCTGAAGGTATCCGGTCCTGCTCTGTTTGGAAAGAGACCAAGAATCGTGCCCTGCTTGGGAAAACCGCGTCCCTCGCAGTAGAGACCGGGAGTCCGGCTGCATTTGGCCCTGTGACCATGGCCCCCGGCGACCCGATTTTTTAAAAAAATTCTATGTGTAGGCTGGTGATATTACCTGTGAATCCACTTCAGGAGACTAAAGAGGCGGTTATAAATGTTATTTTAAAAGGGTGTCAGGTCTGAGAGGGTGGAAAGTCATGAGACTAGGAGAGAGGGTAGGGACCAGGTCCAATCCATGCCCTTCTCAGCTCCTGGGGACGGCCCCTTGTGAGCTCAGGCAGGTGTACATTCAAAGCCTGACACTCAGGCCTGTTTTCTCATCCTCCAGAAGGGGACCCGGATGAGACCTAATGTGAGCCCAGTGCTCTGCAGAATCCCCTGCACATAGTAGGTGTGGAGGAGGAATTCCCAGGCCAAGCCCTTTCCTGCCCACTGAGGAGTCCCAGCCCTGCTCTAGGATGTGGGCCTGGGCCAGAATAGAAGGTAAGAAAAGAGAGGAGAAAGGGGCTCCCTGGCCTGAGGCTCGGCTTCTGGCATTCCTTCCTGCGCACTCCCCCATCCTGTCCTCTTCCCCCCTCCACTCCAGTCACACTGGCCTTCACGATGTTCCTGGAGACATCCAGCAGGTCTCTGCCCCAGGGCCTTTGCACTTGCTAGTCACTCCCTCTAGAGCACATCTAGTGTGCTTCCATTTCAGCCTCATTTCCACCGTCCCCTCAGCGACCTGCTTCCTTCCATCTGTTTCTGGAAGTTAATTCCACAGGCTTGTTCCCAATGCAAGGCGTCTGCACTTGCTGAGTTCCCACCACCTTGAACACCTACCTCAGCAGGGCCAGCTTCGTTCTCTTCAGAGAGCAGTCCTCACTCCCACGTTGCCTTGTGTCCTGATTTCTGTCTTGGCATTTACCATCTCACTCACGACACCGTCTGGCTTACATCTTTCTCACCGGCACCCCAGGAGTAGGAGAGGGCGTGTTGGGGCAGCTGCAGCCGAGTCCCTGGCACTTGGAACAGTGCATGAAGGAACGAGGGAGCTAGCGATCCCACTTGCAGCCTTCCACAGGAAGACTGATGCCTGCCTTACTTCAGGACCCACCTCCAACCCGAAGGCCATTCACTGCTGAGCCTCAGTCCCTCCAGCAGAAACTGAGGCTAATGATGTCTCCCTGCTTTTCAGGGCTGGCCGGAGGGGAAAGCAAAAAGGAAAACAATGGGACATACAGAGTTGCACAACAGGACTGGACAGAGCTTTTCACACCGCCGAGATGGCGTGAATAAGGCTGGGCACGAGGGGGCTGGACACGAGAGGAGGGTCTCAAGGCTGCACTCCCAGCATCCACACGCCCTGGCCCGGCTTTCTGTCTCCAGGAATCTAGCCTCAAAAAAACCATCTGAGGGGCACCTGGCTGGCTCAGTCAGTAGAGCACGCGACTCTCGATGTCAAGTTGTGAGTTCAAGCCCAACACTGGGTGTGGAGCCAACTTAAAAAAAAAAAAAAATCATCTGAAAGGAGGGTGAGGCAGGCCACCGTTATTTACAAAGTCCACAAATGGGAAACAGCCCAACTGTCCAAGGATAGGGGATTTGCTACATAATAAATCATGATCCATGTGGGCTTATGGAGAATGTGTGACCCCAGGGGAAAGCCCATCTGATGAGGGGAAAAGCAGCAGCCCCCCGATGGGCCATGTGGTTTCATCAGAGCGATTGGTGTTTCCTCGGGATGTCCAGTATTTTTTTCCTGTGCATGGCTTTCTGTACAGTCCAAACCTTACAGGACGAACACGAACACACATTAGAAATAAGTGCCGGGCCCCTTCCTGTCTCCTCTCCCACCGCCCCCCACCAATGACACAAGTCGCAGAGCCTCAGGGAACTGCAGAAGGGTTAGTAATAGCAAAGTTTTATTTCAATGTTTTTTCTGCTCATAAATGATTCTGAAAAAGCCCATATGCAAGAGGCGAACCCACCCTTGTCTAAAGGCAACATCAAGATCACGGAGAATGCTGCTCAGACGAAACCTCCCCTCTGCTGGGGTGCAGGCAGCATGAGGGGCGGGTCTGGGACAGAGGAAGAAATACACATGTCTCAGCTCGGCCATCAGTGCTGCTGGCCCAGGCTCCCGAGGCGATCAACCAGACTGCCGGCCTGACAGACTACTGGCCTGAATGCTCAGGTGTGTTGGGGAAGATGCTGAGGCTTCCAGAGGGCCCGTGTGCCCACCAGAGGAGCCCTCGGCCAGCCCCCTCCTCCTCCTACTCCAGCCCGGAGAGGGGAGAGCCCAGCTCCCTGCTGGCTGGGCTTGCCTGGGTCCTGGGGTGGGGGACAGACTCTCTACCCCACGGCGCCTGCCAAGAGGACTTTTTGGTGTTACTGTCATGTAGTGTCAGGTGCTGAGGCCAGGCTGTGGCCCTGAGCAGGTAGTGAGGGGTGGCAGGCGAGGGTCCCGAGGCAGTGCCTGGGGGGGGCGGGGGGGGGTCCCTGGCACCTGCAGCTCTGGGCTACCTGTACATTCGTGTTTATTTCCAGACGTCGTCTGCCCTGGAAGGGGTGGGTGGAGCGTGGCGCTTGCAGCCTTGGCCTAGTAGTGTGTGGGTGGGTGGCGTGGAGGGAGGGGAGGGCCAGGGCCAGGGCCGAGCATCACTGGTAAGAACCGATGAGGGCCAGACAGGAACCCGCCCAGAAGGTGGCTGGTGGCAGCCCACCTGTAACAGAACCCTGCTCCCAAAGGGGTCCCTCGGGGGCCAGCCCAGCGGGATAGCCAGCCAAGCACAGGCAGGCCAGGCTAAACCCGGGGCCACAGTGGGAGATGTGGGGGAAGGAAATGATGTTAAAGAACAGTGGCGGGAGGTGTGGACAGGGCACGGTGAGTATGTGGGGCGGGCGCGCGAGCAGCCAGTGCCTGGCCCTCAGAAGGCGAAGCAGCGCTCCTTGGGGTGGCCCACGCGGTCCAGGTTAGGCAGGCAGGCGTACTGGATCATGGGCGGGGGTCCACACATCAGTATCAGTGGCTCCTCCTCTGGAGGCGGGAGGTGATCCCGGATCATCTCTTCATTTACGAAGCCCTGGCTGTAGTCCCAGGCTGCGGGCGGAAGACCAGGTGAGTCCAAGTGTGGCCGTGTGACTGCCCAACGACTGCCCACCTGCCCAAAGCCCCCTCCCCTTGACCGTTATACTCCTGTACCTTGAGTTTTTCCCTTCTTTCAACAAACACTGAAGAATGAAAAGGCTGATCCAGAGCAAACACTTGCTCTGGTCCCCTGCCCCAGCCTGGCTCGCCCAGAACAAAACAGCCGGTAAGCAATTAACAAAATGGCAATAGTGCATAGCTATCAGTATTTACTTTAAGTGTAAATGGGCTAAATTCTCCAATCAAAAGTGGCTGAGTGGATAAAAAACAAGACCTGTCTATATGGACACAAAAACAGACACATAAATCCATGGAACAGAATAGAAAGCCCAGAAATAAACACATGATTATATGGTCAATTAATCTTCAACAAAGGAGGCAAGAATATCCAATGGGGAAAAAGGCAGTCTCTTCAACAAATGGTGTTGGGGAAACCAGACTGCTACATGCAAAAGGATGAAACTAGACCATTTTTGTACACCATACACACACACACAAAACCCTCAAAATGGGTTAAGGACCTAAATGTGAGGCCTGAAACTATAAAAACACTAGAAGAGAGCACAGGCGGTAATGTCTCTAACATCAGCCATAGTGACATTTTTCTAGATAGGTCCCCAGAGGCAAGAGAAATCAAAGCAAAAATGAACTATTGGGACTACATCAAAATAAAAAGCTTCTGCACAGCAGAGGAAACAACCAACAAAACTAAAAGACAACCTACGGAATGGGAGCAGATATTTACAAATGTCATATCAGATAAAGGATTAGTATCCAAAATATATAAAGAACTGATACAACTCAACATCCAAAAAACAAACAGTCCAATTAAAAAATGGGCAGGAGACATGAACAGACATTTCTCCAGAGACATCCAGATGGCCAACAGACACATGAAAAGATGCTCCACATCACTCATCAGCAGGAAATACAAATCAAAACTACAATGAGATATCACCTCACACCTGTCACAGTGGCTAAAATAAAAAACACAAAAACAAAAATAAAAAAATACAAAAAAACCCCCACAAAAACAAGAGGTGTTGGCAAGGATGTGGAGAAAATGGAACCCTTGTGCACTGTTGGTGGGAAGGCAAACTGGTGCAGCCACTGTGGAAAACAGTATGGAGGTGCCTCAAAAAATTAAAAATAGAATTACACTATGATCCAATAATCACGCAACTGGGTATTTACCCTATTTACCCACAGAATACAAAAACACTAATTCAAAGGGATACATGCACCCCTATGTTTATAGCCACGTTATTTACAATAGCCAAATTATGGAAGCAGCCCAAGTGTCCATCAACTGATGAACGGATAAAGAAGATGTGGTGTGTATATATAGTGGAATATTAGCCATAATGAAATCTTGCCATTTGCAACAACATGGATGGATCTAGAGAATATAAGGCTAAGTGAAGTCAGTCAGTCAGAGAAAGACAAATACCAGATGATGTCACTCACATATGGAACTTAAGAAACAAAACAAAGGAAAAAAAAAAAAAAACCCAGACAAACCAGAAAACAGACTCTTTAACTGTGAAGAACAGAGAGATGGTTATCAGAGGGGAGGTGGATGGGGGGATGGGTGAAATAGGTGAGGGGATGAAGAGGACACCTATCATGATGAGCACTAAGTAATGTATAGAATTGTTGAATCACCTTATTGTACACCCAAAATGTGTAACACTGTATGTTAACTACACTGGAATTAGAAGAAAACAAATAAGACCTTTCTACATGTTGCCTACAAGACACTCACTTCAGATGTTTGTAAGGACACATGCAGACTGAGAGTGAAGGGACGGAAAAAGATATTCTATGCAAATGGAAATGAAAAGAAAGCTAGAGTAAATAAGAGACAAAGATGGGCATTACATAAAGGTAAAGAGGTCAATCCAACAAGGATGTAACACTGGTCAATATTTATGCACCCGACATAGAAGTACCCAATTATATAAAGCCAATACTAACAGATCTAAAGGGAGAAATAGCAACACAATAATAGTAAGGGATTTTTAAAAAAGATTATTTATTTGAGAGAAAGGGAGCAGGAGGGAGAGGGAGAGAGAATCTGAAGCAGACTCTGCCCTGAGCATAGTGCCCGAAATGGGGCTCGATCTCATGACCTCGAGATCATGACCTGAGCTGAAACCAAGAGTTGGATGCTTAACTGACTGAGCCACCCAGGTGCCCCAATAGGGAGGGATTTTAATACCCCACTTTTATCAATGGATAGGTCACCCAGACAGAAAAGCAATAAGGAAACATTGGCCTTAAGGAACACGTTAGACCAGATGGACCTAACAAACATTTATAGAACATTCCATCCAAAAGCACACACACATTCTGCTCAAGTGCACACCTCACAGCTGTCAGAATGCCATCATCAGAAGACAGGAAACAACAAGTGTTGGCGAGGATGTGGAGAAAAAGGGACCCTCATGCACTGTGGGTGGGAATGCAAGCTGGTGCAGCCACTGAAGAAAACAGTATGGAGGTGCCTCAAAAAATTAAAGATAGAATTACACTACGATCCAGCAATCCCACTTTTGGGTATTTATCTGAAGAAAATGAAAACACTAACTCAAAAAGAGTTCTGCACCCCATGTTCACTGCTGCATTGTTTACAACAGCCAAGATAGGGAAGCAGCGGAAATGTCCATTAATGGATACATGGGTAAAGAAAGTGTGTTATAAATACTGTCAGGGAGCAAGAATTCCTGTCCCTTCAAGGTCCTTCTAGCTGGGCTAAGAACCAAATTGACATGAGAGAGATTAATAGGAGAAAATCAAATTTAAGAGTGTACATACAGGGAATCCACACAGACACAGACATTCCAAAGACAGGCAAAATGAGGTCTGTGTGTCATTCTGAACTAAGGAGAAGGGGGCAGGGCTCTGGGATTTCGGAGGGAAGGAATGCATTTCACAGGGTGATAAGAAGAGCAGATGTTTGGTAATTAGATGTTTGCCCTACCTGATAGATGGATCACTCAGATAAAATTTACCTCTGTTAATAGCCCTTATTCTGGGAAAGACCCCCAATTTAGATTCTTCTGTATAGTTAAGGAAGGGATCAAAGTTTGTCTTGAGCTCAGCAGGGTCTCAAGTGCCTCTAGCTCAAGATAATCCACAGGCCAAAGTGGCACATTTGGTGGGGGGTGGGGGGGGGAGTGTCCTGAACCCCTTCAATACAATGGAATATTACTCAGCCACAGAAAAGAATGAAATCTTGCCATTTGTGACAACATGGACGGGCCTCGGGGGCATTATGCTAAGTGAAATGAGTCAGACAGAAAGTCAAAATACTGTATGAGCTCACTTATATGTGGACTCTTTAAAAAAAAAAAACAAAGAAAACCCAACAAAACCAAAAAACCCCAAGCTCATAGATATAGAGAACAGATTGCTGGTTGCCAGAGGCAGGGGTGGGGAGAGGGAGAAATAGGTGGAGGAGGTTTAAGTCTATTTTTAAGAAATTGCACGGGACTAAGCTATATTTGCTAGTGTGTAAAATGTGCAGGTACAGAACACAGCTCAATTTTACCAGGATTTTGTTTAGATAGTGTATTTTTCTTTATACAGGTACTGAAGGTGGCTTCGTGGGGAAACGCAGGGCAGCTGTCCTTGCCACGTGAGCTCACCCCACTCCCCGATCCTTCACTTCCACACTAGCCTAGCCCGCCTGCTACCATGACCTTTCTCAGCACGTAGGATTGCAGTTTATACCCAACGTTGTAGCAACACCCCAACTCCTCTTGAACTGTGGGTCAGGGTAATAATAAACGTACGTGTGAGATGCTAGACCACCCAGCCCAAAGTCCTCCTTGGCGGGTAACTGGCTGCTGTTTGAACAGGTCCCCAGGAGGCAGCACTCCAGTGGTGAGCCATGTGTCACCACCAGGGGTCAGCGCCGGGCCCTCCTCCGCGGGCCACAGGGACCAGCCTACCCTCCCATGAGACCAGCAGGGAGGAAACACCGGTTTCCCACCCCTGATTGAGACAGGGATACAAAAGAAATACTTTCTTTACTGTAGGAAAAGGAGCAACTCCCCTTCTCGGTGGCCCTGCCAGACCTCCCTGCCTGGCCCTACAGTTGGCCTGTGAACAGCGGGGGGGGGGGGGGGGGGGGGGGACGACCAGCACGGGTCCACTCATATGTGCATTTTTGGCCATCAGTACATTACTGTCAATATATTTTCCTTATGATTTTCTTGTTAACACTTTCTTCTCTCTAGCCCAGTTCATTGTAAGAATACCACATGTGTGACATACAAAATAGGTGTTAATGGGTGATTTGTGTTCTTGGTAAGGCTTCTGGTCAACAGTAGGCTATGAGTGCTTACGTTTTTGTGGAGTCAAAAGTTCTATGCGAATTTTCAACTGCACATGGGGGTCAGTGCCCCGAATCCTGCTGTTGCCCAAGGTCAACTGTGCTTTGTTTCTCCCTGGTCTCACTAACCACCTGCTACTTGACTCTCTTAACTTGCTAATAAGCCTGTTTCCTGTTCATCTTCCCCCACTAGAACATCAGCTCACGGGGCCAAGCCAGCTTCAGGAACAGAGTGGACAAGGAGCCTGGTTCCGATGGGCTGGTCCAGGCTGGCCGGCCAGCAACATATCTCGGGGTACTGCTGTCAGGTCCACACTCCAACCAGGCCCACACATAGCTCTTGGCCAGGAGGCTCAGGACCCGGCTGGATTACCGTAGAAGGACGGCTCCTCTCGGGGATGGGTCCCGATGACCCAGCTCATGAGACGGGCGCCCATCCCCAGCGCCCATCTGCTCAGTTCCAGGGGAAGCAGAGGGGGGGTGTCCCCACACCATGGTTGAGCCCTGAGGAACTGTGGGCCCCAGGAGGAGGGGGGAGGCAAAGCCAGGGCACGGTGGCCGATCACACACTGGGGCCCGTAAGGGTGCTTCGAAAATGTCGCTTCCAACATTTAGAAGTTTCCTGTGGAGATGCAGATCCCTGCTTCTCCTGAAAAGTAGAAGGGCCTGACCGACAGGGCTGCCACCACAGAGAAGGACTGCCCCACTCGGCCAAACATCGTCAGTGTCGCAGACCAAGAAGCCTGAGCTACTGCTTTTCTCACAGCAAAGAAGAAACGGAGATATTTCTTGTACCCACATCTCTACCTACAGCAGGAGAGTGAAGCAGAATTCAACTCCCGAGGGCAGCCTTGTTTCAGGCTTCGCAGGCAGCCCTCACTTGCCGCTCCTACGTGACCTTGGCATGGGCAGAAGGAGGGTCACTGTAGGTCAGCCCAGCCCCCAAGGCCCAGGGAGAAAGCGGTGTAACATGCCTTACAGGGTACAAACCGCACAGGGGGCGCAGTTGCCCCCAACCCCCGCAGTGACCCTGCTGACCTGCCCCAGAGTGAGCCCCCCCCCCCAAGGGCAGAAGGCCAGCTTGCTTTGTCCAGCAAGGGCGGAAGGCCTTGGGCTCTGGAGGAGGATGGGAGTTCAAGCCTCGGCTCCGCTGTTTTCTAGCTGGGGGTTCCCCTCTCTGACCCCTCCTTCATCTGTGAGGTGGGGTCACACCACCTCCCTCTCCCAGAACCACCCTGAGCACCATCGGAGACCAAGCGAGTCGAAGGCCCAGCACCCTCACCCAGCCCAGCCCACCCAGCGCTTCTGTCTCACCTTCAGGGGCCTTGTCCACAGTGTACCAGAGCTTGAAGCGAGCAGAATGTTCGTTCCTCAGTTCCTCCAGCTCGGGCCGCAGCAGGATGTCCTTCTCAGTCTGGGGGGTGGGGGGGGAAGGGGGGGACGCAGGGCCCGGAGGTCAGGAGGGACTGCCCTTGGAGACACTCGTCGCCCAAATGGCTCATCATCCCGCCCACCGTGGGCCACACACTTGGCAAAGCTTGCAGGACAGCAGCCCGGCGGAGCTGACCCAGACTCCCAGAAACGTGCGCCCCGTTCTGCCCATCTCGCCCGAGGCGCGGCTCGAAGCTGCGGATGACGTTCATTACAAATGGCGTTTGCAGATGGTTTCTACCGCTGTGGGGACACGTGCCCCCACATAATGGGGTGGAGGAAGCGAAGAGCTGAACACAGGTGCAGTCAACTACAGAACAAGGAAAGACCGAAGCAAACAGGCCAAAACCTGCGCAGTGTCTGTCCCACTTAAAATAGCAGTTGGTGGGGGTGCCTGGGTGGCTCAGTTGGTTAGGCAACTGCCTTCGGCTCAGGTCATGATCCTGGAGTCCCGGGATCGAGTCCCGCATCGGGCTCCCTGCTCGGCAGGGAGTCTGCTTCTCCCTCTGATCCTCCTCCCTCTCATGCTCTCTGTAGCTCATTCTCTCTGTCTCAAATAAATAAATAAAATCTTTAAAAAAATAAAATAAAATAAAATAAAATAGTAGTTGGTTCTGGTGACAGGTGCCCCATCCCTCAGATAAGCCTCCTTACGTTCTGGTATCTTGGGTTGCACATCCTTAAATCGGGAAATGCAGACAACTAGTCCCCAAATCACACCTGCTCCTTCCACAGTCTCACCTACGCTGTGGCCTACAGCTCCCCACTCTCTGCTCCCACCGGCTTCATCCAGTTGGCACCATGTGGCCAGTCCTTCAGCTTGGTGTCACGTCCTCCAGGAAGCCTTCCTAGACTCCCCAGGGGCATCAGTGACCTGTTCCTCACATGACCCCTCTGACCACAGGCCTCTCTGCCTCACGAGTCTCCAGGTCACTCCCAGATAGAAGGGGCTCCTCGAGCCAGTGGGCGGCGTGACTGACTTCATGGGACTGTTATAAACTGGGGGCCAAAGGGCTCTGTCAACCAGAGGGGATCACCTACTCACAAACCACTACTGAGCCCCTGAGCTGGGGCAGCATGGCCCTCCCCAGGGAGGCAGACCTGGGAGAGGTGGGGATGCATTTTCTCTGCTCCCACAGGACCAATGGCACCTCTACATGCTCAGCGAAAGGGGCTACTGGGGGTCTATTCACAGCAGGGACTGAGCAGGAAAGGACGGATGATTCGAAGCCACAGCAATTAATATTTCCTGAGTAACCACTGCGTGGAGGGGGTCTTGCTGACAGGAGGGACTGACCCAGCTCCAGGTGCACTTATTCTCACAAGGACCCTGAAGGTCTGGTTTCTCAGTATTCCCCTCCAGGAAATGGGCTGCAGGCAGGAGGCATGAGTCTCTGCAGGTCCCAGGGAGGAGGATGTTGATTGTTTCTTCCATTTCTTTTCTTTTCTTTTCTTTTTTGAAGTAGGCTCCATGCCCAGCGTGAAGCCCAATGCAGGGCTTGAACTCGCAACCCCGAGATCAAGACCAGAGCTGAAATCAAGAGTCAGACACTTCATCGACTGAGCTGCCCAGGTGCCCCTCGTTTCTCCCATTTCTCAGGGGGGCAGTGGGCCCCTCCTGCCCTGATCGAGTGAGGACAGGGCCAGGGCTCAGGCTGGACAAGCTCTGTGTAAAAAATGCTAAAATATGGAAGTAAAGAAAAATCCCGATAGTCTTCAGAGATAACAAGTGTTAGGATTTTTTGTATGTCTTTTAGGCTTCGCTTTCTAATAAGTACGTATACTTTCTTTTTAACAAAAATGGGATCAGAGGACGCATGCCACCTTGTCACCTGCTCTTCCAAGGTAAGAACATGTCACAGACCCTCCATGTGTCATCAGCCTCTGAGTGCCTGCGCTTCCCTTACCAGCTGCCCAGATTGCGCCAGACAGAGGGACCACCTGTTCTCCACTGAAGGGCATTTAAATCGTTTTGAACACCCTCCTTCATAAACAATGTCTCTCTGCCCATCCTCACTGCCCTACCAATTCCTTAGATAAATCTCAGAAAGTGGAGTTCGGGGCAGAAAACTCCACACGGGTAAGGCATTCGATACACGTGGGTTTCAGTCATTCACACACCAGCAGGGCGCCCAACACCGTCCCTCTTCCTACGCCTTTGCCGGCCCTGGGTAATAACCATTTAGTCTTGGCCAATCAGATGGATGGAAAGTAAAGCTCATGTTTTATTTACTTATGTATTTACTTTAAAGTTTATTCATTCATTCTTTTTTTTTTTTAAGTAATCTCTATGCCCAATGTGGAGCTCGAACCCATGACCCCGAGATCAAGAGTTGCGTGCTCTTCCCAACGAGCCAGCCAGGTGCCTGTATTTTTTATTACTTAAAAAAAAAGGTAAGTTTGTCACTGGCTCTAGTTGTATCTTACTAGTTTGAAAAGACTCTTTCTATATTGGTGATGAGGTACGGATTTTTCCCGGAGTTATTTATCAATCTTATTTATAAGGTTTTCTCATTTGTAAGCCAATGGGCTCTTCTTTCGTGTCTTGCTTACACTGCCCATCCTCATTCATTCATTCAGTACTCATAAAAATGCTCACCTAGCCCCTCTAAAGCTTCACTTTTCTACGTATACATTTTTTTTTTTTAAAGATTTTTATTTATTTGACAGAGAGAGACACAGTGAGAGAGGAAACACAAGCAGGGGGAGTGGGAGAGGGGGAAGCAGGCTCCCGCCGAGCCAGGAGCCCAATGTGGGGCTCGATCCCAGGACCCTGGGATCATGACCTGAGCTGAAGGCCCAACCAACTGAGCCACCCAGGTGCCCCTCTACATGTATATTTTTAACCTAAACCTCATTTTACTGGAAGGTTAAAGTAGGGATCTACTCCACATTTTCCAAATTCATAGCAACTAAGCCGACACTCTTTTCGTCCCTCTCCTCGGGTTGAAATGCCACCTGCAAAGCCTTGGATATACTTGGGCCTGTTTCTAGGCCAGTGCTGCTCAGCGGAACTTTCTGCAATGATGGGGATGGGAATGTTCTAGATCTCTTATCCCAGACAGTAACCACAAGCCACAGGTGGCTACAGAACCCATAAAACGCGGCTAGTAAAACCAGGAAAGTGAGTTGTAAATTTTAGTTAATCCTCATTAACTTAAATATAAACAGCACATGTTCTAGCATGTTCCAGCACAGTCTAGACTTTCCATTATGTTACCAGAAATGCTTTAAGTCCAGTAAGCCCGGCTGTCACATGTGGTTCAGGAACCACTGTTCCCAACACTGATGCTTTAGTAGCACCCTCCAGCGGGCTGGATTCCTCCTTCTTATTCTTTCTTCTCAAAACTTTCTTGGTTGTGCACGGACACTTTGTCCTCACATAATACTAACACCTTCTCTGCTTTTTTTCCACTCTCCTGCCACCACGGGGGCACACTGCAACTTCCAAAGGCTATGTAACTTGCCACACTGCCCCAACCGAATGCAAAAACAGGTATGGAATCCAGCTGCTTCTAATAAGCCAGACATTAGAAAGGTTTGCAAACAGGGGGCGCCTGGGTGGCTCAGTTGGTTAAGCGACTGCCTTAGGCTCAGGTCATGATCCTGGAGTCCCGGGATCGAGTCCCGCATCGGGCTCCCTGCTTGGCAGGGAGTCTGCTTCTCCCTCTGACCCTCCTCCCTCTCCTGCTCTCTGTCTCTCATTCTCTCTATCTCAAATAAATAAATAAAATCTTTAAAAAAAAAAAAAAAGGTTTGCAAACATATAAAACGGGACGACATTTTCTAAAATAGTTATTTTTCATAAAATACGCTCTGGCTCAAGTCCTGGTCCCACTACTTCCTGTGAGCCTGGTCGGTCAAGCACCTCTCTGGGTATCTGAGCTCAGAGCTATAAAGTGAGCAATTCCACCACCCTGGCTAGTGAGCCAACAGGCCTGAGGATGCCCTGTACAGGCAACACAAGAGTGACAGCCTCCGGGGCGCCTGGGTGGCTCAGTTGGTTGGGCGACTGCCTTTGGCTCAGGTCATGATCCTGGAGTCCCGGGATCGAGTCCCGCATCGGGCTCCCGGCTCGGCGGGGAGCCTGCTTCTCCCTCTGACCCTATCCCCTCTCATGCTGTTTCTCTTTCTCTCTCTCTCTCTCAAATAAATAAATAAATAAAATCTTAAAAAAAAAAAAAAAGAGTGACAGCTTCCAGAGACTAGCCCAGCAGCACCGAGTGGAACCGCCATCCCCCACCCCACCCCACCCCCACCAGCTTGGAATTACTGGCTCTTCCCACCCACTCCGGGGCCTCATCAAAGCCACCTCCGTTGGCTCCAGGGCAGTATCCTGTAGTTGTGGGAGTCCAAGGACCTTACAGATGGACGGGACAGAGCCTGGGCCAGAGAGGCCCTGGGACAAGCTGACCTGAACCGTATCTAGAGGCGCGGCAGGCCTGAGCGCGGGCCCCGCGCTGTTGGGGGAGGGGTATCTCACCTCGGCCTTCCCCCAAAGGGGTGTCACTTTGCAAAATCCACATACTCAGTCATAAAACACTAAACCTAGAAAGACCCTTGGGGTGACCTTGTTTCATCAGCTAATTCCACAGTGAGGGAGCAGAGCCCAGAGAGGGAAAGTGGTCTGTCCAAGGTCACACAACAGGCCAGGGCAGACAGGCGGTAGGGTAGGCGTGGGGAGGAGGACATGCACTCGGGAGTCAGAGAGACCAGGTCCAGACCCGGCCCCGAGACCCCCAGCTCAGGGCAGGCCTGCAGCTGTGCTCTCGGCCCCTCTGTAAGGATTGGCTCCTCCGGCTCCAGGCCAGCCCTAGCCCCAGCCCAGGCCAGCATTCTTCCACTTCACTGCCGGGTTCCTACCTCTGTTTGTGGGGCGAGTGCTGAGGTTCAGAGGAAGCAGCCAGGGAGCAAATCCCAGGGTGGGGGGTGCTCCAGGTGCCTCACCCCCTCGGCCCCCAAAGCAGCCCCACTTGGGTCAGACACTGGGCTCCAGACTGAAAAGCCTGACCCCCACCAGCCGCAGGAAGGCTGCCCGTGCCCAGGACACTCAGAGCACCCTCATATTTCAGCCACGGAGCCGCACAGACCCCCTGAGCGGTGCCTCGCAGGGCCCTGCACCCCCTCTCTGCAGGAGCCCGGTTTGCACGTCTCGGGATCACCCACTGACCTGGTTGGCAAACAGGAGGTGGCACACGGTAGGGTCATGTGGGTCTTTCATGATGGCGCGGATCACCTGCAGCATCGGGGTGATGCCTGCAAAACAGCAGCCCCCCACACGCTGAGTGAGCCCCTGCTGTATTCGTGCACACAGGCCCAGGCCCAGGCAGGGGGTGGCGTGTCAGGACAACTGGGCCTGGGCTCCTGACCTCGGGGAGCTCACAACTGCTTCTAATCTGTGCCTCGTCCCATGGTCTGACCCTGACCTTGACCCCCACCCATGACATCTGCCTGCCGAGGCTCAGCAAGGGGCTCAGAGTCCACGTACCGGTCCCTCCTGCAATCATGCCGACAGACTTCACCATCTTGATGACGGGGTTGGACTTCTTGTCTGGACGGATGGCAAACTTTCCTGCGGAGAGGAGCAGGGAGGAGATGGGGAGACCCCAGCTCTCAAACATGCCAAGCTTGGGGCTAGATGGGCTGGAGCACCGGCCCCCGCTTCGGGGGTCTGAGGTGTGGGCAGCCACCATTGGGGGTAAGACAGGATGAGAGAGTGACAAAGCCAGCAGAGAGGAGCAGGAAGATGGGCCCTTCATTCCCACCACAGACAGTGTGGGGGGCAGTGGTGAGGCTGGGGAGCCAGAGATGCTCTGGCTCGATGCTTTCACTTGTCTGGTTTCAGTCAAACAAAGCCGGTCTGTGGGCAGCCAGTCTGCAACCCCTGTGCTGGCCAACTTCCCTCCTATACAGCCGGGGAAACGGAGGCCCCAGAGAGGAGACCGGCTGCCCAACAAGGGCCACCCACCCAGGCAGCAGCAGACCCAGCATGCACTGTGCCCACCGGGGCCTCCGGGCACTCCAACCCAAAATCACCTTTGCCCTGGTAGACCAGCAGCCCGTTCGGGCCCCGGAACTCAATGGTGTCTCCAATCTTCAGGCTTTCCAGGTACTGGGACATCTTCCCTCCAGCAGGGAACTTGGGATGGGTGTCTTTGAAGTAAACCTGCAAGACACACCCAGTCCTCAGGCCCCGTTCCCAGGGTCACCGGGCTGAGCTCTGGGCCGCAGAGGGAAGGGAGCGCCTCTTCCAGGGTTCTCTGCGGCCTGTGCGTGGCTCTCTCACGTAAGGCCCTGTCCACCCATCTAAACTCACCCATCTGCATGCCAGCCCCCCAGGAGTCTGCTTTTCCCTAACATTCCCTCTGAACAAAGCGTCAGCCTGGTGAACAAGGCTCCCAACTCGAGGGCTTAATGTATTAACGTTCGGCCAAGAACGGTCTCTGTGTCCCCTCCCGGTGGGAGATTCCCACGCTGTCAGCACAGAAAAGGCTCCGGGAAGTGGGCTTAGCTCCCTCTTGTGCATGTTTGGTTTTTTCCATTCTGTGCTGTCATAAAAACAGCGTTTCTGGAACAACTTCCCTCCCTGTGCCCTGTGAGACTTCCCTTTTGAGAGAAAAGTGCTACAAGACAGAGACGGGGAGCCTGAGGGCATGCAGCTCACCCTGCCCAGGGCTGAGGGTGCTGGGCTGGCGGGGGGAGGGCCAGCAGCAGTGATGGGCAGGGAGGGGCGGCTGGGGAGGGAGACAGGCAGCCCAAAAGGCCTGGGCCTCGGGGAGAACACAGCACAGGGGGGTGTCAGCATGGGGGAAGCGCAAGGACAGGGAGAGGCAGCCAGAGCCATGTGCAGGCCAGGACTCTGACCTTTGTCCGGGGCCAGTGGGGAGCAGGGAGCAAGGTCTCTGAGCCAGAAGGGGCCTGGTCTTCCTGAGTTTCCCATCCTCTACTTGGATCCCAGCCCCACCCCCAACACCTTCTCCACATCCGGCTAGAGTGATTCCAACAAGAACAGATGCTCCAACCCTCGACACATTCCCTTTCCTTCTGGACAAAGCCCTAAACCTTACTGCCTCCCTATCCCCCCTAGTCCTCTGAAGCCCCTGCCCTTTGGCTGCATCAGTCTTTTTTTTTTTTTTTTAAAGATTTTATTTATTTATTTGACAGAGAGAGAGACAGCGAGAGAGAGAGCACAAGCAGGGGGAGTGGGAGAGGGAGAAGCAGGCTTCCCGCTGAGCAGGGAGCCCGATGCGGGGTTTGACGCCAGGACCCTGGGATCATGACCTGAGCCGAAGGCAGATGCTTAACGACTGAGCTACCCAGGTGCCCCAGGCTGCATCAGTCTTTAAGCCTACTTCTGACTTCAGGACCTTTGCACCGGGAAGGTCCTTCTCCTTCCTCTCCGTCTGGTCAACGCCTCCTCGGCCTCCACGTCTTGGCCCTCTGTTACCTGCCCAGGGGAGCAGCTCCCATCACCCCACCTGCCCCACTCTGTGCCATTCCTGGTGCTCAGTCTCATGTGCTTCTCCCCTGGAGCAAGGGTATCCACTCTCCAGGCAAAGACAGGCTCCCGAGCCTGGGCCTGGGCACCCAGTACAATCTAAATGACACTAAGCTAAGGAGGGACCCAGGCCGAGCTCCTTTCCTGTCCTCACAGACCTGGCGCCACCCCAGGACACTGTGAGACCCAGGGCCTCAGCTGCGGCCCACAGGGGCCTCTGCCTCTGTCCTTCCGCCCACGAGGGGCCCAGTGAGGGGGCCCACACAGTGGAGTTAGGACAGTAAGCCTGGCCCCCAGGAGTGCTGAGCCAGGGTGGCCATGGGGGTTTGGGCCTTTCCTGGGAGGGTCTCCACACCCCACCTCCACTGGCCTGGGCTGGTTTGCATTTGTTGGACGTGTAATCTGAGTACATGGATCGTTCTGTAAAGCTTGTGCTTCTAATTTTCACAAAAGTATACTGTGCTATGGTTGTCATTTCTCTTTCCACTTGATGTGATGACTTTTTTTTTAGAGAGAGAGAGAGAGAGCACACATGCGAGAGAGCACAGTGCGCAAGTAGGGGGGAGGGGCAGAGGGAGAGAGAATTTCAAGCAGACTCCACGGGGCTCGATCTCACAACCCTGAAATCGTGACCTGAGCCAAAATCAAGAGTCGGACACTTAACCAACTGAGCCACCTGGGTGCCCCTCAACGTGATGATTCTTAAGATCCTTGCCGGCTGTCTGGGCGTCTCTGATCTAATGGCTTCATCTCTTCCACAGCGTGTACCCACCCCTCACCCATGATGGATCTCAGCTCCCCAGACAACGACCTGAGCTCCTCACACCACTCTTGAGGGGGCTTTAGACTGTTTCTTAGGGAAACGTGCTCAGGAAAGGACCGGCTGGTCACCGAGCCCGTGTGACTGAGTGTGGTGGGGCAGGCCCCCTGGGGCCACAACCGGACACCCAGTGCCCTAGGCTCTGCCCGTCCAAGAGCAGGCAAGTGAGCTCTGCACGAGCTGGTCAACCTTCCTGGTTTCTCTCCTGCAGACGATCTGTCCTTAGATCCTGCCCTCTGCCAAGCCCCCACATTTGGCTTGTGCTGGGAAACTCCAGTTGGCTATTCATTCAGAAGCCAGGCACGAGGGAGCACTGGGCCTTCAGAGACCAGAGTACAAGGGATGTGGTCCCTCCTGCCCCCACACGGCCGCGGCCCCAAGACCTCACCTTGATGACCAGGTCCACAAAGCCCTTGTCGTCATCGCTGGAGACGGGCGTGTAGGGCCGAATGACCAGGTTTCCATCGATCCGAGCTGAGAGGTAGATGTGCTGGCCTGCAGGATGAGGAGGGGTGATGCCGGTCCCGAAGGGGCCACGGACTACCTTCTGCAGGCTGTGCTGGGTCGAGTCAGCCATCGCCCCGTGCTCCGCCCTGTCCTCAGAGGCCAGCCTGGCCTGGGCTCCAGGGCCCCCTTCCCGCCCCCACCCCCCGGGGAGTCCCATCACGCCCCAGCCTCCTGCTGCCACACCTCTGCTCCTGCCGGGGACACTGCCGGGGACAGCGGGGATGTCCCCTCTCTTTCAGACACTCATCTTTGGAGGCCCAGTGTGGCTGTCACCTTGAAGCCTTCCCCACTCTCCCTAGTTCAAGTGTAAAGCTCCCACTCTCTGACCCAGCCCCCGGCGTCACTCACCGACGGGGAGGCCCAGGATGTGCTCGGGCGATGGCAGGGCGAAGCGGAAGCGCCGGGTGTCGTGGTTGATCAGCTGCAAAGAGACCCGAGCCGTTGGGCGGCACCCCGCCCCCAGCCCTCAGAGCTGCTCGTGCCCCGTGCCACCCGGAAGGGATGCTGTTGCCACTGCGGACACACATCCTGCACACGCGTGTGCACGGGCGCCGGAGGCAAGCATACCGCGTCTGCTCCCACTGGCCCAGGGAAGGGCAGGGGCCCGCCCGGGGCCACCCAGCGAGGTGATCAGGGTAGGGAACAAACGCAGGATCCCAGAGGGAGGCTGCCAGATGGCCCAGAGAATTCTGGCGGCAAGGGGGAGGATCCAACCCTGCCATCAGCTTGGGCAGTGTCCTGGGGTGGCAGGAAGACCTCGGGCCCTGGGCTGGCAAGCTAGGGGCAGAGCTGAGACAAGGCCCGTGTACCCGGGCCGAGGACACAAGAGAGGGGCTCCAGACTACACTAAAAGCCCCCTGAGAAGTGGGACGGCTGTGACTGCAGCAGGGCTGCACAGGGCAGGAAGCGTGCCTGCCCCACTGCTCACGAGGTCATGGCCATGGCTAAGAGCCCTAAGCCAGGCCTCCACCCTGTGCAGGATGGGCAGGTGACAGCCACTTCCCCTCCAGAGCAGGGCAGAGGCTGGTTAAGGGCCAGGCTGGGCCGAAAAAGGAGCCGGAACCCAAGCCCCTGAATCCCCATTAAGCAGTCTTAAACCAAGGCCAGGGGAGGCAAGCCTCCCACAGTAAGCTGTAGTCAGAGCCGGGAACAAGCCCAGCACCCCAGCCCCCTGAGGCCCCTGTGGGGTCTCTCCTGCACCCGGGGCAGCCAGGACGGGGGGTGTGGAGGGGCCGCACAGAAGGCAGGCCGCTGTCCAGCACTGGTCTGCGCCCACACGAGACCAGGCGACGTGGCAAAGTCACGGATGGACACAGTGTCATCACTTGGAGGGAGGACAGCAGACTCCTCCAGAGGAGCAGAGCATCATTCTGAGTGTCCCTGAAGCGTCCGAGCAGAGCCAGGAGGCCCGAGTCTCAGAAAGCCAGAGCCCACCCACCACTCAGGACGCAAGCAGCAGTCTCTCCACCCCAGCAGCCCAGGCCTGAGGCTGCCTCCCCCGGGAACCTTGCACTCCACGCAAACGGAGCCCCCAGGCCTCCTGGGAACAGATTCCAGGATTATCCATTGGTCCTGGGGCTCAAGGTCAGAAACCCACATGCCAGACAATTTTTGGAAGAAGAAGAGAAACGAGGGAAAGACTGATAATTCTTGGGCTGGATGACAGTGGCAGGGCACATCTGTGTGGGGCTCAGCACGGTGCTGGCGTTCAGGAGGCTGCTGGCCGTGATGAGCCGAGCAGTCGACCCCCAGAGCTTCAGGGGGACCTTGAGGGTCAACAGGTACGGGGAGGGCAAGCAGTGGGGGCTTCCCTGTGCCCCTGGGGGAGCTTAGCAAAAGTATCAAAAAGCGGACCCACCTGCTGACCCCGGAAAGCCACCACTAGGCTACAACGGGGAGGCGGCAGATTTAACTGCTAAGACATTAGCCTCCGGCTCAATCAAAAGGGACTGGTGGGTCCACTGTGCAACATCCCTACAGGGAAATACCAGACAGTCGTCAAAAATAATGAACCAGCTTTAGGTGAGATGTGATAAGGTGTCCATGTTGTATGGCTGGCTAAAAAAATCAGGTTATTAAAAAAGTGAGAGTAAGTATATACACGCCTAAAACTCTGCAAATCCACGTATATGAATGTGATGCCCAGAAAAGGCTCACACGGGCCCGTGAACTGGGACCCTCCACACGGGGAAGGCGTGGCAGGGGATGGGATGGACGGGACGTTAATACTTCACAAAGAATTTTTATAGTGAGCACATACAAGCCACACATTCCTTCTGGAATTAAAATTTTTTAAAATATATATAAAACATAATGAAAAGATAAAGCCTGGTAAAAGCCTCTGGGAAGCGATTTTTTTTTCCCCCATCTTTGGTTTTTGACGTTGTCTGTGACCTCCCGGTCCTGTGCCTCAGGGGACCTCAGACTCGCATGGAGCTCAGGGTGGAGCCAGGGCCCAGGGCTCAGGGCCTGGCAGGTGACTTTCTCTGCTCCATGACTCAGTTCTCCCTGTCACACCCTTCCAAGGCAGCTGCCGGGGGCCAGAAATAGCAGCAGGGAGGGGCTCTGCTGAGGGAGAGTAGGGAGAAAAGCAGCTGTTATAGGGAGGCAAGTCAAAGGAGGGAGAGGATGGTTTTAAATCATGATCAGACGTTTGAAAAGGAAAAGGGTCAAACAGGAGGGCAAGAGTAAGCCTTCCAGAGGGGTGGATGGAGCCCCATAGCGAGATAACGGGATCACGAATCTGCACAGAGGAAGAGATACCGGGGTCCAACAAGTACCAGGCCTGGAGTAGATGACCGTGGGGGCAGGGAGCAGTCATTCACTTTAAGGAAAGGGGCACTGGGCTGGGAAGCTCCTGGGACCAAGGCGGGGGTAGGCCTGAATTCTGGTTCTACCCCTAACTCACAATGTGACCTCCAACGCCCCCCTGCTCCCCTCTTGCCCTCTGTTTTCCCATCTGTTAAATGGGCGCTTCGACCCCAAAGTCCTGAGGGATCCCTCTTGTTCTGGCTTTCTGTGGGATAGAGAGCGTAGTTCGGAGAGCAGGCTCTGTGGTCAGAGACCTGGGTTTGAATCCTTCTGCATGCTTACAGGTAACTTTAGAAGGCAACATCACTTCAATTTCCCATCTATAAGAAGGTCAAACAACAGGACCTACTTTGGAGCGGGGGCCGGGGCCCTGAGCACACACAGCAGGTGCTGAGAAACACTGTGATGCTGGCAAAGAGGGCGAGGAGCCTCCATGGGTCCAGACCCCCACGGTGTCAGGCACTCACCTCCTTGTCGATGAGCCGCAATGGGTACTTGATGTCCGGGCTCTCAAGGGTGATGGCCGGGGTGGAGCGCTGGAACAGCTTCATGAGCAGGCTGTAGAGGAACCAGACTGGGGAGAGGACCACGTGGCCCAACTGAAATGACAGGGACAGACCCACGAGGTCAGTGTGGGTACGGGGAGGGGCCTGCCCCCTGCCCTTCCCGCAGACACACCAGCTGGTTCACACCTCCAGGCCTCTGCTCATGCTGTCCCCTCTGCCAGGAGCACCCTCTCCCCACCATCCTCATCCAGGGAATCCCAGCATCCATTCTGGTGCCGGCTGGGCAAAGTTATAAAACCCAGGCACATGAAACCTATCACCGTATTCCTAAGTCACTGGCAAAGCTCCATTTCCCAGAGGAACCAGGACAAAGAAAGCTATGTAACAGAGCATGTGTCCCTTTTCACTTTGGCTGCCAGGAAGCTCAGAGTAAAGTTCACACGTAATTGTGCTTCATCTTGAGCACTGTGTATCTGTGCTCCCTCCCTCCTTCCCTTCCTTTAGTCAATTTCCCTGGTCCTATTAAGTGATGTTGAGCGCCAGCTCTATTTACATAGACACACCCCTGAGCCCAGAGTTCTGCCTTAAGGTGGGAGAGACAGCTGAGGCACTGAACTGGGCACTGGGGAGCTCTGCTCCTGCTGGCTGTGGGATCCTGGCTAAGTCCCTTCCCCTCTCTGAAATGAATGGACCAGATGATCTGCAAGGTCCCCTGAAACTCAGAGAGTCTACTGCTCAGCACCATGATGAGCCCCACACGGGCGTTCATCTCAGGACAACCCTCAGTGGGTTGTCATCACCACTTTACAGATGAGCAAGCAGCTCAGAGAGGTGAAGCAACGTGCCCACAGTCACACGGCAGCTGGTGGGTGGGGAGCTGCAATGTGAACCTGAGTCCACTCACTTCCCCAACCCCACTCAAACAGCGGGCCCATGCTCACTCTCCTGCGTGACCCCGAGAGGCTCCTCCTTGCCAGCCCCCTGCCCCCCCATATCTCAACCTCACAAAGACCCTAAGAGCTAGTTTAGATTTTTATTTATTTTTTAAAGTAGACTTCTTTTTAAGGATTTATTTATTTATGGGAGGGGGCGGAGCACACGAGCACGGGGTGGAGCAGCAGAGGGAGAGGGAAAGTCCCAAGCCGACTCTGTGCGGAGCATAGAGCCAGATGCGGGGCTTGATCCCACAACTCCGAGATCACGATCCGAGCCGAAACCAAGAGTCAGATGCTCAACTGACTGCGCCAGCCAGGCACCGGTGTTTAGATTTTTAAAAAACAGAAAACCCAAATCCCATGGCCAGATAGCTCACTGCTTCGGTTTACTTGGGGAGAACAACCTTGTGGAGGAAGACAAGTGGTCACCCGTTCTTTCTAGCTGTTTTTGTCCCGGGGGCAAATCACTCAGCCGCCTCTGAGCTGTTTCTCCATCTGTGAAATGGGATCGTTTCATCTGCCTCTAACCATGAGGAAAACAGTGAGGGCCATTCTCCAGGACAACTGGCCAAGACTCCTCAAAAATGTCAACGGCACAAAAAAACAAAGAAAGGTCAGAGAACTGGTCCCAATTAAAGGAAGCTCTGGTGGGTTGAATGGTGGCCCAAAGATATATCCACCCAGATCCTGGGAATGTGACCTGACTTGGATAAAGGGTCTTTGCCGATGCAACCATGCTAAGGATCTTGAGATGAGATCATCTGGGATTATTCTGGTGGGCCCTAAACCCCATGACAAGTGTCCTTATAAGAGAAAGAAGACTCAGAGGCCACATGACGACAGAGACAAAGACGAGCAAGGTGGCCATAAGCCAAGGAAGCTAAACATTGTTGACAGCCACTGGAAGCAGGAAGAGACAAGAAGGACCCTTCCCTACACTTCCAGAGAGGGTGGCCCTGCCAACACACTGATTTCAGACTTCTGGCCTCCAGAAGAGTGAGAGAATAACATCTGCTGTTTTATGTAGTTTGTGGTGACTGTTAAAGAGTCCTAGGAAACCAATATAGAGGCCAAACAGACAGAGCACCAGAATGCGATGAGTGGCTTTGGACTAAATCCTGCGTCAGAAATAAAACAGCTATAAAGGGCAATATTTTTTTAAAGATTTATTTATTATTTGAGAGAAAAGAGACAGAGAGAGTGAGCACAAGCAGGGGAGGGGCAGAGAGGGAGGGGGAGAATCTCAAGCAGACTCCCTGCTGAGCGCAGAGCCGGAAACAGGCTTGATCTCACAACCAGGACCAGAGCTGAAATCAAGAGTCGGATGCTCAACCGACTGAGCCACCCAGGCACCCCTATAAAGGGCAATATTGAGACAATGGGTGAAATCTGAATTAAGACCCATGGATTAGATAAGAGCATTGCAGGGGCGCCTGGGTGGCTCAGTCGGTTAAGCGTCGGCTTTGGCTCAGGTCATGATCCCAGGGTCCTGGGATTGGCCCCACATCGGGCTCTCTGCCCAGCAGGGAGCCTGCTTCTCCCTTTGCCTGCCACTCGCTCATGCGCTCTCTCACTCTCTCTCTCTTCTGTCAAATAAATACAAATCTTAAAAAAAAAAAAAGGGTAAGAGCATTGCATCAACGTTACTTTCCTGATTTGATCACTGTCCTGTAATTAGGCAACAGAATGGCCTTGTCCTTAGGGGGTAAAGGGGCATCGTACCTGTAACTTATTCTTAAATAGTTAAAAAAATAAATAAAATATACACACACCCACAATAAAGCAAATATAGTAAATGTTAACACTGGGTCCATCTGGGCAAAAAGTATACAATGGTTCTTTGCACATTACTGCAACTTTACTGTAAGTCTGAAATTATTTCAAAATAAAAAGTGGGGGTGGGGTGGGGAGGAGCCCACACTGGTGGTTTGAACAGTGCGGTGGTAGAGGCCCATTGAGGACGGCAGGAAAAAGCTCCTGTGTGTCCACACAGAACACTGCTTCTCCAGAAAGCTGGCTCACGTTTTGTTCTCCAAGCATCACTAGCACACCTCCCTGACTTTAATTCTCTCAGCAAATGACCATGTGTTCTCCTTATCATCATCCTACAAGTTCCCCTTTTTGCCTTGGTGGCCAGGAAGCTCAGAGCCAAGTTCTCTGCTTGCATGGAGGCCTCTTTGCTTCCTTTGTGGGCTTCTGGAGATAGCATATTCTGCAGAGCATGGACCTGGAAGTGGCTGGGTGAGAGGACCCTCACCTCTCAAGGTCCAACCCACTGCTCCCTGGCTTCCTAGAAGCCTTGCCAGGATTCCCCAGTTTCTATCAACCCAGGGAAGGCGCTCTGGCTGAGTACCTGAGGCCTCTCTGAGCCTCAGTGTTCTCATCTGTAGAAGGTAGGTAAGAGCTACTGCTCTGCCCACCTCCTGGGGGAGCCGAGATATGAGATGAGATGGGGGCGCCCAGGTCACAGAGGAATGTGGGTGCACACACAGGAGCTTTTTCCTGCCGTCCTCAATGGGCCTCTACCACCAGGGAGATGGAACACCCAGGTGAAGGAAGGGCAGAAGCACAAGATCCCATGGCAGGCCTGGCCCCTGCTCCCCAAACTGGCCCAGCAGCTTCAAGTTACCTTGTCGCAGCTGTGGTTTCAGGCCCTTTTTTGGGCTCAGAACAATGTGCCTTCTCTTCCGGGCAGGGCCTCCAGGCTGGGTACAGCCTAGGCCCCACCCCACAGAGCCCCTGGTCTGTGACTAATGAGTCTGAAGGAAAGGCCCATGGGAGCCAGCTAGGGCTCCCTTCTCCAACCCCACCCATCACAGCAGGGGCTGGGGCCATGCGGCAGGGGTCTCTGGCCACTGCCCATTTAACCAGCACCCACCGTATCCCAGGCACCACACGGCGTTTCGCCCATCCTGGGTCTCATTAAGGGGCCTGGTTGGCAGCCCTGAACCTGGGGGTCAGAAGGCCCAGGTCTGAAACCCCAGCTCAGGACCTCAGGAGAGAATCTCTGCCTCTCCAGGCCCCACCCTCCCCAAGTGCAAATGGACGGTCCCATCTAGGGCTGGGGAGGGGGGGGGGGGGCGGAGATGGAATAGGGCACACACAGACCAGGCCGGCAAACGTTTCCAAGCTGGCAATGCTCGGCAAATGGGATGTGAGCAAACCTGGGAGAATCCTCCTTTCGACCTCAGGCCATAGGCGCCATGATTATCATCAGGTTACAGATAAGGAAACAGACACCGGGAAGGCCAGTATCTTGCCCCAATCGCACCAAAGTCAATCCTCAGGGGACCACACTCACAGGGGATACTGCTGTCCCTGTTTCTCAGTTAAGTGACTTGCCTGTGGTCCTGCAGCAAGTCAAGGGGTGGAGCCAGGACTCAATGCCAGGCCTGTCTAGTTCTTCCTAGGCCACCTCCCAGGACGGATGCCCTCTCTGTGCCCTGGCCACAGAGCCCGAGGCCCGAATCCCACCTGCTCCACCACAGTCCGATATCCTGCCTCCCACAATGAGGCCCCAGCTGCCAAGCCAACAGGGCACCCACCCCCTCCTCAAACACCCACGATGGCTCCCCATTGCCTACACTCAAGGCCCCTACTGTATGGCTACAACTCTGGCCAAAAGCCCTTCTTGCCTCAGGCCTTTGCATACTCTTCTTTCTGCCCCAAATGCCCTTTTTCTTCCCTCATCCAAACAGGAAACTCCTATTCATTCTTCAGAGCCCAGTTCAAATGTCAAATCTTCCTTGACTGGCCCCTCCTTAGTTAATCAGGCCCTCAGAGGACTTCCACAGCCCCTGCTCCCCTCTGCAAAGTCTGTGGGAGTGAAGAGATTCTGCAGGCCCCTCCCAGAGAAGCCATATCCGTTGGGAACACTGCTGAGGGAGAAATGAAGTGAAGTTACATTTGCAGGAAATCACCATTGTAGGGAGCCCTGGAGATGAATTGAAATGACAGTAAGAGCCAGCTGGAGTTGTGTTTGGTGCTCCCTGGAGTTTTATTTTCCCGAGTGCACAGCCAAGTTTAATAACATAAGACCCCTTGGCCTGCAGCTCGCTCCCTTGCATTTCCTCACTGACCCACAGCAGTGGGAGATAGGCCAATTGCATTCATTTGACAAATGAGGAAACTGAGGCTCAGGGAGGCCCAGGGTGAAGTCTGGGCTTGGGTTCCCAATTTTCTGTCCCTTATCTCTCACCTGCCCCAAGCCCACAAACACTGGCAGTGAAAACGATTCCTAAGTCAACAGCTCTGAAGGCAAGTCCTGAACAAGGGCTGCAGCCCTAGCACAGACCTTCCAGATGCCAGGTCCCAGCCTCGGGGACCCCGGATGCCAGCCTGGGCTCAAACAGCCGGGGCCAGCGCCCACATGTGGTCACGGCTGACACGGAACAGCAGACCCCAGAGCAGAAGCCCCAGAAGGGTGGGGGCATCTGGGTGTCTCATCACCACGGCACCCCCAGAGCTCAGAGCAGAGACACTCCGTAAATATTTGTGGATAAATTCGTGAAGGGACAACAACAAGCCCCACCCCCGCCCCCACTCCAGGCCTTTCTCTGACTCTTTTTATTTTGTCTGGAAGTTTCAGGAACCAGGGCAAGAGGCCAGGTCCCTCCCGGGAAGGCACGGGCCTACCAGCTTACCCTGTCGATTTAAAAAACCCACAGCCCTCCACAGAGCACAGGCCCAGGCGGCTAGGATCCTAGCTTCGATCCTGTTAGGCGCACCCACCTTCCAGAGGTATGGTAGGATCAGTGCCAAGGCCAGAAGGGGCCGCCCACGTGGGCAGGTGGTACAGGTCAGCTGCCTCCCTTCCAGCGCCCACTGCCAGGGACTGGGCTCTGCAGAGCACTGGGCGGCCGCCTTGCGCGTAATTATTTCCCATAATCCTGAAGCCCATTCCAGGCCAGAAAGCTGAGGCCCAGGTGACAGACCTGGCCCAAGGGCCAGGATTTGAACCCCGGCATCTGGCTCGAGTCCATGCACTGAGTCACCGTACAACACTGCCTCTGTGTGCCCGCGGGCACCGTGCGGCCCCCGAGAGAGCAGAGGTGGACTTGGCATGCGCAACATTCCTACCCGGGGAGGCCGCTGTGGGCAGCTCGTCCTTCAGGCCAGAAACCCCCGGGGAGCACACCTACCAGGGCTCACGCTGGATTCGGGGGACACAAGCCAGGGCACCCTGCCCCTGGGGAGCTCAAGCCAGTGGGGAAGCCAGACGCAGTCAGGGGAAAGGGTACAGTGGCTTCATCTCCCGAAAACTGAAGGCTCTGCCAGATTCACAAGGGGCAGGGATGCCCTGTTCCCGCAACTTGGGTGCCGGCAACTCTGCAGCCCCCGCCAGCCCTGCACGCGACGGGCAGAGTAAACAGGAGGCAGACGGCTGAGGCCAAGGCCCCACCCCAGCTCCTCCTCAGCGCAGTTGCTCGTACACAGACACACACATGTACACACACACGTACACACACACGCACAGACCCACGTCACCACAGCCTTTGGGGGGGTGGGTCTAGGAGACAGCTGCCTCCCAAGCCTTGACCCGATGCCCCCCAGGCCATGCTCTGCCCACCAGGGAACCCAGCACCTGCCTTTCCTCACCTCTGCTGACACAGAAGGGGCAGCCAGAGTCCCAGGATGTCTCCAGGGAGCCCCCAGCTCGCCCACCAGTGCTGAGGGGCTGGGAAGCCTGCTCCCCTCCACGGGGCACCCTGCCCTGCTGCTCAGCCCCCGGAATTCCCTACTGGGACCGTGGCATCCACTCTACCCGGGTTAGGTCTGCGTGGGCAGACTGAGCCCCCCCCAGGTGCCAGCTCCCCGTGCTGAGCCTTACCTGCCTGTCGCCCACCAGCTGTTCTGCTGCGATCTGAGTGTCCACCCCCCTCCTGGTCCCCTTCTCAGGAAGTGGAAGGAAGTAGGAGGGAGGGGAGGAAGTTCAGCAGAGGGGGGCTCCTGGCTCGGAACTGTGGGGGAGGGGAACCGGGGCGGAGGGGCAGGTGCACAGCAATGCTGCTCTCAGCAGGGGAGACACAGCCCTGCTTTGCTGGGGCCAGGGCTGAGGGCCACAGATGAGGCACAGGGCAGCCAGGGCGGGGGGCAGGGGCAAGCCTGGGACTCTACCTGTAATGGCAGCCTGTCCGGGCCCACTGAGCACTCACGGCCGTGCTGGGGGCAGGGGAGCCACTGTCCTAGATGGCGGGCCAATCCCCGTGTCCCCCCCAGGTGGCTGACAGACTCAAATGCCACCCCTGCAGCGGGGGCCCCCTGGAGTATGGGAGGAGGCCTCCTGCAGAGCCTGCACATCTCCGATAAGACGTCTGGGGCCCGGGGCCCGAGCCAGCCTCCCGCAGACCCTGTGGAGACCGTGTGCCAGGAGGCCTAGCTCGGGTCTGCTGTGGGTATTTCGGGCTAAGCGGGGATCCCAGCAGGGCACATACAAGGAAGGGGCAATTCCTGCCCAGCCACCTGGGGGGAACACTGGGCGACTGGCCTGCCATCTGGGACTGCGGCCCCCCTGCCCCCAGCACAGCTGTGAGTCCTCAGTGGGCCCCCTGGACCGAGGAGGCCGGGGAGTTGGTGAGTCTCCTGACTCCCAAACAGGGCTCTGCCCCTCACAAGGGGGTTGCCAAGAGGCCTTGGCTCTTCAGCAAAAATGTATGGAGCGGCCACACGCTGGGGACGCACTGACGAATCCTACCAACACCAGCTAGAAGGTGAGAAGCGTTGGGAAACAGAGCAGGGGTGGGGGTCAGGGGGTTGAGTAATGGAGGAGGAGGGTCAGGACGTTACTCCGAAGCTGAGTAATACCCACAGGTTCGCCCTGGGCAAGGCTGCTCCTTGGTCTGAATGTCCCCCAGAGTCCTGGGCTGGGCCACAACTCCATGACAAGTACCCAGGCCAAGAGGCCTTTTGCCTCACGGTGAGGAGGAGCCTCCCAGAGCCAGAGGGAGGAAGCAGGCACCCTCCAAGGCCCAGGCACCCGGGGTGGCCGTGGCGGTGGAGGCAAGTGGCTCTGGGCCTAGTCCTCAGTGCCAGGCCTGTGACCAGGGACCAGAGTACGTGTAAGGGCATGGGAGGCTGCCCTCTGCCTACAGCCTTCACCCAGCCCGGCCACTGGGGCTTTTGAGAAATCCAAGAGCAGAGGCAGGTGTGTGGGGAGGCCCTGGGCCGACCCAGAAGTGACAGCATGGTGGCGGACTTAGGAGCCCACAAGTTCGGGCCCCACCAGGCACAGGCAGGCGGCCAAGCGTGAGCTGCATTTCTTCATCTGTGCAATGGGGCTCACAAGTCTGTCAGCTTCTAGCATTCACGGGAGAGCCGGAGCCAGGCCTGGCTGCGCCCCAGGGCCCCTCCCGGCAGGAGACAAGGCTGCAGCGCGGTCACTGTGGCCCAGAGAAGCCACAAACCCTGCCACCCGACCACAGTACACATAGACTCCACGCCTACATTCACGGGCTCTCCGATGCTCTCACACACATTCACTCCCACCTGCTCACTCGCTCACACACACACAGTCTCAGCCTCACACCTCCACACTCACGATGCCCACCACCCCTGCTTCGTAGATTCACACTCAGCCGCACATCTGCACTCTCAAACTCACGCACGTGCACACTCTCGTGCACACTCACACTTCACATATTCGATCAGCCGTGTACTTGCAATCACAAACTCGTGCGCATTCACACTCACACGCACTCTCGTGCACACTCACACCTCGCACTACACCTAGTCGTGTCATTTATTCCCGCCCAGCCACACACGGGCGCTCTCAGACTCCTGCACATTCCCACTCGCTCACCAGCACACTCAGTCACACTCCAGCTTTCCCCGCCGCACCCTCTCCCACCCTCACTCGCGCGGCTCACGGGCGCAGCCCGCTCCTCCCTCCACTGGGCGGGACCGGGCGGGATGTGAGGTGCGGGCGGGGAGGGGATGCGGGCGGGCGGGCGGGCGGGGCGCCCCGGTGCCCATCAGCCGAGGGCCCGCCCCCCGGGGCCCGCCGCCCGCACGTCCCCCGGGCAGGAGGGCTGGGTCCCGGCGACTGAGGGCCGGGACGTGAGTCGCGGCTCCCGCGGCCCACGCGCGGGGCCGGGCGGGCCGGGTGGGGTCTCCGCGGCCCCCGTCCCCGCGGCCCCCCGCGCCCCTCCCCGCCTACCGTGCTCAGCTGGGCTCCCATGGTGGCGCCGCACGGTGCTCGCTCCTCCGTCCCCGAGACAGTCGGGCCGCCGCGCCCAGGCCCCGCCCCCGGGCCGCGTCACCCTCGGGGAGGGGCGGGGCCGAGCGGGCCCAGGCGGCCCCGCCCCGCACGCCGCCGCGGGGAAGGGGCGCCGGGGGACCCCGCGCACGGCACGTGGCCCGCCGTGCGAGCGCGCGGCCGGGCTGGCCCGCGGGGCCGCCTGGGGTGGGACGTTGGCCGGCTCTGGGTCCCGTTTGTCAGCAGAATGGGGGAAGATGGCGCCCCCCCCCCCGATGGGATCCGGAACATAAAGTCCGGAAACCACCAGGCCACGCCTGGCCTGAACTCCGACGGAGGCACCTAGCGCGGTGCTGGGCCCCGGGTCCTGACACTGCTTAGCGCGTTCCCCTCCAGGCCTTTGAACTCGCTGTTCCCTCTCTCCGGGACACTGTCCCCAACTGCCTCAGAGCCAGCCCCGGCCTACTGTTTGGCTGCAGGTCAAATGTTCCCTCCTCGACAAGGCCTGCCCCGCCCCTGTGGTCTTCCTAGCACTTGGCCTGGAGCTGAAGTCGTCCCGTTGCGTCCCCTGGGGGCGGGGCGGGGCGGGGGGAGTGGTCTGCCTCCAGGCCCACTGCATCCCAGCGGACTGTGGGCTCCCTGAGGGCAAGACTTTTTTTTTTTAAGAATTATTTATTAGAGAGAGAGAGGCAGAGGGAGAGAATTCTCAAGCAGACCCCCCACACACATACTGAGCGTATAGCCTGATGGGGTGCAATCCCAGGACCCTGAGATCATGACGTGAGCCAAAATTCAGAGCCTCGTGCTTAACCCACTGAGCCACCCACAAGCCCCCCAACTTTGCTTTGAAGTCCCCTGCATGCCTGGAGCCTAGGGTATAGTGGTTGCTCAATAAATACTTGTTGAATGAGCGAGTTTAACAGATAGTAGCGCCTCTGTGTAAGCCCATGCTGGCTCCAGGGAGGCTCTGTGGCCTTGGCCTCAGGAATGGTCTTAGACCCAGATGTGAGCTCCTGGTAGTCTGACTGCTCAGGCTGCCAGGCGTCGTGTCCCGGCAGTGTGATGCTGACCAGGCAGGGAACTGCGCCTTCCAGGCAGAAGGAGCTGGGCAGAACCTGGAGGTAGAAACAAGGTGGACAGACACAGGGCTGCAAAAACCGGAGAGGCTGATACAGGTGGAGCTGGAGGCACAATGGGATGATGTGAAGTCAGGATGAGGCAGTATGGGGACCTGGGTGGGGGGAACTGGGATGTGGGGAGCCCTGGAGGATTTAGGCATGTGAGGGAGTGAATGGCTGGTTTTAAAAGGCAACAGGGGACAGCGTAGAGGGAGGAACAGAGAAAGGGATCTACTACCATAGAATATAAGGGTAAATGTGGCAGCAGATCAGTTAGGTATGATTTCAGTTTTATTGATCACAATTTTTTTCTTTTTCTTTTTCTCTCTCTCTCTTTTTTTTTTTTTTTAGTAATCTATGCCCAACATGGAGCTCAATCAAACTCAGGACCCCGAATTCAAGAGTTGCATACTCCATGGACTGAGCCACCCACGTGCCCCTATTGATCACAATTTTAGTATTACAAAGGAAGTAATGAAATCAGAAAGCTTGAGTTCAGGGTGTGCAACCAGTAACTTCCCATGAGTAGGTGCTTCTTTGGACAAGCACCCTTGTCCACAACACCTTCCACTGAGGCCTGGGAGCAGAAGCTCACCCCTGACCTCCTCATTTTCCACAGTCACGTCTGGTTTTCTTCATGTTCTTTAATGATGATGATGATCACAAATGTGGACATGTGATGTTGGCGTTTGTTCTCCTTGTGAAATTTGGAGGTGACTAACTTGGCTTTCTCCTTCTGATCATACCTCCTCACAAACCATGAAGAATTCCCGTATAGGGCTTTTCCTCGAAACATTCATCCCTTAGATGGCATTAAATATACAAACAAAACTTAAATAACATTTAGACTAAGGCTATAAATGCTAGTCCAGCAAACAATCCTACAAAATCGGAATTAAGATGAAATCTATTTTTCTGTATTGTATTATTATTTAAATTATTAGATGTATTTGTAGACTCAAAAAGGAAATGGCTTTCCTCCTAAAGTTATCACGTTATTACTGCCTCTCATAAGATTATGTTAATTATCCACTTTATCTTTGAACCTCTTCATTTTTTCTGTATATAAAATTAACATTGTTCATAATCAACATAAAGTGTTGAAGCATTTTGCTCTCTCTGTAATAAATCCTGTCTGTGTTTACACCTCAACCCACTAACACACCTCAGTATGTAAAGCACAAAAGGAGATTTCACTCCTCGTTACTTCTGGAAGCTTCCCTAGAAAGTGACCCACCTGCCAAGCCTGGCCTCACACGGGTGTTGGTTTCTGCTTGCTTCTGAGACCACATTCCATGGCTATACATGAACTTGGAGAGGCCAAACCTGGCGCACAAGTGGACAAAAATTGAAGCTGAAGCCAAAACTGGGGGCAGATTTTGTCTGCTTGAGGCTCGCATGTGGTCAGGACATTTGCTATGAGCTCTGGATGGTGCCAACTCCAGCATCCCCAGAGACCCCCTGCAGCCACACCATCCAGCTGGCTTGGACCCCAGGCCCAGCAATCCTGTCCTCTGGCTGCCCCCATCCCTGAAAAGGGACTGGTCCAGGTGTGTTTATTTTGCCCAGTTATTGATCTGGGCCTCAACTCCCAACAGAGGTCCTTCCTGGGGTTTGGATCTGCTTACAATGGCCGAGTGAGACCCTAGGCCTGTTGCTTTCCAGGGGACACCGTTACAATTCCTGTCCCCTTTTCTCTGAGCTTCCCTCTTCTCCCTCCTGTCTGATCCTGCGTGCATCTTGGGAGGTGGGATGTCTCTTCAGGGGTGGTAGGGAATGCAGGTTTAGGGAGTTGTGGCTCCGTTTCTTTGGAGAGAGAGGGATAGATTCCTACCCAGACTCCATGGGAGTTGCTTACGCCTGCAGGTCTATAGGGTGGCCATAGTGTTGGGGAGTATGTGGGGCTCAGAGAAAAGAGCTGGGATGGCATTGATTAGGTGGCCCTCTCCTGCTCTTGAGACTCAAACCAAGAGGGTAGGTTTCACTGCCATTCATTGTGTGACAGGCTCAGGCCTTCCCCTTTCAGGGTCCCCCTCTGAGAAAGGATGGCTGTGGGTGTTGGGGAGGGCACAGTGTCTTCAAGACCACTTCCACTTCTGATATTTTATTTCTGAGTGCCCTCAGACTTGGAAAAATACCCAATGTTCAGAGAAATCGCAAGAATAGTACCACGAGGGACACCTGGGTGGCTCAGTCGGTTAAGCGTCTGACTCTTCATTTCGGCTCAGGTCATGATCTCGGGGTCATGGGATGGAGCCCCCCGTCAGGCTCTATGCTCTGTAGGGAGTCTGCTTGAGGTTCTCTCTTTCCCTCTCCCTGCCCCTCCCCCTGCTCATGCTCTCTAAACAAACAAACACACAAATAAATAAAATCTTTACAAAAAAAGAACAGTACGATGAACTATCAGATTCACCAACTGTTATCATTTGACCTCTCTCTCTCTCCCCCTTCCTTCCTGTTTTCTTTTGCTGCACCTTGGAGAGTTCGTTGCAGATATGTGACCCCTCACCTCTAAACACTTCGCATTTCTCCTAAGAACAAGGCCATTCTTTTATATACCACAGTTAGATGATCAAATTCAGGAACTTTCACATCGACAGGACACCATGACCTAGTCCCCAGTCCACATTCCACTTGCCCCAGCTGCCCCTATAATGTTTTTTATTATTTTTTCTGGCTCAGGCTCTAATCCCAGGTTAAGCGTGGCATTTACTTGACAGATCTCTTTCGTCTCCTTTGGATCAGAAGAGCAGGTGAGGGACCGTTCGCCTGGGATTGGCTGCCACGTCCACCTACAAAAAGTTACCTTCATACTATCTGAAGGTCCTTATCCCCCACATTGGTTTTTGCATTTGCAGACGCTCCTTGCCTGAATCAATTATCGTTATGGTGGTTTAACTGGTTTACTAGTTGCTTTGGGGAAAGAAAAAAAAAAAAAAAGACCTTTGTCCTAATCATTTCTCAACGTCCTTGAGGAAGCCAAAGAACAGAAACTCCCCACAGGCCTGTTTGCCTTCTGGGCATGAGCTGTCAGCTGAGAATCCCCTACTCTACTCAGGTGTTTGCTCCTGGGGAGAGGCTGAGAGACTGGGTGGAGAAACCATTAGTTTCATTTCATGGAAGAGGAAACTGAGGCCCAGAATGAGGAGTCCAGGTTGGGGCTCTCTGACCCCTGACAGTCCCCCTGGTCCCTGTGACCTGTGTAGGACCTAGGTTGCCAGATTTAGCAAATAAAGATCTAGGATGCCTGGTTAAATGTGAATTTCAGCTAAACAATGAATACTTTTTTAGTAGAAGTCTGTCCCAAATAAAGCACTTAAAACACACTTATACTAAAAATTACACTAAAACCTCATGATGTCTGGGATGTTTGAACTGACACAAGGGTTGCCAATTAAGATACAGGACACCCAGGTCAATTTCAATTTCAGGGAAACAATTTTTAAACTCCGATGTAGGGAATGAAAACACATGTGGCAGGTGTTGTCAGATGCAAGAAGTGAGGCAGGTGAAGTTGGGGCCTTGAATGCCAGGAGCGTTGCCCTTCTGAGAGTAGATGACAGCCCTGGGAGGAAGGGACTGAAGCTCAGAGAGCCATGGCCAGACAGTTCTAGAAATCTCCCTCTGGGGCACCTGGCTGGCTCAGTTGGTAGAGCACACAATTCTTGACCTCAGGGTCATGAGTTCAAGCCCTATATTGGGCGTAGAGCTTACTTAAAGATAAAAAAAAAAGAGAGAGAGAGAAAGAAAGAAAAAGCTCCTCTGGCTATGGGGTGGCGGGGAGTGTGGGCAGAGGTGAGCAAGGCTAAAGGTCAAGGAGCAATCTGGGCACAGCTGCAGGGGCCAGTGACATGTCAGGAGGTTCAGGCCAATGGTCAGGGGATGAAAAGAACATTCAGGAGGCAGGACCTATGGGGCCTGAGGCCCACCAGCTCAAGGTGGGCAGGAGGCTTCTGGCCTGGCATGGGAGTTTGGGGGGCTGTGGGACGGGCAGGGAAGGCCTGATAGGCAATGGGGTCCAGCATCTGTAGTTCAGAAGGGGCCAGGCCCCAGAAGGAGAGTGTGGCCCTGGGCAGGGAAGGAGGGACACGGGGCTAGGGCGGGGTGGGGGCTGTGCAGCCCTGTCCTGGGAGGCGTCTTCACCCACATTACTTCCCCCAGGTCATTCCTGCCCTATGAGGAGCTAGCTGGACTGCAGGGCCCTGCAAAAGGGCAGGGGCGGAGCCCAAGCCTGCCAGACCACCTGTCTACCCCCGCCCCTCGCTGAGTATCTGGAGAGGCCCTGAAATGATTTGTTGGGAGCTGATGTATTAATCTCCTTAGGCATTTGCAATTTGAAGAGAGAACTTGGGGGGGGGGGGGTTGGAGCAGTGGCAGTAGCAACTGGGACTGGGGTGGCTTCCCAGCCAGAGACTGAAGTGTTACTGGTGGAATCTAGGCACCCGCTCGGGTGCTTCGATGGGGAGGGGGCACCTGGACAGGCGGTCAGCTCCAGGGTCACCAGGCCTGTTCTGGAAGCCAAGCAGCCCGCTCTGGCACAATCTTCATGTGGGCAACAGGGAGGATGATGACACAGGAACTGGTGCGGCGTGCCCTCTATGTGGTAAGCGCGTGAGGAGTATTCGAAGACAGCCCTGGCCTGGGGGACCCAAAACCCACGTGGCCAGTGGAATGGGGTGGTCCGAGGAGCCAGCTGAGCTTGAGAGCAAGTCATCCCTTACCCAGGGCACCAATCCCCACCTTATAGAGGAGAGGCGTGGCTCAGAGAGGGAAGAAGCTTGTCGGAAATCACATGTCACGCAGCTGAAGGGGGTTTGGGCTAGAGTTTGAACCCAGGTCTATTTGCTTCTGAAACTCAGCTCTCCCCATGACCGCCTGGCCCTGGAATTAGGCATCTGTTTTTTCCTCTTCCTTGGTGGCCTGGGCTGCCTTATGGTGAATGGCAGGGACTGAGTCTGGGGTGGGGGACTCTGTGTCACTCCCCCTAAAATACTGCCTTCTCTAGACCAGAGATTTTCAAATCCTGGCTCTTGCCATGTGACCCTGGGCAAATCACTCCCCTCTCTGGGCCTATTTCCTTGCCTATAAAATACAGGATCCTCTAGAAGCTAGGTAGAATCTTGACGGAACAAAAGTTGAAAACTGCTGGCCGAGGATGGCATCCAGCCCACGGAAGAATCTGTTCTGGGTTTAGCTTCATTTGAATTAGTTGCCAACTTAGGATTTCTGGCTTCTTGTGACAAATCCAAGGCTCTCATTAGATCAGCTCCCGGTCTGGGGGCCCTTCAGTTCCTGGATTTGCAACCTCTGGTGAAGCTGATTCTAAGATTCTTCCAAAGTGCCCACACAGGATATAATTCTCACGCACTTTGCTCCCTGGGAACCAGGAGACAAGGGGTCTAGGCTTGGCTCTGCCCCAAGCTTGGCTCTGTCCGAGCTTAAGCCAGCCACCATTCCTCTCTGGGCCACATCTGTACACAGGGATGATCAACACATCTCTCAGAAGGCTATGTTGGGGATTAACCGAGATGGCAGTATAAACCTGCGTTACAAAGCTGGATCTGTGCACAGGTGGAAATTAGACCTAGGAGCACGATTACCTGCGTGTCTATGGTATGCCAAAAGCCAGGCTGGGGACTAAGAGATGAATGTGACTCAGTCTCCAGAGACACACAGAAGCAACGAGCTGAAAACAGTGGGGAGGAACCCCAGGTCAAGGCCTTTCACTTGTGGGTGAAATCAAGGAAGACCTCACGAAGGAGGTGACATCTGGCCTGCCACCACTGGATTCACTTATTCATTCCTCCTAGCTTTACCAAGCACCTACTGTGTTCCAGGCATCATTCTAGGTGCTGGGGGTCCAGCAGTGAGCAAGACAAAAATGGCTTTGAAGAGCTGACATTCTATGGGGGAAAACAGAATAAACCAGAAACAATGAGAAAAAAAAAAATAGACCTATTATGTCAGGTGGAAAAGCAAAGGCAGAGCAGGGCCAGGAAACAGGTAGCAGTGGGTGTAGCTATCTTAGGTAGGGGTCAAGGAGGTCTTCCTGAGGTGATGACATTGAAGCAGAGACCCGAAGGAAGTCAGCAAGCAAGCCCTGTGGATAACTGGGGAAAGAGTATTCCAGGCAGTGAGAACAGCCAGTCCAAAGGCCCTGGGGCAGGAGTAGGTGTGGCTTCTTTAAGAAGCAGCAACAATGGTGGTTTATTTCATTTCTGTGATGCTAGCTAGCTTCGATCACTTGGCTCAGTCATGTCCGCCAGACTTTTCCCTGTAAAGTTTCTTTCCGTCTTTGTATTGAATAAGTCTTCTATGGCTGGGGCACCTGGGTGGCTCGGTGGGTTAAGTGTCACCTTCAGCTCAGGTCATGATCCCGGGGGGCCTGGGATCAAGCCCCGCACTGGGCTCCCTGCTCAGTGGAGAGTCTGCTTCTCCCTCTCCCTCTGCCGCTCCCCCTGCTTGTGCTCACTCGCTCTGCCTCTCTCAAATAAATAAAAAATCTTAAAAACAAGTCATCTATGGGATGATCCTTTCAGACTCATGACCCGATTTGACTTAATCCTCATAGCAGCCCTATGGCAGTTTTAAAACATTCTTTGACATCCCACTCATTGAGAGATGGGGGTCTGGGTCACCTCCCCTTG
>NW_023270739.1:3181437-3234927 GCF_011800145.1 Mirounga leonina | reverse complement strand
CAGGGAAGGCCATAAGAAATTGGTGGCGTCCAGTTCCTGTCTCTTGAGATGCTTTCCCTTGAAACCCAGACACCATGCTGTGAGGAAACCCTAGCAACCCAAAGAGAAGCCCCTATGGAGAGGAAGCGAGGCCTCCGACCCTCTGCTCAGCTGACCCCCCAGCCATGGCCAACGTCCCAGCCATGTGAGTGCGCCATCTTAGAAGCAGGTCCTCTAGCCCCCCAGCCGAGTGGAACTGAGCCGCCCCCCTGCAAGCTCTGTTCCAATTTCACATATGTGAGCAAGTGAGAAATCTGTGGTTGTTTTATACCACACTACGTTGTAGAGGGGTTGGTTACACAGTAAGAGGTCACTGGGTCTCAGAAGGTGTAGGACCCAGAGCGTTCCCGACTGGAAAGCTGGTGTTATTGAGGTCTTCCTGGGTGCCGGGTGCTGTTATAACTCAGCCGCCACGGTAAGCCAGTGTGGGCTACAGTTGGGGAAACTGAGGTCCTGCGCCATTCAGCAACACACCAAAGGGAACACAGCTAAGGAGCGCGGGCTGGCTTCAGAGTCCTTGTTCTTAGCGCACGTGATGTGCCGCCACCTGAGCGGAATCCTGATTCAAACCAGCTAAGCGGGAAGGAAGGAATTTACTAGAGGCCCCTGGAGCAGCTCACCAAATCAAAGCAGGGGAGCCTGGGGCAAGGCTGCGGAGGACCACGGCCAGGGCTTCCCTCCTGCGCATCTTTGCCTCTCCCTTCCGGGGAGCCTCACCTCTCCAGTCCTGACGGGCCTCCTCCCACTCGCACGTGCCTCCAGCACCCGCGCCGGGCTGGTTTGAATAAAGAAATCCTAGGGAAGGACCGTGATTGGGCCCGTTTTGTCATATGTCCATCTTTGGGAAACGGCACTCTCTGATTGGCTCAGTTTGGGTCACGTGCCTCCGCTTAGCCAATCATTCCAGTGAGGGAGGCGGAGTCAAGTGGGGGTGGGGGTCGGGAACGCCCACTGGAATCACCGGGCTGGCAGAGGTGCGCACGGGAGGGTCCCCAGGAGAAGGGGTCAGTCGGCATGCCTGTGACCACAGAGCAGTTGAAGTGAGCTGGCTGCCACCCGGTGGGGGTCACCCCTGGGTCCTAGAGCTGGAAAAGGCTCCATTTCTGACTTGCTGTGTGTGACCTGGGCAAGGAGAGGATGGGAAGGGGCTCTGAGGACCTCAGGAGGGTGTGGGATTTGATGCACAAGAAGGAGGAAGGGAGCGGGGCGCCAGGCGCTTTGCTTTCGTGGGCAGATAGGATCAGAGATCTTGATCTGGGCTCCACTTTCTCTCTGTTTTCCCCTGTATTTTCCTCCTTCCTTTTCCGTGTGTTCGCTGCCCCTGGGGAAGGGCTAGGCTGAGCAGAAGCCCGCCGCCTGTCTGGAGCAGGAAGAGGACTTCCAGCACGGGCAAGAGCTCCTTGAGAATGCACAGAGGAATCAAGGCTCCCAGAGAGGCAGACCCACGGCTGGGGCAAGTGGCAGGGGGCTAAAGGAGGTGTGGAGATCCTGGAGCCAAGGGACCTAAACCCCCCATCCCCCCCACCCCCCGCACTCCTGCTGGCCCATAGGATGCCTTGTGTGAGTTAGAGAGAGGTGCCCCCTCAGGGAGATGCCCCTGCTCTGCCCCACTCTGGGATCCAGGGCTTGGTGGGCGCCCACGGTGGGGGTCAAGCTGGGTTTCCACTCCCCCCTTTGCTTGGTTCTTGCAGGACAGGCCCAGACGTTTCTAACTGCATCTGTTTCCTCTGTGGGTCACACTGCCAGAGACCAGACCCAGGTAGTCTCCCTAGAAAAGCCCCTGAGCCCCATAGGGATAGGAGGCAGCAGGGAGCTGCTCAATTTCAGCCAGCCTGTGCTGATTCGTGAAGACAGGTGCCCCCCCCACCCAGGCCCCCACCCGAAATTCCTGAGACTCTAGAGCTGAGCTTGTGTTTCCCGCCAGCTGTGTGTTAGGCACTGAAACTGCTAGAAAACAGAAATCAGTGTTTCTTGTACAACTGTGCATGGTGTGAGCTTCATATCCAGTGCACACCAGTGACCTCACTTTGTTCTTATATCACCCGATGAGACAGGAAAGCCATCTTAGGCTCACAGATGGAGACCCTGAGACAGACTCAGAGGTCCTGGAACTGCCCGGAGTCACACAGCCCCACGGCACCCAGTCACTCATGCGACCGCTCAGTCTCTAACTTCTGTCCTCTCCCTCTTTCACTCGTTTGACAATTTTATTGAGTGTCAGTTATGTCCCTCACCCCCTGTGAGATCTGAGGGTACACTGCGGGGAGCAGGCCAGACAGGGAACAGGCCAGGACACCCCGCCCCCCCCCCGGGGAGCTGAAAAGCTTCCCGTTGACTAGCCATGTGATCTGTTACTTGGCCTCTCTGAGGTTCAGTTTCCTCATCTGTAAAATGGAGACAATATGGGGTGCACCTAGGGAGTTCTTGGAAAGATCTGATCAGATCAGCTATACTCTGGGAGGAAGCTCCTGGGCACCACCACGCTTGAGCGGGAGTTCTGCTCACCTCCTTGAATGTGGGGCTCTACGTAAGTTATTTGGAATTCTCCTGCCTGGGAGATTTGTCCCCCTCCCCTGTTCATTTATGTAGTCAATCATTTATATTAATATGGACTCATGGCTATATTTTTATTTATTTTTTTTATTTTTAAAGATTTTATTTATTTATTTGAGATAGAGAATGAGACAGAGAGCATGAGAGGGGGAAGGATCAGAGGGAGAAGCAGACTCCCTGCTGAGCAGGGAGCCCGATGCGGGACTCGATCCCAGGACTCCAGGATCATGACCTGAGCCGAAGGCAGTCGCTTAACCAACTGAGCCACCCAGGCGCCCACATGGCTATATATATATTTTTTTAATTTCTTATTCTTATGTTAATCCCCATACATTACATCATTAGTTTTAGATGTAGTGTTCCATGATTCATTGTTTGTGCATAACACCCAGTGCTCCATGCAGAATGTGCCCTCCTCCATACCCATCACCAGGCTAACCCATCCTCCCACCCCCCCTCCCCTCTAGAACCCTCAGTTTGTTTTTCAGAGTCCATCGTCTCTCATGGTTCGTCTACCCCTCCGATTTCCCCCCCTTCATTCTTCCCCTCCTACTACCTTCTTCTTTTTTTTTCTTACCACATGGCTATATTTTTAAAGAGATTTTCCTACTTTGGGTTATCATCCAATTCTCTCCTTTCTTTCTTTTACTCAGATTGTCTTTGGCCATCGGTAACTTTGTTGGCCCGTGTCCCTTTAGCACACAGCATGTGTGTGTTTATTTTTTTTTAAGATTTTATTTAGGGCGCCTGGGTGGCTCAGTTGGTTAAGCGACTGCCTTCGGCTCAGGTCGTGATCCTGGAGTCCCGGGATCGAGTCCCGCTTCGGGCTCCCTGCTCGGCGAGGAGCCTGCTTCTCCCTCTGACCCTCCCCCCTCTCATGTACTCTCTCTCATTCTCGCTCTCTCAAGTGAATAAATAAATCTTTAAAAAAAAAGATTTTATTTATTTATTTGCTAGAGTGAGAGTACAAACATGGGGAGCGGCAGGCAGAGGGAGAAGCAGGCTCCCCGCTGAGCAAGGAGCCCGATGTGGGACTCGATCCCAGGACCCTGGAATCATGACCCGAGCCAAAGGCAGCTGCTTAACTGACTGAGCCACCCAGGCATCCCAACATGTATATGTTTAAGCACGTCCCTGGTTCCTGGCACGACGAGGTGCTCCAGGCTTATCTTGTATAGATGCTGCCCTAGTCCCAGAATCAGCCATTTCTCCAAGGAGCTGGAGAATGGCATTAGAAACCAAGGTCTGGCTGAATAACATTCCAGTGTATGGATATATACTTTATTTATCCATTCTTCTGTTTATGGATATTTAGGTTGTTTGCACTTGGGGGCTATTATGAGTAATGCTGTGGGGCACCTGGGTGGCTCAGTCAGTTGGACGTCTGCCTTCAGCTCAGGTCATGATCTCAGGGTCCTGGGATTGAGCCCCGCATCAGTCTCCCTGCTCAATGGGGAGTCTGCTTGTCCCTCTCCCCCTGCCCCTCCACCTCGCTTGTGATCTCTCTCTCTCTCTCTCAAATAAATAAATAAAATCTTAAAAAAAAAAAAAGTAATGCTGCTATGCACATCTGCATGCAAATTTTTGTGTGGATATATATTTTCATTTCTCTTGGGGATATATTAGAGGTGGAATTGCTGGGCCATGGTGTGATTCTATGTTTACCTTATTGAGGAACCACCGAATTGTTTTTCAAAGTGGCTACCCCCAAAAAAACAAAGTGGCTACCCCATTTCCCATTCTGACCAGCAATGTCGGAGGGTTCCCATTTCCCCACGTCCTTGCCGGCACTTGTCATTGCTTGTCTTTCTGATTGCAGCCATCCAGTGGCTGTGAGGTGGGATCTCAGTGTGGATTTGATGTGCATTTGCCTTGCGATTAACGATGTTGAGCATCTTTTCATGTGCTTGTTGACCATTAGCGTATCTTCTTCGAAGAAATGTCTATTACAGACCCTATGCCCACTATTAATTGGGTTGTTTGTCCTGATCCCTGTTTTTGGGCACTCCCTTCAATGTGGGGCCTGAGGAGTGTGCCTCTCTCACTTCACCCAAGCCCCAGCCTTGACTGAAAGAAAAGAATGGGGCTCCATGAAGCTTAGTAATGGGGCACCTCATCCCTCCCCAGAGGTGTTCTGTGACCGGGTGCAGGATGAAAATGGGGCAAAAGGATAAGGGGCCCTAAGTCTGGGTGGGTGGGTGTCCTGGTGTGTGAGGAGGGGAAGGGGCCAGAGGGTGTGCTGTCACCCCCACTGGACACCAGGAGTGGGGACCGCCAGGGGCACCTGTTTATGCACAGGCTCTGGGGGATGCAGGGAAGGTGCCATCCCACTCGGGCTACAGAGATGCTCCCAGAGTCCCTACAGCTGACACAAAACAGAGGTAGAACCTGCTCCCTGCTGTGGCACCCCGTCTCTCCATGCCCACAGGGCACCTGGAGTGCCACCTTGGCCTCTCTCAAGGCCACCCCACCCAAGCGAGATCCACGGTGTTTGTCCCTAAACCAGATTGTGCCTGTTTTATCCTTGAGGTTGTAAACCCTAACGTAATTGTTTTGTAAGTTGTTGAAACTTAAGGGCAAAACATAAAAAGTGCGGTGGTTTCCGTGAGAATAAACTTGAACCCCGCAGGAAAGTGTGATACAAGCCAGTTGCTTAAACCATTTCTGCAAAGGAGGTGAGGGAGCTGGCTGCTAAATACAGGGAGGAAATAATCAAAATCCGGAAGGGCTCTGTGTGCACATGGCTTGTAGGACCTCCGGGGGATCTCACTCAGCTTTGGGGGCCACGCCTGGAAGTCACAGGTGCTGCCTGATGGGGGTGGGTCAGGCAAGAAGCATGGTCCTCTCTAGCAGCAGCCCCAGGTTCCAGAAGGGTCTGTGTGCTCACCAACATCTCCCTAGGGGATGTCCGCTTACACACGCTCAAGCAAACTGTTGAAGGCACGTGTGTGCCCCTTGTTACCCAAGGCTCTCTAATTCAGTGAACTTCCTCAGTAACTGACCATCCATGGTCTGTCCATGGACCTAACTGTGCAGGTCACGAGAGCTCGACTATGTGATGGCATCCTGTGCTCCAGGTATGGCGTGGGGAGACCAAGACCCCGCATGAAGGAGCGGAGGGAAGCATAGTGAGGGCCTGGGACCCACACAGCAACCCTGTGTGGGATATGCGTAAGGTTAGCAGCTCAGTGTCCCGGAGGCCATAACTGAGGCTCACAGGAAGGCAGGAGTCGCCCCAGAGCTGCTTGCGGACTGGCCGTGTGGGCCCTTTCCCATGTTTCTGGCTGTGATGCCAACAAAGAGCATCATGGGACACGAAATAAGTCCAGAGAGAGTCCCGGGGGGGGGGGGGGTTCCCAAGAAGTCCGCCTCTAAGATTCAGGAGGATTCAGATTCTTGACACACTGGAAGCTGGGCAAGGAAAGAACACAGGTTCCAGGCTCCGATGGAGTTGGGTTCAAGGCCCAGACCCCCTATGCACCTGCTGGCTCTGTGGCCTTGGGCACATCCCTTGGCTGGAGTCTGTTTCCCACCTGCAGTGCAGAGATGATGATGCACCACACACCCATCTGTGGGGCTGCACTCCCTCCTCCGTGAGGGAGTGCCTCGCGGGGTTAAGGAGCACATGGGTCAGTGGTGAGTGCTTTGGAGAGAAAGCTGCCTGTCAGATCCCTGACACTCAAGGGCTTTGCCATCCTGGCTCCCAAAGCCCATGCTGCCAGCCAAGGTATGAGTTCCTGGCCCCAGGTGAAGGAGCCCAGGCTCTGGGATGCAAGATTTGGGCATGGGGGTGGGGGATGGGATGGCAGAGTCCCATCCAGTCAAGGCCTTTCTCTGTCGTGATCACTTCCCCTCTAGGGACCTCTGTCTCCTCAGCTGTGCAAAGGGGACAATACCCCAGCTAAGGCACCGACTGGGTAGTTGGGAGGGTCAGAGGAGTGCATTCTCCATTCCCCAAACTCCATGCATTCCAGGGCATTCTGAGAGGTCTGTTCCATCTGAGCCCCATCTTCTGTTAAATCCTTGAATTGGTTCACTGTTTTCTTTTAAAAAAAACTTTTGTGTCATCCCAAGTAGAGAACAAATATCATTTACCAGAAATAGAAAGTAACCATAAAGATAAAAACAATGGAAAAAATGTGATTAAATTCTAGCTGAGTAATGTCCCAAGACCTGGGGTGGGGCTGGGGTTCCTGTTCTTCCCTGGATGAAAATGGTGTTCACCCAGTAAAGGCCATCCATGTAATCAGAGGCTGGAAAGAGACTTGAAAAGGCAGAACTTTCTCTCCATGGGGGTCCACATTAGTTAATGTCCACATAGCACTAAATGACCCCAGGACCCCCCGGCCCCAGTGGGACGCCTGCACACCTAGGGGAGTGGCAAAGGACCTGCTTGGTGAACCCACACACCCCGCAGAGGCTCCCCTGGGCAAGCTAGCCCACACACGTGTCATCTGCGTGAATTAGGACCTGGCTTCACTGGGTTCTTGGTCAGCTTCTTGGTGTCTGGTTAGTGGAAAGTCAAGTCCCACAGTCCACTTCCAGTCCCCCTGGGAATGGCAGGGGCAGAGGACCCAACCACAGATCCCGTGGGGTCCCCTCCCGCAGAGGCCCCGTCCTGTCTGGACCACACGGCGACCCACAAGGGGACCTTGTGCTATTCGTGCACTTAGCAGGCTGTATGGAGGCCTCCATGGGCTGCCCTCGAGGAGCTGAAGGTCTGGGGGGTCTCGCATCCAGAAACAAGGGGTTACAGAGTTGGAGATGGGGGGGCGCCATGGAGGAGGGGAGGCCGAGCATCTCCCGTGAGCCTCCAAGTGGCCTGGTGAGCCCACAGCCACCTCACCCTGTCTGGGCCCTGGTTTTAGAGCAAAGAAGGAAAAGGAGGAGTTCTGGAAATGGAAGAGGTGCAGGAACATGGCCAAGGGCCCAGCTGGCCAGGGGAGAGACCAGCGAGGTGGGGGAGCCAGACTGCCCAGGTCCTGATCTAGGCCAGAAATGCCACCTCGATCAGCACAAGTGTGGCCTCCCACACTTGGGACGGGGGACGGTGAGCCAAAGATGACACCTGGAGGTCTGTCCAGGCTGCTGGGTGGGTGAGGAGGGGCTGCAGGTGATCAGGCAGCGGAGAGAATCGTGGGGCCCCCAGGGGAGATGTCCTGGGCCGCTGGGGAGGAGAGCTCTGCGAAGCTCAGGTCCCAGCTTTGTTATCCAGCGCCTCCTGGTGGACAATTTGAGAGTGGCCGACAACCCAGAAGAAGGAGAAAGGAGACTGGTGTTGCGCTTCCTTCCCAGATGGGGACAAGTCACCACGTGATGCAGCGTCCTCAAGCAAACCCATCTGAAGCTGGCCCCCCCTGCTCACTTGCTCCGGGACCTCAGGCAGGCCCCTGAATTCTCAGTTTTATCATATGTAAAATGGAGTTCAGTCCCAGGAGGCCCTCGGCTATTTGCGGCATCCTCCCCATCCCCCATACCACTTGTTTGCACTGACCACCTGGTGACAGGGTCACCTCGCAGGTCTCAGAAAATCTGCAGGAGGCTGAAATACTGACGTTGCAGTCTGCTTGACCTCTCCGCCACCACCCCCCAAGCAACCCTAGGTAAGTTATTTTCCCTCCCTCAGCCTCGATTTCCTCATCTGTAAAATGGGGTACATGGTCTGTAAAGCACTCAACACTGAGAAGACCCTGTCTTCTTGCAGGTAGGATGACTCTGAGGATTTAATTACAGTAAGTTCATTTTTTTTAAAGGTTATTTATTTGAGAGAGAGAGCAGAGCTAACGAGAGAGAGAACACGCGTGAGGGGGAGGGGTAAAAAGCGAGGGAGAAGAAGGCTCCCCGCTGAGCAGGGAGGCCGATGTGGGACTCGATCCCAGGACTCTGGGATCATGACCTGAGCCACCCAGGCGTCCCGGTGTGCCTGCTTTAAATCCACCTCCGTGAAGCCATGCGTCTGCCCAGTAGCAGCCACATGCTCCTTCCTCTTTAATCAAGCCTGGTGGAAAACCCTTTTTCTTCTACCTTCTGTGACCCTGGGGCCGCTCCATACCCCCTGCTCAGCCTCGGCCTGTCTCCTGAGGCTTGAACCTGTGTTCATGGGTGAGACATGGGTGGCTGCTGAACCGGGCCTGCATCTCTCCTGCAGTGGGGGCCACAGAGGTGACATGGACTGTGGGTAAGGCCTGGCAGGGGACCAGGGGTGCAGGTTAGTGTCCCAGGAGCTGTGAGGTCACAAGCATTCAGAACAGGCAGCATTGGGGGGCAGGGATAAGGAGAATGGGCTGAAAGAAGGAGACACCAGCTCTGCCACCTGCCCATTGTGTGACCCTAGGCAAGTGACTTGACCTCTCTGAGCCTTGTTTGCTGAATTGTAGAGAATCCTATCTTTCACCAAATGAATTGACTGCAGGAGAAACACCAGATGAGCATCTCAATAGATGCTAAGGAGGTATTTCATAAAATCCAACATCCATTCCTAATCTCAGAAAAATACCTTATTAAAATAGGAATGGATTTTATGCTTCAACATGATAAGATATGTATAAATATATGACACCAAAGCCAGCATTCTATTCTCTAGTGAAACATGAGATGCATTCCCATTAACTTCTGGAACAAGGCAAGGACTTCCTGTCACCACACTTACTTTACTGCTGCTCTGGGGGAACTAAGCCATGCAATTAGACAGGACACATAAATAAGAGGGATAACTGTTGGAAGTGCAGAGGCCAAATTCCACTATTTTTAGATTATTACTTGGAAAAGCTAAGAGAGTCAATTGAAAAAATTACTATTTAAAAACCAAGTGCAGGGCGCCTGGGTGGCTCAGTTGGTTAAGCATCTGCCTTCGGCTCAGGTCATGATCCCAGGGTCCTGGGATCGAGCCCCGCATCGGGCTCCCTGCTCGGCAGGAAGCCTGCTTCTCCCTCTCCCACTCCCTCTGCTTGTGTTCCTGCTCTCGCTCTCTGTCTCTGTCAAATAAATAAATAAAATCTTTAAAAAAAAAAAACAAAACCAAGTGCAACTAGTCTATGTGATACTATAATGGTGGATATACATGATTATGCATTTGTCCAAACCCATAGAATGTGAGACACCAAGAGGGAACCCTCATGGACTCTGGGTGACGATGATGTGTCAGTGCAGGCTCATCAATTGTAACGGATGTCCCACTCTCGTGGGGAATGTTGATAAGGGGGAAGTCTGTGTATGTGTGGGTGCCAGGGATGTATGGGAAATCTCTGTATCTTCTGCTTAATTTTGCTGTGAACCTAAAACTACTCCAAAAAATAAAGGCTATTAAAAAAATCAATTGCCTGTATGTAGCCTATCTATAGATACATAGTAATTGGTTAGGATATGTATCTGAAGAAAAGACTTGATTCACAATAGCATTTGGGAAAAAACTGTAAAATACCAGGAAATAAATTTAGCAAGGATTGTGTTAAGTTCTATGTGAAGAAAAGGGGCATAAAGGGAAGATCTGAATCAAAAGACAAGCTTTATTCTTGGAGAGAAACTCAGCATCTTTTTTTTGTTTTTTAAGATTCATCCATTTATTTTAGAGAGAGAGTACAAGCAGGAGGAGCAGAGGGAGAGGGAGAGGGAGAGAGAATCTCAAGCAGACTCCATGCTGAGTGTGGAGCCCAATGCGGGGCTTGATCCCACAACCCTGAGATCATGACCTGAGCCAGTCCCAAGTCAGAGGCTTAACCGACTGTGCCACCCAGGCACCCCGAGAAACCCAACATCGTTAAAATGTCTATTTTTTTCTAAATTACTTATGCATTTAATGAAATCCTAACAGGATATTTTAAAAATTAATTAAATGATTCATCTAGAAGAGTAAATGTGCAAAAATTGCTAGGAAAAATTCTGTAATGGAGGCATAATGAGGAAGGACTGACTCCATTAGCTATTAAAAGATGTAACACTTATGGGGCACCTGGGTGGCTCAGATGGTTAAGCGTCTGCCTTCGGCTCAGGTCATAATCCCAGGGTCCTGGGATCGAGCCCCACATCGGGCTCCTGGCTCAGCGGGGAGTCTGCTTCTCTCTCTTCCTCTGCTTCTCCCACTGCTCATGCTCTCTCTCTATATATATCTCTGTGTCTCAAATGAATAAATAAAATCTTAAAAAAAAAAAAAAGATGTAACACTTGTTATTATAATTATCTAAGTTAATTGAGCACTTAATATGTTCCAGGCTCTGCTCCAAGGGCTTTGTAAAGATTAAACCATTTGATCTTCATTCCAGCACTTGAGGTAGCAGGTATTAGGGTTTTAGGGGCTCAATACATGTACCCTTTCCCCCCTGCTCAAGTTCAAATCCACTGAGAGAAAGACAGGGACATATCCTTCTTACTGACAGAAGCTGGATTAGGGGGTGAGGCAACAATGAGCTTGTTCTTATTTTTATTTTATTTTTTTAAGTAAGTTCTATGCCCAGTTTGGGGCTTGAACTCACAACCCCCAGATCAAGAGTCCCATGCTCCACCGACCGAGGAAGCCAGGTGCCCCAACAGTAGCTTCTTAAAGCAGAACTCCGTCAAGATATTGAAAATATAAGTCAGAGACTGGGAAAAAATATTTGCAAAACACGTATCTGATAAAGAACTTGTATCCAAAATATACAAAGAACTCTTATAACGCAACAGTAAGAAAGCAAATGAACAACCCAATTTATTATATTATTTTTTTATGTAGGACAGTGTCCTTTTTTAAATGATTTTATTTATTTATTTGACAGACAGAGTAAGCGCAAGCAGGGGGAGCATCAGAGGGAGAGGGAGAAGCAGGCTCCCCGCTGAGCAGGGAGCCTGATGAGGGGCTCCATCCCAGAACCGTGGGATCATGACCTGAGAAGGCAGATACTAAACCGATGCCCCAAACAACCCAACTTAAAAATGGGCGAAAGGTCTAAACAGACACCTCACGGAAGAAGATATACAGATTGGCAAATAAGCATCAGAAAAGATGACCAAGATTATCTGAATTAGTCAACTGCAAATTAAAACTAGATACCACACACAACTATTAAAATCAAAATGGCCAAAATCCAAAAAGCTAAAATAAACAAGCTCAAATGCTGGTGAGCACTTGCAGCAAGAGGAACTCTCACTCATTGCTGCTGGAAATGAACAATAGTATATCCACTTTGGGAGACAGGTTGGTAGTTTCTTACAAAGCAAAACATAGCCTCATCACATGATCCAGCAATCACGCGCCTTGGTATTCAACCAACTGACCTGAAAACTAACTGCCCACACAAAACCCTGCACATTGATGTTTGTAGCAGATTTATTCATAATCACCCCAAACTGAAAGCAACTGAGATGTCCTTCAGTAGATGAAGAGACAATGCAATGCATAGCCATACAATGGAATATTATTCAGTGCTAAAAAAAGATCTAGCAGTTAAGCCATGAAAAGGCATGGACTAACTTTAAATGCATATTGCTTAGTCGGAGGGACCGGTCTGAGAAGGCTGCATACGTATGATTCCAACTACAGGACATTCTGGCAAAGGCAAAATTATAGAGACACTACAAAGCCCAATGGTTGCCTGGGGTCTGGGGGAGTGAGACGAAGGATGAACAGGTGGAGTATGGTGGGTCTTTAGGGCAGTGAGACTGGTATCCACCGTGTCATACAGGACAGTATGTACCCACACTGTAATTGTGGATACACAACATTATACGTTTTTCCACACCCACAGATAACTGTGCACCAGAGACAGTAGACCCTAACTTAAACTATGGACTTTAGTTAATAGCAGTGTATCTGTATTAGTTCATCGGTTGTAACAAATGCATCACCCCAGTGTAAAACGTTAATAATAGGGGAGCAGTGGACAAGGAAGGGGGGTATATGGGAACTCTGTACTATCTACTCAATTTTCTGTAAATCTAAGATTGCTCCAAAAAATAAAGTCTATTAATTAAAAGAAAAGAAGGGACACCTGGGTAGCTCAGTCGGTTAAGCGTCTGCCTTCGGCTCAGGTCATGATCTCAGGGTCCTGGGATCGAGCCCCGCATCAGGGTCCTTGCTCAGCAGTGAACCTGCTTCTCCCTCTCCTTCTGCCCCTCCCCCTGCTTGTGCTCTTTCTCAAATAAATAAATAAAATATCTACAAAAAAGAAAAAGAAAAGGAGAACCAACCCAGAAAGGGACAGACTTTCTCCATCCAGCACAAGCAGCTGGAAACCCCGCCACCCCCCCCCCCCACATAGGAGTGGGAGGAGCTCTCTTGGGACCCCATGGGTGGGGAGCCGTGGGTACTGGAGGTGTGTCCAGTTCCTCATCCTAACTCACCAATCACGTGGGCCTCTCTCCTTCTCTGGGGCCAGCGATCTAAGTGTTGGGGAAAATCCCTTCCAGGTGAGGGGGTTCAGGACATGCTACCCCAAACTTTGCGGCTTGGGCGTATTGGTTATTTTGAGTTGAAGGCATCTGAGACGCCGCAGACGCAGCAAAGGCTCTCAGCCCTCCCCGCTTCTACCTAAAAGCCGGTCATCACATTTCCCGAGAGAAAGGTGCCCTCCCTGTACCAAGAAGAGAACATTCTTATCACCAGAGCCCAGGGGTCGATGCCAAATCGGATGTGTACCAACAAACCTGCTAAAACAAGCCCTCTCTTCCCAAAGTTTCCCCGTAGACTCCCCAGTCACTGTTCCACATCTTCCTGCCCCAGCCAAGCCCCATCGTCTGCTCACGTCCCTACAAGGTACCTCATTCTTTATGCAGAAAGGTATATAAACTTTTGGGCCCATGGCTTCTCTGGGTCCTCATTTTTCTTCTGAAGATTCCCATGTACTCATAGAAACATGCCATACATCTGTATGCTTCTCCCCTGTTAACCTGTCCCAGGCCAGCCGCAGACCCAGGAGAGTCCGCAAGGTAGGTAGCAAGTTTCCCCCATGCAGGGAAACAGAAAGGGAGCAGGGGCAGGGCTCCCAGTCCCACAGAAAGTTCTATTATTTTCCCTATTTGGGCAAAAGTGGTTCTGTCCAATGCAGAACAGCCATCCGTGGAACATTTGAGAGTCCATACAAAGGTGGCCTTTCAAATTAGGAAGGGAGAGATGAATTACTCAGTAAGTGGGGTTGGGAGAGGCTGCTGAGAACCACCCCAGCCTGTCACTGGCCCTAGAATTCCTGCATCACAGCCACTCAGGCTGGCTTCCGGTGTGGCCACACCAGCCCTTTTGCAGGCGTGTGGCGGGCCGAGTGTGTGCCCCCGGCACGTGCGTGCGTGCCCGCGGTGTGCGCGTGCCATCCAGCGTGGGGGCGGGGGTATCCGGGACGGAAAGGTCTGCTCCGTGGTGATTCCTCTCTGCGGATGTGGGCTCCCTCGGATCGCTCCCTCCCTTTGCCCCTGGGTGTTCCTGGAGGAGGGGCGCACTTTTCAGACTCCCCACCGGTCCTCCCAGCCCGCGAGGAAGCTTGGGGGAGGTAGGGGGAGGGCAGGGCCCAGGGGCCTGGGGAGGCCGCCCCGCCTGAGGTCAGCTTGGGGGGCGCGCACAGCCGTGGTACGCACCTGGGGGCAGGCCCCGGCCACCAGGGGGCGCCCCGAGCCAGGAAAAGGCTCCTGCGCGGGTTTGTGGGACCCCGAACAACCACCTCGGTGGGGAAGTGTGTGCGTGCGTGCGTGTGAGCGCGCGCGCGCATCTCCACTGTATATGCGTGCAACTGCGCTGTGTGTGTGTGTGTCCACCGCTCCAGGTTTACGGGCCTGCGGGCTCTTCCACCCCAAATAACCACCCCAGGGCGGGCGGTGGGGTGGAGGGGAGGCGTGTGTGTCTGCGTGTATGTGCACGCATCTCCAGTGTATGGGTGTGAATCTCCGCTGTGTGCGTGTGCGTGTCTCCACCGCTCCAGATGTTCCCGGCCGCTCGGCGTCCGTCCCCCGCTACAGACCCCTCGGCGGAGAGGAGAGGCCGCGGCCCCCCGAGGGCAGGGCAGTACCCTCGCGCCCTGGGGCGCCGGGGAAGTCGGAGGACGGAGCAGAGACTGCCCAGGGGAGGGGTGGACGGCCCGGGGAGGCTGCGCGAGAAGGCAGGGAGGACGAGCAGGGGTTCAGTGGGTGGAGAGTGTTCCGGGCCCCGAGGGCGCGGCTCCATCAAAGGCCGGGAGGGGGAGAGCTGGCGGGGCTGGGGAGACCGGCCGAGGCCCTGGGGAGGGGCCGGGGTCGCCCTGCGGAGATCTGCGCTCTGGACCAGGGCGTCCTCACATTCCCGGGAGGCTGCGGGGCGCCCTCTGGAGCCTCGGGGCCGCCGTCTGGGTCCCCCGCGCAGCCTGGAGGCGGCAGCCCCCGATCTCCAGCGCTCGCGATGAAATTCCCTTCCCTCCCCGCCCAGCTCCTTCCCTGGCCATCCCCGCATCCCGCTTACTCCCCGCCTCACTCAGCACTTCTAGCCCTGCCCTCGTTCTCCAGCGCCCCAGGGGCTTCCGGCCTGGGTGGGATGAAGCGCTAGAACGAAAGCCCACAGGCATACCGGGGGGTGGGGGGGTGGGGGGACCGGGCACGCAGCGCCCATCCCCTAGGCGTCCCCACCTGATGGGTTCAAGAAGGCCATGCGGTCAGTGCTGAGGACAGAGCCTGGCACAAAGAAGGTGCTTAATAAACGTTCATGCTTTGTAATACCTGTCTCCCCGCAAACCTCCCATAGGTGCCAGTTAACTTCTCCAAATTTCACACTCTGGAACTTTCTTCTGTCCCTTTCCACCGACCTCCTTCCAAAACAGACCGCTTCCTCCAGCCCACACCCCATCTCCTTCCATCTAGTGGGGCACTGGTGCTGAGCCCCGTGGGAGAGCGGGGAGGGGTGTTCTTGAGCCAACATTTCCCAGGAGGACTTCCTGCACAGCCTGAGCAGGGCGGATTCGGCTGGAGACTACTGCAGGACCAAGGCCATCTCAGGCCGCCTGTCCTCCTGGGCAGTGGTGTCTCCCAGCTTCAATTTTCTCATCTGTAAAATGGAACGAATTATAGCCTTTCCTGTCTGCCTTACAGTTTTGCAATTAAATCCATCCATCCGTTCACCAAACAATAAGGGAAGGAGGGTGCTTGTTATTATATGTGGCATTCTGCACACACCTTAACACATCAATCCCTCCTGACCAGTCCAGAGGTAGACAGGCTGTATTACCACCATTCCACAGATGAGGAAAACAGGCCACTGGCTCGCTCCCTGGCATCATGCAGCTGGGCATGAGCTAAACCGGGCATTCTGGCCTGGCAGGCACCTCTCTGGACATGGTCCACCGCAGCAGGGGCTGCTGTATGGTAGCCCACGATAAATAGTGGCTGAGTGAATGACACTGCAAAAGGGCCCTTCGGAGAGAGGGTCCGACTAGGGTCCACACCCCAGCCTGCTCATTGACACAGATGAACATTGCAGCTTTTGCACTGTAACAAGCAAAGGATGGGATTTGCCATGCAGTTTCATCCCCATCTGAGATCTGTGATTTGTTGGGTCCCCTGGGTTGTCACAGGGCAGGGTCTTTGGGAGAAAGCTCGGGACCTCTTGGTGTGGTTGAAGGAGCATGAGTTTTATCCTCAGAGAGATAGGAGTTCAAATCTTGACTGTGTGACCACCTCTCTAGGGCCTCAACAGTCTCGTCTCTAAAATGGGAATCTCTTGGGCGCCTGGGTGGCTCAGTTGGTTAAGCAACTGCCTTCGGCTCAGGTCATGATCCTGGAGTCCCTGGATCGAGTCCCACATCGGGCTCCCTCCTCGGCAAGGAGCCTGTTTCTCCCTCTGACCCTCCCCCCTCTCATGTACTCTCTCTCATTCTCGCTCTCTCAAATAAATAAATAAATCTTTAAAAATAAAATAAAAATAAAATAAAATGGGAATCTCTTACAACACAGTAAGGTGGTTCTGTGAATTAAACAAGAAAACCAGGTGAGAAATCCTGCAGAGTGAGCAGGAACCACAGCACAGACCAATTTCTCGGGGGAACCATGCTGTGGCTGTTGAGGCAGGACCAGGAAAAAATTAACTTTGCCTGGAAAATACCTTCTTAGTAGCTTTCCGTCATCCCAGCTTCCTGGGGACCCACCCTGCTTGTCGCTGGGGTCACTTGCTCTGCTTAATTAAGCTCTTCTTGGAAACAGATTGTTTGCAGGTTAAGAACTTGTCGAATCTGACGCAGGATGGTGGCAGGACAGAGGCACTGAACTGCATTTGTTCAAAGATTAATGTAGATAAGCACCGTGCCAAGCCCTATCCTGGGCACAAAGACAGCCAAGGTTTTGTTTTTTTGTTTTTTTAACTTTCATTCTGAGATTAATTTTATTACAAAAGAAATCAACCCCGTTGTTAAAAAATGAAATTACATAATAGCTTAAATGTTTGAAACTAACAAGGCCTGCCTCTGGTATATTTCCTTTTCATTCTGCTCAAAACCTCAACAGTTGCTTTTTTAGGTCCTCGGTCCTCTTGTATTTTATGACAGGCAGCTAAAAGAAGACCTCTGGCATTTTCAACGTCCTGCCTGGACAGCACTTTAACCAGATCCACACATTCCTTAGACACATTTTCTATATTTTACCTCACCACAGGCAACAACTGGGCTAAGTGTTATGGCATAGAGACTAAAGTTAAAGCCAATATCGTGTACCAAGTTAACTTCTGGTGAAATCAGAAGACCCTCAAATGGCCGAATGGCAAGTCCCCCTAACCCCAACTCTGCTCCTGTGGATGGATAAGGCCCCTGGCTAGGGGCGCTGGGTGCCTCAGTCAGTTAAGCGTCTGCCTTCGGCTCAGGTCATGATCCCAGGGTCCTGGGATCGAGCCCCGCATCGGGCTCCCTGCTCGGCGGGAAGCCTGCTTTTCCTTCTCCCTCTTCTGCTCCCCCTGCTTGTGAGCTCTATCTCTCTCTCTCTGTCAAATAAATAAATAAATAAAATATTTTAAAAAATGAAAAAGGCTCCTAGCTAAACAACCCTCCTTATCACACATGGACCAGGTACAAATTCCTGCTTATTCCTGCATAGCTCGGGTTTGGGTTCCCTGGCAGCCCGTCGAACTATACAGACAAGTCCATCCTCCCATGGGAACCAAGGGCCCTCCACCCTCTTGATAATACAGAGACTGCCTCTCGCCACCCCTGGTTGTTCATGAGTGCAGCCCTGAGTGGCCGTGCACGGACAGCAATGACTCATAAACCACTGTCCATCTCATCTGTCCGGTGTTGGGGGCCATGTTTTCAGCCATTCCCAGAATCCCCCCTGCCTCACCAACAAGACAAACAGGAGGGGATTAAAACAAACATCTGCTTTTAGCTAACTTGGGTTACATAACCGGGGTCCGATTTTCTTCAGCAATCTCCTCACTGTTCTTTGAGCTGTGACAGTTTCTGCAAGGCCCTTCAACCATCAGGTCCCCAAACCAATGCCCCACGTTTAAAATGTTTGTTTCAACAGAATCCTACTTCTACGTATCAGATTGTCTCTCTTTTTTTTTTTTTTTGAAAGATTTTATTTATTTTTTTGAGAGAGAGAGACTGAGAGAGAGAGAGCACGAGCAGGGCAGAGGGAGAGGGACAAGCAGACTCTCTGCTGAGCAGGGAGCCTGATGTGGGGCTCGATCCCTGGACCCTGGGATCATGACCCAGGCCGAAGGCAGATGCCCAACTGACTGAGCCACCAGGGCGCCCCTATCAGATTGTCTTCTGCTCATTCATTGCTGCCTAACAAACCGTCCTCAAATCTAGTAGCTTGGACCAAAGATCATTTATCTGTTTACAGCTTGCAATTTCGTGGTGTCAGCAGGATCATGTCTTAGCTCCACTTGGCATCAATGGGGAGAGCTGACTGTATGGAAGATCCACGTCCCTGGTGGCTCACTCACACAGCTGGGAGCCTCATTCCTACTGCATGTGGGTTTGTCCCGGCTGCTGCCCGGGCTTCCTGGAGCCTTTCCTATGTGCCCAGTACTGTGGTGGGTCCCAACGTACAATGTCACAACAATCCTTTGAGGCAGAAACAATTATTATCCCATTTTACAGATGAGGAAATTGAGTCACAAGCAGGTAAGTAATTTGCCCAAAGCCATATGGCTTACAGAAAGAGGGTCCAGAGTCACACCTGAGCAGTCAAACCAGAGTCAAACTCCAGAGCCCATCCTTAGAACCAGCAGCAAAGTCCAAAAACCATTATACAATTAACAATAAAGTGGAATTGTGCCCAAGATGCTAGCAAGTTCCAAATAAAACAAACTTCGACATTCTTCGTGCTTTAGCATCATGCATTCTGGAAAACTGTGCCATAGAATGGTCTGTATTTTCCCAAGGAACCCTCTGTGGCAGAAATGGCCAGTTTCTTCCAAATAACTATTTTTCTGTCTTATATAGCAATAGACTTTTTAGTTGGGCACCTGGCACCCCACCTAACAACTGTTTTATCCAGCTCCCCTTGCAACTAAGGGGAGTGAGGTCTAGCCAATGGGATAAGAGCAGAAGTGATGGCGATGATCTCTGGGTTGAGTCTGCTGGCTGAGTGTGGGTGCAATGGCAGGAGCTGGAGCAGTTACTTTGGACCATGAGATGAAAGCTGAGTGTGGGGGGACAAGGACAGAGCGGGTAGCAGGAGCCTAGGTGTTTGGAAGACTTTGAGGGGCAGTTAATCCTTGAGCCCTTTGGCTTCTTACCTGAGAGAGAAATAAAATTCTATCTTCTTTAAGCCATTGTTAATTTCAGTGTTTGTTTCTGTATCTGGAATTGTATCATAACTTACAGGCTGGGGCGCCTGGGTGGCTCAGTTGGTTAAGCGACTGCCTTCGGCTCAGGTCATGATCCTGGAGTCCCTGGATCGAGTCCCGCATCGGGCTCCCTGCTCGGCAGGGAGTCTGCTTCTCCCTCTGACCCTACCCCCTCTCATGTGCTCTCTCTCATTCTCTCTCTCTCAAATAAATAAAATCTTAAAAAAAAAAAAATAACTTACAGGCTGTCTTCAAATGGAAAGGTAAGTATTTATGCAGGGTTGTAGCAGCTGGGCCTGTGGGTCTATGGTCCCTCAGGGTCCTGAAATTCCGTGGCTTTGGGTTGCAAGGGTTGAGGATTTCCAGTAGTTTCTAGGCTCTGGATTGGATGCTGATCTTTTCCTTCTTTTCATCATGTGAACAATTTTCCCTCAATCTTATTTTGGCCTTCTGCAATTTGAATGCGGGGTTGGACTACATTTAAAGCCTAATGGAAAGTAAGAGGCTGTTTGAAATGAATTTTCCTTTCAGTCTCTTTGGGAAGTTGGGACAGTTTATGATCATTTTGCAATGGCCAGAAATCATTTTGTGAAATGCTGTGTGTGTGTCTTTTTGCTCTTTGCTCTACAAAAACATCATGGAGTAATTGGGGGTTTTGTGTGTATGCATGTGTGTTTCCCTTTACTCTGATTAAAAAAAAAAAAAAAAAAGCTTTGTTTCCCCATCATGGTTAGGATGTGGAGTTTCCTGGTGAAGAAATACTCAGTTTGATTTAGCCTCTCTGGGCATGTGGGGACTTCCCTGGGACAGGGAACAGGATGCGGAGGCTCAGAAGTTGGGGGAGACAAAAACAGAATTGAAAGGGGGCAGGGGTTGCCAGGCGGGAGGGTCTGGAGCCCCAGCCATGGCAAGGCTCAGGCAGAACCACAGATGGAGGGGAGGGTGACAGGGCACCATTGGCAAGGACAGAGGTCTCAGGGCGGGGAGCGGGGACCGGGTAGCTGGTTCCCAGAGCACAGCCCCCATGCCCGGGGCCTCTTTCGGATAGGGCGTTCCTGTCCAAGGGGCTGTGCCTGGCATGTCTCACCAGAGGACTCAGGAGTCAGACTGGCCAAACATGGAAGAAGTAGAAGATTGATTAAAGGCCAACATCAAAACGACATTGACCACAAATGGCTCATCCTGACTTAGAAGATGCTTCGAGATCTTACAAAGTGGAGTCAATATAGCCCCTTCTTCAGGGGCACCTGGGTGGCTCAGTCGGTTGAGCATCTGACTCTTGATCTCAGCTCTGGTCCTGATCTCGGGTCATGAGTTCAGGCCCCGTGCTGGGGGCCTGAAAAAAAAAAAAAAAGCCCCTTCTTCAAAGGGTGAGTGTGAGGATAAATGAGTTAACACATGGGAAGGTGGCTGAGAACAAGGGCTTGGAAAATGTGACTGACCACTGCCATCATCATCATGATTTCCCCTCTTACATAGTTATTCACTGGAGTCAGCACTGGCCTTTCATGACTAAGAAAATCTTTGTCATTAAGAAAGTTTCATGTTGTGGGGCGCCTGGGTGGCTCAGACGGTTAAGCGTCTGCCTTCGGCTCAGGTCCTGATCCCAGGGTCCTGGGATCGAGTCCCTCATTGGGCTCCCTGCTCCTTGGGAGCCTGCTTCTCCCTCTGCCTCTCTCTCTCTCTTTGTCTCTCATTAATAAATAAATAAAATCTTAAAAAAAAAAAAAGTTTCATGTTGCTATTAAAACAGTGGGTGGCCAAAGGCAAATAAGGAAGGCACTGCAATTTCCCTATGATGTGAGGAATTTTAGGTTTGGGGTTTCTGTCTCTTAAGCACAGTCAGCATTGACACACGTCTGTTGGATGGGGTTCAAGTTCAAGGCTTTGCCATAGGGCTTCCTGATCTCATCTCCTGTTGATTATTACTGCAAAAAATTAACTGCGGTAAAATTTGCGTAAGGCTTATCCCCTCACACTTTGGTAAGTGTCAAGTTCAGGTGTGCCAGGCATACCCACATAGTTTTGGCTCATTATCATTTTAATTTTATTTTGCATACTATCTTGCCCTATCCTGGGGCTACAAGTTCGTCGCTATCATCAGTCCCCGTTGTCTCCTCGAGGTTCCGAGGTTCCAATAAGATGCACTCTTCCCGAGTCTCTTAGCTTGGAGGGGGATCCCACCTCTGTTGGGCCTTTAGCTCAAGCTGGGGTCAAAACTGCCCCTGCCCGCCTCAGCCCTGCTCTGCTGCCCCGGAGAGCCTGGCTTCGCGGACTTCATCCACCACCAGGGGGGGCCCTCTGAGGGCGGGATGGGTCTTCGTGAAGCCATTGCCTCGGAGATGCCCTGCCACCCAGAAACAGCTGGTCCAGCAGAATGGGGCAGGCCCCACCAAAGACCCAAGTTCTATCTGCAAGTGGAGGCAACACTTAGAAGATGGGGATCTGTCTCAGTGGATAGAGCGTATGCGTTGAACCACAGGCGGACATGGGCCATAATCATGACCAGGCATCACGACCACACCCAATAATCGCTCATGGAATTTTTGTTTCCAAACCCCGAAACTTGGAGCGGGGAATGTTTCCATGGCGGTGGGGGTGGGGCAGAACAGTGTTTCCACCGACTTTGGAAGCCCAGACTGCCAAGTCGGGCTCCCTATCCTCTGAACCAAAAAAAAAAAAAGAACATTATTGAGATACCATAATAACATCTGCCCAGTGGTTTTGTTTTAGTATACTCACAGAGCTGAGCCACCATCACCCATTTTAGAACATTTTCATCATTCCAGAAAGAAACTGCGGGGCGTGTGGGTGGCTCAGTCGTTAAGCGTCTGCCTTTGGCTCAGGTCATGATCCCAGGGTCCTGGGTTCGAGCCCCGCATTGGGCTCCCTGCTTGGCAGGAAGCCTGCTTCTCCCTCTCCCACTCCCCCTTCTTGTGTTCCCTCTCTCGCTGTCTCTCTCTCTGTCAGATAAATAAATAAAATCTTTAAAAAAAAAAAACAACTGCCCCTATTAACAGTCATCCTCCCCCCTTCCCCCCCAGCCCCTGGCAACCACTCATTTATTTTCCCTTTCCATGGATTTGCCTATTCTGGACATTTCATATCAATGGAATCATGCGGTATGCATCTGGCTTCTTTCAGTGGCATGTTTGCAAGGCTTCATCCACACTGTAGGATATGCTGGTGCTCCATTCCGGAAAAATATACCATTGTATGAGTATATCCCGGCGTGAGTTAATGGACATTTGTATGCTAAAACAAAACCACTGGGCAGATGTTATGGTATCTCATTAAAGTTCCCAGCTTTTGGCTGTTATGAATAGACCCGCTATGATCGTTCATGTTCAGAGTTTTGTGTGGATAGATATTTTCAATTCTCTTGGGTATACACCTCAGAAGGGAACTTCTGGGTCATGTGGTAACTCCATGTTTAACTTTTGGAGGAGATTTCAAGCTGTTTTCTGAAGCGGCTGCACCATTTTAGATTCCCCCAGCGATGGATGTATGAGGTTTATAATTTCTGACACCTTTACTGACACTTGTCATTGTCTTTTTTTTTAAGATTTTATTTATTTGACAGAGAGAGACACAGCGAGAGAGGGAACACAAGCAGGGGGAGTGGGAGAGGGAGAAGCAGGCTTCCCGCTGAGCAGGGAGCCCGATGCGGGGCTCGATCCCAGGACCCTGGGACCATGACCTGAGCCGAAGGCAGACGCTTAACGACTGAGCCACCCAGGCGCCCCTGTCATTGTCTTTTTGACGATCCGTCCTAGTGAGTGTGAAGTGGTGTCTCAGTATGGCTTTCACTTTTCCATCATGATTAAAGGTGTTGAGCATCTTTTCACGTGCTTAGTGGCCATTTGTGTATCTTCTTTGGAGAAGTGACTTTCACGCTTCCTGCCTCCTCCCTATCCGGCCGCCGGAGACTCAGGGGCTCTCCACCCTGGGGAGCTGCTGTGGGAGTAGGGACAGATGGCACTTGCATAGCCCAGCTGGGGTCCCCTGGGGCCTGTCGAGGCTATTGTGCTCAAGCCAGCCCACGGCAAGCTAATGGGATCCAGATGCCACCGCTGGCTCTGGCACTTGCGGAGTCGGGCCTGAGGCCCCTCAGTGGAGCCAGGGAGGCTGGATGATGTTTGCCAACAGGGGAGGGAGCTTCATTCTGACTAGATTCTGCCCATTAGAGAGTCAGTCTCTTGGCTCAGAAAGCCCTGTGGTTTCCCTGATGGGATCGACCTGACAGTGGGCTGTACCTGAGGGTGGAAGGAGGGAGGGGTGGTCCTGTGACCCTCTCTGCATTCCGCTCATGAATGAGTCGGCCCTTCTTGGGTTTACCTGGAGGACATCAGAGCAGCACGATTCCCAGGCTCGGGGTCAGACAGACCCGGACCGCGTCCTGGCCCCGCCTCCTACTAGCTGTGGCCTCTGGGCAAGGTCTTCTCAGGGCATGGGTGTTTCCTCGCTAAAAGTGGGGACAATACTTGCCACACAGGAAAGAGGGGGCACTTTGTGAAACGTAAAATCCTGCACCCCATGAAGAGGACAAGACTTTGTCCTTGTCCTTGAGGCTCTCATAGCCTGCAGGGGAGATGAAAGTGCTCTGTGCGTGAAGAGCTGGGGTTGACGGGGTGGGGGTGGGGGGCAGAGAGGGAGCATGGGGCCAGGCTGGAGATAGGGGTATTTCTGTACTCAAGATTGGGCTGTTCCAGGGCCGCCTGGGTGGCTCACTCGGTTAAGCATCTGCCTTTGACTCAGGTCATGATCCCAGGGTCCTGGGATCGAGTCCCGCATCCGGCTCCCTCTGTCCCTCTACCCTGCGCATGCTCTCTCCCTTTCTCTCTTGCAAAAATTAAATAAATAAAATCTTAAAAAAAAAAAGATTGAACTGTTCTGGGGAGGGCAGGAGCCAGCTGTGTGACTGGGCATACGCTAGCCCTCTCTGGCACCTGTCTCCTCTTTAGCAAGAGGAGAGTCATGACGCCTACCCGAGAGAGTGGGCTGAGGCGGCATACAGTACTCCTGCATTTTGCCTGCCATCTGGGGACATCTCTCGGGCCTTCACTGCCTCTAGGCTTTGAGGTGTGTGGTCTCCTGGCATGGATGCTCTATAATGACTCTGCAGGCTGGATCCAGAAACTTCCTCCCAGGCACTGATACTAGGCGCCCCCGCGCCCCCCCCCGCCCCGGCAGCTGGGTCAGAGCCCCCATCGAGGCCTCAAGAGGGACCTGTGGCCACATCCCAGCTCTAGCCCCTGAGGCCCCTTGAAGTTTCTCATTTGTTTGGGGATTTTAGAGCCAGAATCTGCTTTAAAGGCTCCTTGGTCTCCGGCCCCCACTTTGCAGATGAAGAAACTGGGGCTCAGAGAGGATGTGAGTTTCTCAAGTCCCACAGAAAGTTTGTAGCCCAGGAACACAATTCTTCCCACTACGCTGCAAAGCAGCCTTTCAAGGGGTCTCTATCGAGTATGATTTGCACACCCCTAACTAACTCTTTCGATTTCCTAAGGTAATATTTGGGGTGAATGTCCCAAAGGCCTCAAATCCCAGGGCCCAGCCTAGCCCTTCCCCTCGTGGCTGATCTGGAGGCCTATCCCACCGTTGCCCCTCGGCCTGGCTCCATCCTCCATACCATGCAGCCGGGGCTGCCTTGGCTCCCTGCCCGTCCTCTGCTCTGACAGCAGGGACCTGGCCAAGTCTCCAGTAGCTCTGCCAGGGCCTCCTCCGCCTGGGATCCCTGCAAGGCCTCCCTGATTGCTGCCAACCCTCTTCCTAAATGGGCAGGTGTTCCTGTTCCCTGCCTGTGCCCGAAGGGAGAGGGCCTGGCACTGCCTGCTTGGGGGCTCCGAGGGCCCCAGCTGTTAACACTGGGGGCCTCTGTGAACTCCAGAAGGACTCTCCCTTCCCCAACCCGGGCTCACTTCTCAGACACTGCTGGCTTCTGGTCCTCTCTCCACCTCCTCCAGCTGCTTCTCCAGGACCCATCTCTGGGGGTGGGCATCCCCCTAAAATGGGTCTTTGGCCCCCAGGCTCCTTATTTGGCACCCTCACCTGGGGCCAGCTCATCCTTTCTAAGGCATCCCTGGCCATGGCCTTGTGTCAGCTCAGTCTGAGTGATTGTGGAGCTGGAGCCACCTCTCCAGGGGCCCCTCACATTCAAGTCTCATCTCATTCTTGTTGGCTCGTTCTCCCATTCCTGGGCCGGCAGCCAGGCTGTCCCCCAGCCCCTCACGTTGTCCTGCACGGAGGCACGACAGCCTCTGTAACCCTCTGCCCCCACCCCCCAGCCTCTGTCTTGCTATTTCAGGGAAGCACACAAACCATACGTGTACGGTCAGTGGGGGTTCACAAAGTGCCACCTCCATGCATCCAGCGCCCGATGAAGAAATGGTAACTGGAGCCCGAAGCCCCTCCAAGGGCCGCCACGATCCTGACTTCTAACACCATGGATTATTTGGCCAGTCTCTGAGCATCACATAAGTGGAATCTTACAGGATTGGGGTGGATGCTGTGAGGAGCTGCCCAGGTTCCCCTCCTGGAATGAAGAACTCATTCCCCAGCTGCTAGGAGAGCGGCTGGAACATGGTCCTCAGTTCTTGGCCTTTTTGGGGGGCTAAAAAAAGCTGCCTTGCCTAGGATCATGTCTTCTGAGGCCAACCTGCATCCAATGACTAATCAGCATGGGCTGTAAGGACCCAGCCCTTTGCCCCAACTCAGAACAAGCCCGCAGGGCTGTCCCAGCCCCGTGGGTGCCGAGGCTACAAAGAGATGGTATCACAGGGCAACTCCTTGTTTGCAGCTACATTGTCCTATGCCTAAGTTCTTACAAATGCTATGAGGTGTAAATATCATATGCCACTTTGGGGGACTCCCTCTGATGGGCAGAGAGTGTCCCGCTTCAATCCTTCCTTATTCCTTCCGGCTGGAATGCATATGTGATGCTGACACTTGAGCAGCCATCTTGGACTGTAAGGCAGAACCCATGTGTTGAGGGTGGTGGAACCTCAAGCTGATGGGGACCTGGCTCATGGACTCCGCGGCACTGCCACACCATTCCTGGGCTGCCCGCCTTGGGCTTCTTCGCAAGCGAGAAAGTAACCTCTAAGTCACGTTTGTTGTCGCTGTTTACAATCGAAATGAACCCTAACAGATTAATTTCCTTCATAATTAATGAATCTTCCAATGGTCTCAACACCAACCAGTCATGGAATGAGTGAGAGGCCAAAAGAGTAAAATTGTGCACGGCATCTAATAAAACAGATACAAAAAAATGATTTTGCAAAGAGCCTTCAGGTACTGTAAAGCGTGCATTCATTCAATTACGATGGCGCCTGGGTGGCTCAGTCGTTAAGTGTCTGCCTTCGGCTTAGGTCATGATCCCAGGGTCCTGGGATCGAGCCTCGCATCGGGCTCCTGGCTCAGCGGGAAGCCTGCTTCTCCCTCTCCCACTCCCCCTGCTTGTGTTCCCTCTCTTGCTGTCAAAATAAATAAATAAAATCTTTAAAAAAAAAGAATCAAACCCGGAGTCTCTGCAAAAATACTCCGCCATTTATATCATCACAAAATATTTCCTAAGATCTTATTTTTCTGGTCATGGAACTAAGAAGGCCCTGTCACAGGACTTGCGCTGGGCCATCCTGCAGTGGGAGGGGCCTGGCTCTAGAGTTCTACACGTTCAAGTCTCCTCTGAGCTACCGTTCTGCTCATCCTCCCATTGGGGCTGGAACTGAGCTTTGCTACATATTGGCTGTGTGGCCTGAGGCAGGTCCCCTAACCTCTCTGAGTCTCCATTCCCTCATATATAAATTGCAGCTGGAGTCCTCCTCACAGGGGTGAGGTGAATGAAATCAGGTGCAGGAAAGTGTCTACTGCGGGTCTTGGGGCAGAGCAGGTGGGCAGGAAGTACAGTTCCCATGGAGGCTCCTTACCCACAGCCATACCTCCCCCTCTTCTTTCTTGCTAGGGGAACCCTGATTTTGTTCCGCCATCAGGTGGCCTTGTATTGGGAAGGAAGTGGGGCACCCTTCCCAGGCCTTGGGGGTAAATCTCAATTGGTCTAAGCCAGTCCTTGGTCCCATCCATTTCTTCAAAAGAGGCAACAAGGCATAGCCCTGGCCAGGGCACAGAGGCCAGGAGGCAGGGAAGACAGATCCTTGTGCTCCCCTGCTCTGCCCTGAGCATTTGGACTCCCTTTGCTAGTAATCGGGGTAGGAATGGGCACATGCTGCTTATTTGGCCAACGAAAGTTAGGGGAAGTCAGCTGGAGAAGGGGTCTTCTGAGAAAGTTTTCCCAGACACAAGGGAGGAACATTCTCTACTCTGCCTTTTTGATTAGTGCATGAGGGTATGATGCTTGGAGCAGGGGCGACAATCTTGGAGTCATGAGGGGACGAGCTTGAGACCAAAAATCAACTCATGAGATCCTTGAAGATATGAAGATGTCGATGAGCTACTGACTTAACCAACCCTAGAGGCACTCTGTCGCCAGACTCCTGGTTATGTGACAGACACTGCTAACTGTTCTCTTGGGTCCATTTTTCCTGCCATCTGTTTAGGAATAGAACAGGATGAGTTTTAGCTGGCTGTTTGACCCCCCAGCTTCAGACCAGCTTTGGCAGCTGGGTGTGGCCAAGTGATTAAGTCCAGGCCAATGGGATGTGAGCAGGAGTGTACGCAAACTTCTGGATTAAAGCCGGTGGCCCTGGGCCCTCTCTCCCCCCCTTCCTACTAGCTGGAAAATGGCAGCAGCTGGAGCCTTTTAGATGCCCCATCTGGGGGATGGCAGAGCGGCCCCATGGGCCTCGGAGTACTCACCTGGGGGCTGTGACGTGAGAGAGGAACAATCTTCTGCCTTCTTTTTTTTTTTTTTTTAAGATTTTATTTATTTATTTGAGAGAGAGAGAATGAGAGACAGAGAGCATGAGAGGGGGGAGGGTCGGGAGGGTCAGAGGGAGAAGCAGACTCCCCGCCGAGCAGGGAGCCCGAGGCGGGACTCGATCCGGGACTCCAGGATCATGACCTGAGCCGAAGGCAGTCGCTTAACCGACTGAGCCACCCAGGCGCCCCTCTTCTGCCTTCTTTAGGCAACTCTCTTTTGGAGTTTTTTCATTATAGCAGCTCCCTGGGTACCTTAACTGATACATCATGTGGGACGATAAATGCCCTTGTGGTTTAAATCACCCTGCGTTGTTTCTAGCAGCCAGAGGCCCCCTCTCAGATCTTGTTTCTCTCGTTGGAACTTGGTGGGGATGGGGGCTGGGTTCTGATTTGTGTTGGTGGTGGACCACGGCTGTGACGAATGTCTTCCTGTTTGGGGACCTCCCCTCCACAGTTCAGTCTCACCCACCACCTTGGTTCCCTCCTATGTGGCCCCTTGCCCAGGAAAGTGGGTGCTCCTTCCCCCATAGCCCAATCACCCTTGAGTCCACGGCCGGTTGTCAGGTCCCGAAAGCTGTGTCCAGTCTCAAGCCCGGACCTCACAGAGGAATTCCCAGCATGCCTTGCACTGGGCTGCCCCTATTAGGACTAGCAGAGATTTAGGAACAAGTGAACCATGAAGCCAGACTTCCAGGAACACACTTCTTAGTTACTCACTCATCCTTTGTCTTTGTTAGTCATTTAGATGGAGGACATTCCAATGTAATATTTTTTTTTTTTAAAGATTTTATTTATTTATTTGACAGAGAGAGACACAGCGAGAGAGGGAACACAAGCAGGGGGAGTGGGAGAGGGAGAAGCAGGCTTCCCGCGGAGCAGGGAGCCCGATGCGGGGCTCGATCCCAGGACCCTGGCATCATGACCTGAGCCGAAGGCAGACGCTTAATGACTGAGCCACCCAGGCGCTCCCCAATGTAATATTTGAACAAGAAGTTGAGTATTGATACAGAGGCAAGGGAGAGCATTCCCTCACCCCAGCGCTGCTGGGCAGGCTACTGCCCTCCAGGCCTGTGCTTGGTCAGCTGGGAAGGTTCATTCAATTATCGACAACACACCTGCCTCAGGCCCTGCTGGGCCCCTTGTTGAAGCCCCCATGAAGGGATGGGTCCTCATCTTCTTCCCCAACTCCCAGACAAAAACATCTGTAAATGCACCCGCCAGAAACAAACCACAGGGTTCCTAGGATCTGATTACTGTCCCCAGGGTAGGACTTCCACTGGAGCCGGCCCTTCTTTTCTCTTTTCCGAGAACTGGAGAACTCAGTTGCCCAGCAAATGTTCCGGCTCCTACCATGAAGGGGGGCAGCCCAAGGTTGCCAGAGCATCAGGCAACTGCGAGCTTGGGATGGGACAGCACCAAGCACAGGGTCTCAATGGAATGGGGGAGAGGCAGAGGAACCAGGAAGGGGTGTGTGTGGGGGGGGGGGGGATGGTGCTCTGGTCTGTGGATGTTGCACAGGGAGGTCAGGAAGAACCCTCTCCAGCTCCTGCAGCCTGCCTCCTTCCTGCCTGGAGCTCGGGCCTCAGGACCGCTCAGGGCTGGGTTCAAATCTCAGTGCCACCCCGTACTGGCTAAGCCTCAGTTTCCCCACATAGCATTTGCGGGGTGTTATATATACTGTACTCCGTGCCAGGTGCCCTGCTGGCCCATTCAATCGCCACAACCATGCGAGGAGGCTGGTCCCATACATTTCTGCCCAAGAGGCAATAAGGCACGGCCCTGGCCAGGGCACAGAGGCCAGGAGGCAGCAAGGGGGATCCTCACGCTCCCCTGCTCTGCCCTGGGCATTAGGACGATTCCTCCCAGACCAAAAGAGGGCCAAGAACACTCCACCAGGATGGGCAGAGGCTGGGGTCCGCAGGGCTGGGTGGTGAGGGTGGCACTTTGTGGCCCCACAGCTGGGAGATGAATCAGCCTTTCCACCTTCCCTCTGCCCGCCCACGCCCATCCCCTCAGCCTCTTTTCTCCAGGATGCTGCTGTTATTTCTGGCCAGGGGGATCCTGACTGGTTTCTATCTGATGCATTAAGAGGCTAGGCGTGGGGCAGGCTCAGCGAGGTGCAGCCCTCCCCCTCCCAACTGTCAGGCTGATGGATGGAGGGTCCTTCGTGAAACATGAGAGAGGAAAAGTCACTTCTGTGCCCCCCTGCATTCCCCCGCCTGCTCACTTCCTCAGAGAAAGGATGCCAGGAACATCTGAGACTTCTCCCATTCTTGGCCCTGCCTGGCATGATGTGAGGAGAGTCTGGGGCCAAGGCTCCCTTCTGGGCCCCATTTCCAGAATGAGGTCCTCTGAGAAGGTCTGTAAACATTTGGCCAAGCTGTGTTCCGACAGAACTGGCTTCGGCTACTCCAGCCTGGCCAGGGCCCCTGCGTTAGAAGGTGTCAGGGGTGGCCAAGGGCCCAGTGATCTTGCTGATGCTCCCAGAGTTGGTCCAGAGTCGGTCCCTCAGCTCTGCATGGACTGCTGGGAACTCCTTGAAGTCCCCCGCTCAAAGTGACACGGATGTGCCCCGCTAGGAGCCTGAGACCAAACCCAGGAATAGCCCTGAGAGGGCTTTGGCATGGCTCTGCCCTTCAAGATCTTTGGGGAAACAGGTCAAGAACCCAATAGTCAAGGGAGATGCTTAGGAGCTGTGGGGCTGGAAGAAGGGCAGTCAGAGAAGGCTTCCTGGAGGGAAGATTAAGATTCTTAAGATTCGGGCGCCTGGGTGGCTCAGTCGTTGGCCGTCTGCCTTCGGCTCGGGTCATGGTCCCGGGGTCTTGGGATCGAGCCCCGCGTCGGGCTCCCTGCTCCGCGGGAGGCCTGCTTCTCCCTCTCCCACTCCCCCTGCTTGTGTTCCCTCTCTCACTGTCTCTCTCTGTCAAATAAATAAATAAAAATCTTTAAAAAAAAAAAAAAAGATTCTCTCTGCCCCTGCCCCCTCACTCCCAAGCAAGTACGGGCTCTTTCTCTCTGGGGAAGAAAAAAAAAATTATGCAGTTAAGCGTGAGTGCAGGGCAATGCCCAAGGCTGGAGAGGGCAGGACCACGGCGGACCTGTAATCCAGCCCAAGTTAGGCAATAGGGAACCATAGAGGCACTGAGGGTGAGCAGGTGACACTGTCCTCTCTGCACGCTCGTGCCTAGTAGGCACTCACATGCCATGGCCAAGTGACTGATTACACAAGGCTTGAGCCTATGGGGGCAGCTGTCTTACTTGCTTAAGTTAGGGCGCCTGGGTGGCTCAGTCGGTTAACCGTCTGCCTTTGGCTCAGGTCATGATCCCAGGGTCCTGGGATGGAGGCCTGGGTTGGGTTCCCTGCTCAGCGGGGAACCTCCTTCTCCCTCTCCCTCGGCCCCTTCCCCCTGCTTGTGCGCTCTCTCTCTCATTCACTCCCTCTCTCAAATAAATAAAATATTTTTAAAAAACGGGTGAATGATGTTGTGGTTGGAGAAATACCTGACATGGAATCCATTGTTGTCATCAAAATATCACCTGTTCTTGAATACCCTTAGAGCTGGGGAGCTCACTTCCTAACTAGGCTGCCCAAGAAGGTCAGAACCCAGAGGTCTCTAAACATCTCCCCCTCGGCTGCCAAAGAGCAGCCTGCCCACCCCTGCTCCCTCAGGGAAGGGCTTCTCCAGCCTGGCTAGAATGCCCAGCTCTCAGAGAGGGCTTCCTCAGCATGAACCAGCTGGGGCCGCACCTGGCAGAGAGCATTTTCCTCCAGCCCAGCCCTGTGGCTGCCAGTACACCTCTGGTCTTTCCCAGGATCTGGGCCAGGAGGGACCCCACAGGGCCTGACACCTCCCCCTCTACTCTAGGCCTGGGGGCAGCATGCCCCTACTCTGGTAATGGGCTCCTGGGGTGTCTGGCTCGGCCCCCCAACCCACCCCCACCCCCCGGGTCCCTGGACTGCTCTCCCGGGCAGGGCTGAGTGACCTCAAGCATGTCATGACACGACCCCCCAGCTGCTTCCCCATCTCCAGAATGGGGCTAATGCGGGCTTGTGGGAGTGGATTCCTTTTATCAACCACCAAGCACTCGGTGTCAAGGAGTTGCTTTTATTATGTTTATTATCCCGTGTTTATTGTGGGCAGGGGTGGGGTGGTTTTCTTAAAATGCTTTTCCTGAGCCAAAAGAACTGGAGTGGCCGGCCGGCACACGGCACCCCTGCAACGTCTCTGGAAAGGAGAGAGAACGGGGCGAGCAGGCAAGCCTCCCGCAGAGGGCTCCCCAGGCCCGCTCCTCTGAAGAGGAAACGAAAGGCAGAGAAGAGCAAAGCACCCTGCCCCCCCAACCCAGGCTCATGAGGCTGGGCATGCACCCCTGCGGCCTCCCCCCTTTCCTCAGGAGCTCCCCTCTCCTTCCTACCCCTGTTCTGGGGCTTCTCCATCCATGTTCTCTTTGTGGGCACCTCGGCCCCCAGCAGCCGGGCCTCCCTGTGACGTCCTGGAAACTGCTTTGACGCGCACGGCTCTGGTGTGTTGTCCGGAAGACCCAGATGCTCCCCTGGCTCACTCCAGCTGATTCCGGCTGCCCGCCCCCCCACTTGTTGCCTCCACCCTGAGAAAGCACACTGGCCTGGGGGTGTCCCACCGGCCTCACCCTGAAGGGAGTGGATCCGGGGGCCTGCAGCGCATCCTCCAGCACACCTCTGGGGCCAACAGCTCCCCACGCTCCCCCAAGCCTGCCCGAATCCAAGGCTGCGGCAACTCCGGCCTCCCTCTCCCGGGCCCCCCAGTCTCGCCCGCACCAGGAAAGGTGGCCGGGAGCCCTTCTCCGTCAGGGCGCCTGGTGGTGCGGGGAGGGTGGCCCGGCGGGCCCCTCACAAGTACATCTTCATGGCCTCATGCGTCGTGGGACAGTAGCGGGCATGGAGCTGGGCCAGCAGCGCCCGGGACGTGGCCTCAAGGCGCGTGCCCTGGCTCTTCTTGTTCCACACGTGGACAGCGTAGGTGGCCTTGAGCAGCCGGTGCAGCTCCTCGGGGCTGACCTCCTGGAAGTACTTCTTCCAGTCCTGCCAGGGGATGGGGTAGAAGGCCTCGCAGGGCAGGGTGGTGACGCCGCGGCAGGCGTGACTCTCGTCCAGGCTGCGGATGGAGCACCACTTCTTGAAGACCCGCGTGAGCAGCTGCGGGCCCTGGTGGCCCCAGATCCAGCCGTTGTAGTGGGCCACGAAGTCGCGCATGCACAGCGCCATGAACTCGTGGTGGCGCTCGAAGGCCAGGAAGGCACCGTTGAGGACGTAGCGGGACTGAGTGCCCAGCGTGTTGGTCAGGTTCTGCAGGTTCTTGAGGACGATGAAGTCCGTGTCCAGGTAGATGCCGCCGAACTTCCACAGGAGCGCGATCCGGGAGGCGTCGGAGAGCACGGGCAGCAGGTAGGGCTCCCAGCGGCGCTGCCGGGCCGCGTACCAGGCCGCCAGCGGCGTGTCCCGGAACAGCTCCTCCAGGTCCAGCGGGAGCAGGTGGACGTTGGGGAAGCAGCCCAGGAGCGAGAGGCCCAGGTGCCGGGGCAGGGAGGCGTTCCCGCCGGGTAGCCCCTTCATCAGGACCACCACCCGGGACTCGGGGTGGGCCCTGGCGGCCGACTCCACCGAGCACATGAATAGGAAGTTGGGGTTGGTCCGGTCTGACGTCTCCAGGAAGAAGATGTTGCCCGGAGGCGGGGTGCTGGAGAGCAGCGTAGGGGGCCCCAGTCGGGGGCAGGGGACGTCGGCAGGCAAGTTAGAGAACTCTCTTTGGCCCCTGGGCTCTCCCGCGATGTGCCAGTAGATCATGATGGAGACGAAAAACGTGAACTTGAAGCTGATGATGAACAGGGTGCAGACGCGCTGCCTCGGGGCTCCCCGGCGCAGCCGCAGCAGGCACTCAGGGGGCCTGGACATGTTCTCCGCAGATGACGCCAGGAGGCCGCAGCACGAACTGGCCGGTCTGCAAGAGACGGGCATCACATTCGGGCCGACTGCTGGCATCGCTCGCCCGAAAAACACTTCCCTCAAGCGCCAGCTACGGCCAAAGCCGGCTTCCCAAAGCCCACGGGCCTGCTGGCCCTGAGTCCCACCTCCTTCCTCGCCTGCGAAACGGGAACGGCGGGCCAGGGGCCGCGGTCTGGGCAGAGTCCCTTTGCTCTCTGGGACACACCTGGGAGCTTCCCGACACGGAGCTAGTGCTACCCACAGCATGTGGCCTCCGTGGGCCCAGGCCAGGGTCTGGCACAGGCGAGGTTCTCAGAAGCGATGCCTCTGCCACGTGGCCCACGGGCCTCTCTGTCCGGTGATGCCTGGGCCCCTCAGGCCACCGGCAGCCCGTGATTCGAGGCCTAGCCCACGGGCCCCTTAGCCCCATTCGGTTCCACAAGCCAGGCCTGGAGCTGCTCCAATAGGGCAGACTGCCAAGCAGCCTTGGGGCCTCTCAGCAGAGAAGCTTGGGGCTTGAGCTGGCCTGGGCACTGGCATGCCAAGGGGCTGGCAGGCAAGCCTGCAGGGCGGGTGGGCTCCAGGCACACGGGGATGCATGCTGGGTCCTAAAGCCCTTGTCTCAGACACAATGGAGTCTCCTGGGCGCCTGGCTTCCCCAGCCCCTGCCCTCGACCGTGCTTCTTCTTTTTTTTTTTTTTAAAGATTTTATTTATTTATTCATGAGAGAGAGAGAGGCAGAGGCAGAGGGAGAAGCAGGCTCCCCGCAGAGCAGGGAGCCCGATGCGGGACTCAATCCCAGGACCCTGGGATCATGACCTGAGCTGAAGGCAGACGCTTAACCGACTGAGCCACCCAGGCGTCCCTCAACCGTGCTTCTTATAGACACAGGTCTGCAGCCTAGGACTATTGCCCTTCGACCCTCACCCTCTCCTGGTGATGTCCACCTGGCCAGCAGCCAAGAACATCCTGGGGGCCCAGCAGGTGGCTGGGGAAAGGAAACAGGCTTGGGCTCTGTCCCCAAGGGCAGGGCTATGGGAGCACCTGGGAGACATGGGACCTGAAGTCTGCCTGAACCAGCTAAGACCTGGGGCAACTCACTCAGCTCACACTTCCAGGCCAAGAACACTGGAGCCCACTAAAGGGTTGACCATCACCACACATGTCCAGGTGGCCTGATGGGGACATCAGACACATTTAACTGGCTGAACCCTCACGGCCGCCCTATGCAGTGGCGATCATCACCCCCATCTCACAGGTGAGGACCTCGAGGCACCGAGAAGTCTGGTAACTCACACACAGTCCCGCGGCAGGCAAGTGGTGGGGTGGGGGCTCGAAGCCAGGCCACCTGGCTCCAGAGTCTCCTCTCTCAACACTGTACCGTCCTGCCTGGGAGAGAAATGGTGCAGGGGATGTGGGCACGTGCCCGGCACTTTGGGGACTCGGTGCACATTCACCTGGGCTGTTCTCACTATTCACAGAATCCCGGCCACCGTTTACTCAGCGTCTTCTAAAATCTTGGTGCCCCATACACACCCCCTCTGGCTCTCCGTAACCCCAGGGGTGGTTGGATCATTTCTACTTTAGAGGCCAGGAAACGTGGACACACAGCGGGGTGGAGGGACTGTGCAGCCTGGGGGCTAACGGGGGCCAGAGTGAACCCCTCCCCAGGACAGACAGGTTTCACAGCCTGAGAGTGGTGCCGGGAGGCTGGGACTCGAGCCTTTGGCGTGCCCTCCCAGTGGAGGGCTGGGAACCACGCTAACGTCACTGGCTGGTAACTGACCAGCCTGGGCGGCCCATGGTGGCGAGGTGGGGATCCGGCAGCCCGGCAGCCCTCCGGGAGACACGCCCTGGCTCAGCAGCCAGACTCCTCTGCCAACAGGAACACGGCCCTTCCACACACTCTCCGTGCCCACAAATCCATCTGCAAAAGACGGGGAGACACACAGTGAGGAGGGTGGCGGGCTCACGGAGGCCTCATCCCCCAGCCATACAGGGTCACTTGTTCATTGATTCACTGGCTCTCTCGGCCCCACAGGGAGAGTGCTTGGGAGAAGGGAAGAGCTAGGTTGCAGCTCCGCCCCGGGGGAGCTCTCAGCGTGTGGGGGGGGGGAACGATCTGGAAACAGACAAGGACGACGCTGGTGACAGCTGAAATGGAGCAAAGGGTCCAACGGAGCCAGTGAAGGTGGCTTCCGGGAGAGCTGACACTGATGGAAGGGCCGTGGCCAGATGGGCCTCCGTAAGCGCCACGGGGGCCTGCGCCCCTTCCCCCTGCCAGAGCCCGGCTCAGTGCCTGGCACACAGTAGACCCACACAACCTGACTCACCCTCTCCCTGATCTGCTCCCTCACGGACTCACTCCCCCGGCGGCCAGAGGGACACTCCGAAGACACAAGCCAGGCCATGTCATTTGTCTGTGAGACCCTCAGTGATGTGGGAGGCCCAGGTCCACCAGGTCCTGCGTGTCCCCCACCCCGGGCCTCACACCCCGCGTCTCTCCCCGTCGTCTGCTCTACCCCAGCCATGCCCGGCCTGCTCGCTCTTTCTCAAACCCGTCCCCGCCCCCCACCCCATTGCCTTCTCAGGGCTTCTGTGTATGCTGTTCCCTCTGCTTGGAACACTCTTCCCACAGCTGTTCACCTGGCTCCTTCCCTCACCTCCCTCTGGTCCTCACTCAGAAATCATCTTCCTGGGGGGCCTCCCAGCCCCGAGAGTCCCACCTCCCCTGTCACTTCATGGCCTCCTGTGGAGTTCACTGTCCCTGGTGCTTCATCTAGCATACGGGACATCTTGTACTCGTTTGTGCGGGTTATTTATGTGGAACGTCACTCCACGGGGATGGGTATTTTTTGCGTTTTGCTCAGCATCTAAATAGATGGCGCTCGGTGTGCAGTCAGTAAATATCGAGTGAGCGAGTGACTCAGCGTGTGGGTGGGTAAGTGAAGGAGGAAGCGAGTCAATGAAGGAGCGAATCAATGAGCACGCGAATCGATGAATGATTAGCGAGTGAATTAATGAAGGAGCGAATTAAAGAGTGGGCAAGTCAGTGAGTTAGCAAATTGGCGAGTGACCGAAGGAGCCATGAGCAGCGGGGCTGGAGGTCAGGTGAGCAGCCTGGGATCCCCCAGCTGGGTCGTGAGCGGCAGAGCCAAGAGAAATCAAGAACCTTGTGTTCCCCTGCCCTGGTTTTCCCCTGCAAGGAGAGGCTATTTTGGTCCTGGGTATTTTTAACTCAATGTGAACCATACTGAGGAGTGGACAGAGAGTTGGACAGATCGAGGTCCCAGCCGCCCAGGGGCCCCCGCAGTGTTGGGGTGATCTGGCTCTTCGGTGGTGTGGGGTGGGGTCTGGGCCTGTTGGGGCGGCTGGATGTGCCACCTGAGCCTGAGCCTGCCCCAGTGGAGAGTGCCAGTCCCAAGCAGGGCCGTATTTGGTCCTGGAGCCCAAAACCCAGGAATAGAAACTGTGCACAGGGCCAAGTTGGCCACAGCCCAATACCCGTGTGACCTCAGGTCCAAAGCATGCTCCTGGCCCCCCGGGATGGGCCTCGCAGCTGTGGCCCAAGTCCTGGCCCTTGTCAGCAGCGCCTGGCACATTGCCACTGCCCCCAGTTAGCTTGTTGACTGTGGCCACTTCCCTGCTCTGAGCTCCCCTGAGCTCCTCAGGACCCCCCCACGATCCAACTCAGGCAGGAAGTGAGGGTGAGACGCACACAGCTGGTGGGTCAAAGGGCCAAAGGCCTGACCACCCCTGGCTGGCTGGGCCCTCGCCACCAGCTTTGTGGGCCCTCCCCCCACCGTCAGGAGCATCAGCGAGGGCCCAAGTGCCTAGAAATGGCTCCTCTGCCCGAAGATTGTCACTCCTTGATGGCCCACAGTAGGGGCACTCCACCTCTGACCTTCCCTCGGCTCCCGTGTCCATCCAGCTCAGCCTGGTGCTGCTGGACCGTGACCCAAACAGAGCAGAGTCATGGTGATGGTCAGATACAGTCCACGCCGAACCGCTTGCCGCCGGGATGGGTGCTGACTGGCTCCCAGAGGCCCAGAGAGGGAAAGGGATTCGGCCAGGGTCACACAGCCGTAGAGGCTGGAGCTGACGCCCTCAGGGAGCTCTTCCTGCCCCCCCGCCCCGCGTGAGGACTGCCCCACCCCCAGGTCTTCCTTGAGATGCTTCAGGAGGCAGGCAGCCCAGCAGAAGTCGCAAACCACAAAACCAAGGAAACTGAAGAGGGACCCGACTCTCGACTCTGATCAGCTTCCCCATATTGGTTTCCGGGAGCCGCTGAAACCAATGACCACAACAGGCACCTATTTTTTCACAGCTCTGGAGAGTAGAAGTCTAAAACCAAGGTGTCGGCAGGACCCGACTCCCTCTCGAGCTCTAGGGGAGAATCGTTTCTTGCTCCTTCCAGTTTCTGGTGGCCCCAGGCCCTCCTGGGCTTGTGGCCGCTTCCTCCAGTCTCTGCTTCTGGGCTCAGGCGGCCTTCTCCTATGTGCGTTCTTCTCCTCCTCTGTCTCTCTTTTTTTTTTTAAAAGATTTTATTTATTTATTTGACAGAGAGAGACACAGCGAGAGAGGGAACACAAGTAGGGGGAGTGGGGGAGGGAGAGGCAGGCTTCCCACAGAGCAGGGAGCCCGATGAGGGGCTCGATCCCAGGACCCTGGGATCATGACCTGAGCTGAAGGCAGTCGCTTAACCAACTGAGCCACCCAGGCGCCCTCCTCCTCTGTCTCTTGTAGGGACACTTGTCATTGGACTATGGCCCGCACCTGGCTGATCCAGGATCATTTCCTCATCTCAAGATCCTTAACGTAGTAACACCTGCAAAGACCCTTTTTCCAAAGGAGGTCACAGTCACATGTTGCAGGGGGCAGGACATGACATATCTCCTTTCAGGCCACCATTTATTCCACAACACCCCCTTCCTATGTCCCTCTGTCCTGGAGTCTCAGAGCCACCCTCGGATCATACACACTGCCTGGAATATCACTGAAATGGCAGCTCCATGGAGAATGTGCCTTGGTGGGCCTCTCTGCATGGCAAGAGAAAATGGTTAGATGTCATTTGCACTGGGGTTTCCCAGTGGAGATGGGGTGGCTGTCTGCTGGCTTTGCCTGCCCAGCATCCATTCCCCCTTCTTCTGGTAACAGTACCCTGATTTCCTTTGAGGAACTACCTCTGCCCCACAGACCCCCCTCTCTAGTTCTTGGGGTATGCACACGATGCAAGTCTGCCTAATGACTGTGCCATGTTCTCCTGGCCACAGTGAGTAGCTCAGGGAGGACACGTAACCCAAATCCAAGCCAAGCAGAGTCACATGCTTTCTCAGGGAGATTGAGCCAGGAGCCAGGAGGGGAGAGCCTGCCTGAGAATGAAGCTGGCCCAGAGGCAAGCAAAACCAAGAGATGGAGAGAAAGAGATGCATGATGACATCATCTTTATACCTGGATTCTGATATGCCTGAAGCTAGTCCATCCTGGACTTCTTGTCATGTCAACCCCCCCCCACCCACACACACACACAGGGGAAAAGAAAGAAAGAGATGAGGGAAGAGTCTACCGAGTTGAAAGCAGGGATACTTCTGGAGACAGGACAGGATCAGGAACCCAGACCCTACTTGGCGGGAACAATCAATACCTAGAACTTGAAAATCCTGCCTGAAGCGCCCGCTGTCCTGCCCCTGCACCCCCCTCCCATCTTTCAGGGCATAAATAAATATTTCTATTCAAGAAGTAGGAGTTACAGTTACTAGAAGATGATCCTTGTACAAATGGATGTTTTCAGAGCAGAGGTTATAAAATGTTTCTTCTCCAAAGCCTGTAAGATGTTCTAAAGCCAGAAATCAGGAAGGCAGTGGCTTGCTCTTTGGGAGATATTGCCAACAAAATGACGGAGGTGGAGACTTGTTTTTCCAATAGGAATAGGGCAGATACTTGGTTCTGAATCTTTGCTCCTCTGCTGATGTCATACAGAGCAACAGGGGAAAGAGAAAATAAACCACAAGCTACAGTTTCAGCGAAACTAGGGGCATGAAAAACCCATAAACCCCAACTCACATGTAAGTGAGGCCCAAAGCACCTGAGTCCAGCAGAAACAGCAGTGAGCTGGGGAGGAACAGCGTGCAGAGGAGCCCAGAAGTGAAAGATTGCAGAAATCACCGCTTCTAAAAGGAAGATGAATAAGTCAGAGAGTGAGCTGTAGCCTGAATGAACCCGGAGAGTTCAAGTTTGGAGGCAGGTGGCCCCTTTAAGCCAGCTGGGTTCTGTGAGGCAAAAGGGCAATGGATCCAGAGAAGGATCATATTTTATTTTTTATTATTTTTTAAAAGATTTATTTATTTGAGAGAGAGAGATAAAGCGCACAGCAGGAGGGGCAGGGAGAGGGAGAGAAAATCCCAAGTCAACTCCATGCTAAGTGCAGAGCCCAACACGGGGCTCAAGCTCAGGACCTGACCCGAAACCAAGAGTCAGACACTTAACCAACTGTGCCATCCAGGCACCCCAAGAAAGGTCATATTTTATTTTATTTTATTTTTTAAAAGATTTTATTTATTTATTTGACAGAGAGAGACACAGCGAGAGAGGGAACACAAGCAGGGGAGTGGGAGAGGGAGAAGCAGCCTCCCTGCAGAGCAGGGAGCCCAATGTGGGACTCGATCCCAGGACTCCGGGATCATGACCTGAGCCGAAGGCAGTCGCTTAACTGACTGAGCCACCCAGGTGCCCCGAAAGGTCATATTTTAAAGGAATAATCCTTTTCCATAAAAACAGAGAAATAGAACTAGCCTGGCCTCTCTCCCAATTTCTACCAAAACCTCCTATTAAAGGCTGATCCAGGAAAATTCAACCAATTTGAATATTAAAAAAAAAAAAAAACAGTTAAAGGAATAAAAAAAATAAACAGTGTCCACACAAAGATGCTCCAAGAATGAAAAGGGAAAGAAATACTAATGTTCTCTTATGCATAAGGAAAATTCACCATAAAAATATTCCCATAAAACAGGGGTGCCTGGGTGGCTCAGTCGTTAGGCGTCTGCCTTCGGCTCAGGTCACGATCCCAGGGTCCTGGGATCGAGCCCTGCATCGGGCTCCCTGCTCCGCGGGAAGCCTGCTTCTCCCTCTCCCACTCCCCCTGCTTGTGTTCCCTCTCTCGCTGTGTCTCTCTCTGTCAAATAAATAAAATCTTTAAAAAAAAATTTCCATAAAACAGATAAAAATCCTAATACAAAATTATAGCATGAATTAAAAAAAAAAAAAACTTTAAAAAGTAATTCCAGTTATGAAGGCAGACCAAAATGCAGAAATACAAGAGCCGAAGAAGAAATGGTCAGGCAAAGTGACAGCAAGACATGAGGATGACATGTGATGTGAGAACTGACAGACCTCAGGAAAGAACTAGAAGGAAAATACAAGACTACTTCAGAAATAAAGATTAAACGACAAGCAATTACACAGGAGAACAGACTCCAGACAAAGTACAGGAAGAGATATGAAGATTAAAGTAAGAAAAAGTCAACAAAATCCAGCAGAAATATTCAAAGAGATCAAAGAACTAAAAAACAAGATGGAACGGATTGCAGAGGAGGCCCAATACATGTACAACAGGCCTCCTGAAGAAAAAATGGAAACAAATGAATAGAATAAAGCTCTGCAATTATAATTTAGGAAAACCTTCCCAAAATAGGGGAAGACCCGACTTCATGAATTGAAAAGGCACACCATGTACTAGAGAACAGTGACCCAGAATGGTAAATCCCAAGACATAGGACGGTAAAATCACTGGGCTTTAAAGGTACCATGATAAATCTTTGGATAGCTACATACAAAGCCCAAGCCATCAACGAAGGATGGAGAATCAGGCTGCCATCTGATTTCGCCACAGCAGCGTTTAAAGACAGAAGATAGTGGGGCAACACCTACAGGGTCATCAGGGAAAGAAAGTTTGAGCCAAAGATAAACCTAGAGCCATGTTGTTCTTTAAATATAAAGATTATAGGACACCTGGGTGGCTCAGTTGGTTAAGCTTCTGCCTTCAGCTCAGGTCATGATCCTGGGGTCCTGGGATCGAGCCCTCCATCAGGCTCGGGGAGTCTGCTTCTCCCTCTTATTCTGCCCCTCTCTCCGGCTCGTTCTCTCTCTCTCAAATGAAAACATAGAATCTTTTAAAAAAAATAAATACATATAAAGATTACACGCCAACAGCTTTGAAGTATGGACTTCGGCAAGATTGCTCCTCTGAGGAAAACCGAGGAATCAACTTCATTCAACCAAGTGGTGCTTGAAAGAACTGCAATAAGAGGACTGAATATATTGAGCTGAATATATTCAACTGTAATAAGAGGACTGAATATATTCCCCCAAGAAAGGGGAGGAACAAAGATGACAGATGGAATGAAAATGTTATCTAGCCAGACAACATGGAAATGATACAACTACCCAAAACTTGGTAGGCAAGGGGGAAAGGAGGTCGAAAGTGGAACGAGTTCTGTGCTTACCTCATCTTTAATTGCAAGCGGTAAGAGCTAAAAATCCAACAGTAAAAGTTTAAGCATATTTAAAGTACAAAGGCGGCAATAAGAAGGATAACACTGCCCTATTTTACTGAATCTAGTAAGATGCATCGTTATGTGATGTGCCCACTAAAAAAACCTAAAATGCTGCCAATTAAACAATGTCACTCTGCTTTCTTATCATGCAGAATTTTTATCTGGAAAAAAATGGTTTAGTCAGATTTTAAAATCACCCAACCAAGGGGCACCTGGTCGGGAGAGCGTGCACCTGTCGATCTCAGGGTTTTCCCGCACAGGATCACCTCCTGTAGCATCACGTGTGGGCCATGCAGCATTTCTCAAAAGTGCTTCACTGCTGTCTGCAGAATGCTCTCCCCAGCTGCTGATACTTCTTCAGGTTTTCGCGTCAGTGCCTAACTATGCAATGGCAACTGTCGTGAGCCGCACCTGACCAAGAGCTGCTGGAAGGATTAGGAAGGAAAGAAGATATGACTTATCACTCAGTACAGTGTCAGCTGAAATGGGACAGCGACAAGAGAAAGGGAAACAAGAAAGAGGAAACAAGTTAAGTTTATTGTTCATAGAAGAGAAACAATACTGTCTAAAGAAAGAAGAAACTAAGAGTATTATATAAAGGTGTAAATATAAATGTAGCCACTAGAACAAAAATAACAAGCTTTCTCAAATATCAGAGGGACTTTCTTTTTTTTTCTCTTAAACACAGTGAAAGAATAAAGAATATAGCCCTCCCACGTGTGCGAAGATGTATCTACGTACGTACACACAATACGACAGAAAGACCAAAGACACCTGTGATATCAATATATATAAATAGGCTTAACTCACCTTTATGAAGGAAAAGATTTTTGATTTAGATCCCAAGCAAAACCCAACTCTATCCTGTATTTGAGAGATAGAGATATACACCAAAGTGATTTTGAATGGTTAAAAGTAAAAGAAAGAGCAAAGGTAGAAAGACAGATACAAACAAAAACAAAGCTGGGGCCATAATCTTAAGCTCAGACTGAGAATTCAAGCCAACCCCCACTAAATGAGCCCAAGAAGGGCCATTTATAATGCTAAAATAAAGGGTATGATTCACAATGTACCAAATAACACTGCAGCAATTTTCAGGAATTAGAAATTACAGAATGCTAGGATAAATAGATTGAGACACACTAATAAGAGATTTTAATTTCCTTCTCTTAGCCCAAGAAATAAGTAGATCAAATATAAATAAGAATTCAGAAGACGTAAATAAAATAATATATAAGGTTCTACACTATATCAAACTCTCTATCCTATCTCTCTATCTCTAGACTTTATTTTTTACTTTTTAAAAAGATTTTATTTATTTTTTTTGACAGAGACAGACACAGTGAGAGAGGGAACACTAGCAGGGGGAGTGAGAGAGGGAGAAGCAGGCTTCCCGCTGAGCAGGGAGCCCGATGTGGGGCTCGATCCCAGGACCTTGGGATCATGACCTGAGCCGAAGGCAGACACTTAACAACTGAGTCACCCAGGCGCCCCTAGACTTTCTTTTTAAGAGCTGATGAAACATTGAAAACAAAATTGACAAACGTTTAGCTAGATTCATCAAGAAAAAAAGAGGACTCAAATAAAATCAGAAATGATGGAGGAGAAATAATGATCGATACCACAGAAATACAAAGGATTATATGAGAACACCATGGAAAATTATATACCAACAAATTGGACAACCTAGAAGAAATGGACAAATTCCTAGAAACATATAACCTTCCAAAACTGAATCAGGAAGAAACAGAAAATTTGAAAAGACAGATTACCAGTAATGAAATCGAATCAGTAATCAAAAAACCCTCAAAAAACAGAAGTCTAGGACCAGATGGCTTCACAGGCAAATTCTACCAAATATTTAAAGAAGAGTTAATATCTACTCTTCTTCTTTTTTTTAAGATTTAAAAAAGTGTATTTACTTCAGAGAGAGAGAGAGAGCACAGAGGGAGAGGGAGAAGCAGACCCCCCCGAGCAGGGAGCCCGATGCAGGGCTCCATCCCAGAACTCTGGGATCATGACCCGAGCCAAAGGCAGACGCCTAACCAACTGAGCCACCCAGGCGCCCCAATACCTATTCTTCTTAAACTATTCCAAAAAACAGAAGAAGGAAAGCTTCCAAATTCATTCTATGAGGTCAGCGTTACCCTGATACCGAAAGCAGATAAAGACGCTACAACATGTGTGTGATGAACACAGGTGCAATAATTCTCCACAGAATATTAGCAAACCAAATCCAACAATATATTTTAAAAAATCAGGCACCTGGGTGGCTCAGTTTATTAAGCGACTGCCTTCGGCTCAGGTCATGATCCCGGAGTCCTGGGATCGAGTCCCACATCGGGCTCCCTGCTCTGCAGGGAGCCTGCTTCTCCCTCTCCCACTCCCCTGCTTGTGTTCCCTCTCTCGCTGTGTCTCTCTCTGTCAAATAAATAAATAAAATCTTTACAAAAATAAAAATAATAAATAAATAAATCATTGTGGGGGGTGTGACGGGGAAAAAATAATTCACCACAATCAAGTGGGATTTATTCCCAGGATGCAAGGGTGGTTCAGTATTCACAAATCAATCAACATGATACATCATATTAACAATAGAAAGGACAAAAACCATATGATCATCTCAATAGATGCAGAAAAAGCATTTGACAAAGTACAACATCCATTCATGATAAAAACTCTCAACAAAATAGGTTTAGAGGGAATATATCTCAACATAATAAAGTCCACTATGAAAAACCCACTGCTGACATCATACTCAATAGGGAAAACTTTTCTTCTACGATCAGGAACAAGATAAGGATGCCCACTTTCACCACTTTCATTCAACATGGTACTGGAAGTCCCAGCCACAACAATCAGACAAGAAAAAGAAATAAAAGGCATCCAAATTAGTAAGGAACGAAGCAAAACTCTATTTGCAGATGACATGATACTCTATATAGAAAACCCTAAAGATTCCACCAAAAAACTACTAGAACTGATAAATGAATTCAGTAAAGTCACAGGATATACAGAAATTAATATACAGAAATCTGTTGCATTTCTACACACTAATAATGAAGTAGCAGAAAGAGACATTAAAACAATCTCATTTACAATTGCATCAAAAGGAATAAAATACCTAGGAGTAAACTTAACCAAGGAGGTAAAAGACTGGTACTCTGAAGACTATAAAATATTGATGAAAAAAATGAAAGATGACACAAACGGAAAGATATTCCATGCTCATGGATTGGAAGAACCAATACTGTTCAAATGTCCATACTACCCAAAGCAATGTACAGATTTAGTGCAATCCTTATCAAAATACCAATAGCATTTTTCACAGACCTAGAACAAATAGTATTAAAAGGAGTATGGAACCGGGACGCCTGGGTCGCTCAGTCGGTTAAGCGTCTGCCTCCGGCTCAGGTCATGATCTCAGGGTCCTGGGATCGAGTCCCGCATCAGGTTCCTGCTCAGTGGGGAGCCTGCTTCTCCCTCTGCCTGTCGCTCTCCCCTGCTTGTGCCCTCTCTCGCTCTCTCCCTGACAAATAAATAAATAAAATATTTTTTTTCTTTTTTTTTAAGATTTTATTTATTTATTTGAGAGAGAGAGAATGAAAGAGAGAGCATGAGAGGGGTGAGGGTCAGAGGGAGAAGCAGACTCCCTGCGGAGCAGGGAGCCCGATGCGGGACTCGATCCCGGAACTCCAGGATCATGACCTGAGCCGAAGGCAGTCAGTTAACCAACTGAGCCACCCAGGCGCCCAATAAATAAAATATTTTTAAAAATGTGTATGGAACCACCAAAGACCCCGAATAGCCAAAGCAATCTTGAGAAAGAAGAACAAATTTGGTGGTACCACAATCCCAGATTTCAAGAAATACAACAAAGCTGTCGTCATCAAAACAGTATGGAAACTGACACAAAATAGACACATAAATCAATGGAACAGAACAGTCCAGAAACAAACACATGCTTATATGGTCGATTAATCTCCAACAAAGGAGGCAAGACTATGCAATGGGGAAAAGACAATCTCTTCAGTAAATGGCGCTGGGAAACCTGGACAGCTACACGCAAAAGAATGAAACTGGACCACTTTCTTACACCATCCACAAAAATAAACTCAAAATGGATTAAAGACCGAGCTGTGAGACATGGAGCCATAAAATTCCTAGGAAAGAGCACAGGCAGTCCTTTCTTTGACCTCAGCTGTAGAAACATTATTTCTCGATATGTCTTCTCTGGCAAAGGAAACAAAAGCAAAAATACATATGTGATTTTGGAATTTGACAAATTGATTCTGAAGTTCATATGCCAAAATAAACAAGCGAAGACCTATAGGAAAACTCTGATGAGGGAAAAAAGAGGAAGGACTGGAAGTTCTTCAAATACTAAAACATCCTATGAAGTTGATACTTAAAACAATACAGTCTTTGGAAAACACAAAAACCAGAAAACAAAAACAATGCAGTCTTAGCGTCTGAACAAACAGGGCAATGAGACAAAAGGTTATCACAGCGATCATAAAGTCCCTGCATAGCCAATGAAGGCAGGATCCCCAGTCAGTAAAGTAAAATCGGTCTTCTTTTTTTGTTTTTTAAAGATTTTATTTATTTATTTGACAGAGAGACAGTGAGAGCAGGAACACAAGCAGAGGGAGTGGGAGAGGGAGAAGCAGGCTTCCTGCGGAGCAGGGAGCCCGATGCGGGGCTCGATCCCAGGACCCTGGGATCATGACCTGAGCCGAAGGCAGACGCTTAACGGCTGAGCCACCCAGGCGCCCCAGTAAAATCAGTCTTCTAAGGTGTTGGGCAACTGGAATAGAGGCTGGGTTCACATCTCAGAACATGCCCCAGGATAAACTCCAAATGTAAAATAATAAACCCCATAAACATTTAGAACAAAACACGGGTGGATTCCTTTATAACCTCAGAGTTGGGAAAGTTTTCTTAATTATGTACGAAATCCATCCAGAAGCCATAAAAGAAGAGTACTTTTGACTCCTTGAAAAAGCCTGACTGCTCCAGTGTCCTCCCCCAAAATCCCAACAGCAAATCCAAAATGGAAGGGACAACTTGGGGTAAGTTTTGTCCCCCTCGGATCCCAAAGTTCCGATTTTTCCGAACCTCTAAAGGGCTCCCAGGAATCAAGAAGACAACCAACGACACAAAAGAAAAGGGGTCAGGGGCGCCTGGGTGGCTCAGTCGGTTGAGTGGCTGCCTTCGGCTCAGGTCATGATCCCAGGGTCCTGGGATCGAGCCCCGCATCGGGCTCCCTGCTCAGCGAGGAGCCTGCTTCTCCCTCTCCCTCTGCCCCTGCTTGTGTTCCCTCTCTCGCGGTCTCTCTCTCTCTGTCAAATAAATAAAAATCTTTAAAAAAAAAAAAAGAAAAGGGGTCAAAGCCAGTTCATACACATGCAAAACATGCCCCTTAATATGTAAGCAAGAGTGAGGATCTTTTTGTAAGTAAGAGAAATGCAAATCGAAACACGCAGTATAGCACCCCACCCCCCAGGGTCTGTCCGATTGGCAAAAATCCAAAACTTGGACAGCACATTCTCCTGACCAGGCTGTGGGGGGACAGGCACCCCCCCGCCCAGGGCTGCTAGGCATGCTAAATGGTTCAACTCCAGTGGTGGAGGGCAAGTGAACGTCTATCAAAATTACACAACCGCTTACCCTCTCACCATGTAACACCACTGTGCATTTATCTGTAGATAAGTGTCATTCATACAGGTCACAGGTTGTTTTCAATTGCCACCGACTGCAAACAGCCCAAGGTCTTTTTTGAAGGGACTGATTAAATACACAAAGACACACTGATACCGTGTAAACATTGGCTCTCGGGGGCAGGGGCGAAGGCTGTTTTACTCATTGTGCATCCCTTGGGGCCTGCACAGGCCCTCGCACATAGCAGAGGCCCAACGTATATTTTCTGAACAAATGAGTAAATTATCCCTAAACTGCCCACAAAGCCAAGATCAGATAGGGTAACTAACCCAGGCGAATGCCATTTGCAAACTGCAAACCACTGGCGGATGCCGATTACAACTGTTAGAAAGTGTAATTGACATGTCCTGCCTCACCATCTGAGGGTACAAAACAAGGTCACATACCTTTGACTTTTCATATTGAAATACCCGACTCTTTCCTGGTCCCCAGAGAAGAAAGGTGACCTTCCCAAAGCTGCAGGGCTAGTAAGTATGGGAGACAGGATTTGCATGCAGGTAAATCTGCCCCCAAGTCGCAGATCTCACCTCTTTCCCCAAGGCCATCGCTCCCTGCCAGGGTCACTCCAGCTCTGCACTGGAGGATGGACTGAGGATCAGGCTGCCTGGGGTTGGCTTCTCAGGAGCAGGGTGAAGTCACCCCCCTGAGCTTTATGTGCAGTTCAGGCAGCATAAGCTACCATGAATCCAGACTCCTACACATTTGCTGTCTTTGGCATGTGCATACACACGCTTACCAGGATGGCTGGGTACGGAGGAGCTTGCTGTGCTGGTCATTTGCTATGCCCAGCGATCACAGAAGCACAAGTAGCAGCGAGAAATCTTCATCAGATAAGATCATGGCTGGCAAACGAAATGCCCATGGAAAAGGTTTTTATAAGGTCCAGCCTGAGTTAAAGAATCCTGAGTTCACTCTATTTGGAAGAAAAGTTCCCAGCTTGCTTCACTTTTTCCTTTTTTACTGTACTACAGATTACAAATAACTGGCAACAAAAGAGAGCACCAACCCTGTCCTGCACGATACGCACACACAGCATTGACCATACTGGGAATGCTTAGTCTTAACAGTCTTTGCTAACTGCGTATTGCCTAAGCAAGGGACCTGGTTGCTATCTTCTACACACCTGCTCTGTGATCTTGGAGTCTGACCTCTCTCTCCTCAATTCTGAGTCTCAATCTCTTCATCTGTAAAATAAAGAGCTTGGAAAAGACAATCGCTAAGGACCATTCTAGAAAGATCTGGTTTCTCCAGCACTAGTTCTGTTCATTCCATCAGAGATGGCCCTCGCTGACCTCTCCAGACAGGGTATTTCAGGGCCACCTGCCCCTTGGTGCCAGGCCAAGAGCACAGGCAGATAATAAGGCCAGAAGGATGACAATTCACAGATAAGAGAGTTCCTGCTCAACCTGGTTACAAAAATCTTGGAAAGAAACCCATCAAGCCCTTGGCATCACACACAGTCCCCTGATCCTTCATTCAACAAATGCTTGGACGCCCATTATGTGCCATGCCCCACTCCAAGATCTGGAAATAGACAGCAGTGAACAAAGCCGATCGTCTTTTGCTTCCTGGAGCTGAAATTCTAGTGGGAGAAAATTAATAAGTTAAGAAATACATCAGGTGGATGACAATGTGCTATGTGGAAAAATGCAGCAGGGAGCTTGGACTGGGAGTTCCAGGGGTGGGGGTGCTACTTCACACGGACCAGTAAGGATGCCTCTCTGAAAAGTTGACATTTGTGCGGAGAGCTGAAGAAAGTGAGAGGACCAGTCTTAGGGCTAGCTGGGGGAAGTGTGTCCCAGGAGGGAAATCGGTGAGTGCAAAGGTCCTGGGGCATGTGTGCCTGAGGTGTTGTTGAAATAGCCGAGTAGGGGGCGCCTGGGTGGCTCAGTTGGTTAAGCGGCTGCCTTCGGCTCAGGTCATGATCCCTGGGTCCTGGGATCGAGCCCCGCGTCCGGCTCCCTGCTCAGTGGAGAGCCTGCTTCTGCCTCTCTCTCTGCCTGCCTCTCTGCCTACTTGTGCTTTCTCTCTGTGTGTCAAATAAATAAATAAAATCTTTTAAAAAACAAGAAATAGCCAAGTAAGTAAAGTGGGAGGAAGAAGGTACCAGGAGAGGAAGTCAGAGAGATAATGAGGAGACCAGGTCATAGGGAGCCTTGAGGACCACCGGAAGAATTTGTCTCTCTAACTGGGAGGGCTGCCATTGGGAGCTTTTGAGGATTAAAGGGCTACAGTGTGCCATCTGTCTTAAAGAGATCTTTGGGATCTGGCTGCTTTTTGAGACTAAACCACGGGCCATGTGTGGCAACAAGAAAGCAGGTATGTGGCTCTTGAGACAGTCCAGAGGAGAGGGGGGTGGAGGGCTGGGAAATTAGGGGGAGAGCCCCTCTTGGAACATCTTTCCGACACATCTCTCCTTCCCACGTCAGCCCCCATGACCACAGCCCAGCTCAGGACTCTGTCCTCTGCCTCAGGCCTATCACCCCCCACCTCTTCCCTGGCTTCCTGCCTCGGCCCCAAGCACGTCTCCACACCCCAGCCACCCAGGCCTTCCCCTGCAGCCCCTGCCCCTCCCCAGGCCCACAACTTCCAGAGGCTGACCTCTGCCAGATTGCTCAAGCCATCGGGCTCTGGGAATTCCAGATTTCTGCAATATGTCCTTTCCCTTAAAACATCCCTCCATCCTCCCCTCCCCAGCAACCTCTTAACCGTAATATGCGGGAAGAGCTGCCTCTTGCCAAGAACACACCACACGTCAGGCACCCTGCCAAGCACTGATCACTCTTACGTCTTCACGTTTACTACCACAGCCCCATTTCACATTTGAGAAAATGAAGGTCCAGAGAGGAAAGGCGACCTTCCCACTGCAGCAGGGCTAATAAGCATGGAAGGCAGGATTTGCACCCAGGGATGTCTGCTCCGAGTCCTTGGACGGTCCTTCCTCCCTGAGTCTCTCCTGACCTAGGTGAGCAGAGCAGGCCACCTCCAGGAAGCTGCCTGGATTTCAGCACAGCTCCCACTGTGGACTGTGGCCTGGATCCCCACTATACACTGGCACTCGTGGCTACCTTCCAAACAAGTGGGCATGTGAGCAGCACTTACCCCAAACCCCGGGCCTCGTCCACAGCCTAGACTACGGGCAGACCCTCAGGGCCCCGGGTGAGTCCCGCTGGGAATGCCCAGGGTGCATTTGGCCGTGGAGGATACTGGAAGCAGAGGAACGTGGGCACTTAGCCACACGCCGCCCACTCTCCCGAGGCTGTAAATGACAGTAACTGAGGGAGGGCACCATCAGTGTGCGAGTACCAAGGCATGAAGAAAAACCATCCTGATACTCCAGGTGCCCTTGAACATGACAGTAAAAACGTGAAAGGAAAACCAACTCCATCGCTCAAACCCACCAGGCTCTGGGATTTCCACGTTTCTGCAGTATGTGCTTCCCGCTTCCCAAGACGTCCCCGCATCCCCTCCCCTGCCCAGCAGCCTCCTAATCAGAATAGTTGAGAAGAGCTGCCATTTGCTACGGAGTCCACCAAAATGCTGTTCCCGGCTGCATGGGGGACAGGTGATTAGAGTCGTGGCTTCATGCCTTTGAGTATTGTCTCCGTATTTCCACAATCGAGGGGTTGTGTGTGTGTCCAGTCACCACCCTGCAGGGACACCTGCTTTACTCTACCCTGAAGATGGTGTGAGGTCACTGCCCTCATTTCATGTCCATAAATACAGCTCTGTACCCTAATTTTGCAGAGTGACAGTGAATCTCATATAGCAGTCCCATCCTTCACTTTGCCTATGTCCTGTCCTGACTCCTGGAACTGTGGTTTCCATCTCTCTGCTTTTACAGACAACACCGTGGTGAATATCTTAGCACTCACGTCTTTGAGCACATCCTTAATTACTTCTGTAGGACTGGTTCCTAGAAATGAGCCTCTTGGGTCAAAGGAAACGTAATTTAAAGTTGTAGGTATGGATCATTATCTTGTCTCCAGAAAGGTTTTTAAAACTCCACGTTCTCTGGGCGCCTGGGCGGCTTAGTCAGTTAAGCATCTGATTTTGGCTCAGGTCATGGTCTCAGGGTCCGAAGACTGAGCCCTGCTTCTCCCTCTCCCTCTGCTTTATTTATTAGAGAACGCGCACGCTCTCTAATAAATAAGTAATCTTAAAAAAAAATAAAGGGGGTGCCTGGGTGGTTCAGTTGTTAACCGTCTGCTTTTGGCTCAGGTCATAATCCCAAGGACCTGGGATGGAGCCCCGCATTGGGCTCCCTGCTCCGCGGGAAGCCTGCTTCTCCCTCTCCCACTCCCCCTGCTCGTGTTCCCTCTCTCGCTGTGTCTCTCTGTCAAATAAATAAATAAAATCTTTTAAAAAAATGAAATAAAAATAAAAAGTCCATATTCTTGGGGCGCCTGGGTGGCTCAGTTGTTAAGCGTCTGCCTTCAGCTCAGGTCACGATCCCAGGGTCCTGGGATCGAGCCCTGCATAGGGCTCCCTGCTCCGCGGGAAGCCTGCTTCTCCCTCTCCCACTCCCCCTGCTAGTGTTCCCTCTCTCGCTGTGTCTCTCTCTGTCAAATAAATAAATAAAATCTTAAAAAAAAAAAAAAAGTCCATATTCTTTCCAGTGTCAGGACGCGCCCGCCTTCCCATTACCCTCAGCATGGGGAGGGGAGGGGTGAGCTGCTTGAGCTGACATTTCTGAAAGGCTCCCTGTCAGGCGTGGAGCTGCTGGTTAATAGTAACAATAGTATACCATTTCCTGAGGGCTTACTCTGCACAGACACTGGTCAAAGTGGTTTTCGTGGAGTAACTCATTTAATCCTCCCGATAAGCCCTGAGGCAGGTGCTCTTATCAACTACAGTTTAAGAGTTGAGGGAACCAAGGCACAGCTGGGATTTCAACGCCCCTTGTCAGGTGGAAGGAGTCTGCCTGTGGCCCAGCCAAGTTCACCTGGGACTGCTCTGGAGCTGGAGGCTCAAACTCACCGCAATAAAGAAAAGGCACTTAACCCTGAGCCTCAGTTTCCTCATCTGTAAAATGGGAAGAATAGCACAGGATGATAGAGGGCGTTATTATTTTTTTT